>NC_090646.1:153082477-153421644 GCF_040937935.1 Hyperolius riggenbachi
CTTTATCCTTGTTTTTAATTGTTTTACTTGTTATGTAATAAAGACGGTTTTACACTTAGATGTGCCGTACATCTCTTTCATGTCACTATCCTACTGGACTCCCCTTTGGTGAGTCTCTGCGATCTCAGGATATCTACTATATTCCGGAGGAATCTGTAGTGTGCAACATCGCTGGTGAAACGACAGCATTTGAAAGTTCTGCGGACCACCTATCAAACTCGTTTACAACCTTATAATGTGGGTTGTTGGAATCTGGTAAGCCTTGCTTCTTTACCCTTTTGTTCGAAGATCCTGTATACCAAAAAATGATGAAAGCTGTATTTATGTACATGTGTTTAATTATAGCGCATGGTATGCTGTGTCAATTGTATTTTCCTCCTACATCCCCAAAAATATTAATTGAATTGGCCCGCCACAAAACTGGCCTAACTATGACTATGATAGGATAAGATTTTGAGCTCCTCTGAGGACAGTCAGTGAATGGACTATGTACTCTGTAAAGTGCTGCAGAAGATGTCAGTGCTATGGAAATATACAATAGCAATATGGTAGGACATTAGACTATGACTATGGTAGGATTAGATTGTGAGCTCCACTGAGGACAGTCAGTGACATGACTATGTACTCTGTAAAGTGCTGCAGATGGTGTAAGTGCTATTCAAATACATATTAATAATAAGGTAGGACATTAGACTATGACTATGGTAGGATTAGATTGTGAGCTCCTCTGACGACAGTCAGCAACGTGACTATGTGCTCTGTAATGTGCTGCAGAAGATATCAGTACTATATAAATACATAATAATAATATAGTAGGATATTAGACTATGAGTATGGTAGGATTAGAGTGTAAGCTGAGGATAGTGAGTGAAAGAACTATGTACCCTGTAAAGTGCTTCAGAAGATGTCAGTGCTATTAAAGGGAACACAAGCTGAAGCTTGGGTTTAAACAGAGATATCTACTTAAAGAGAGGGAAGCCTCAGGATTGTATTGAGGCTTCCCTCCATTAGAGATGGGCCGTACCTCCGATTTTAGGTTCGCGAACCCTGTTCGCGAACTTCCGCGAAAGGTTCGGTTCGCGAAAAAGTTTGCGAACCGCAATAGACTTCAATGGGGAGGCGAACTTTGAAAGTTTAAAAAAATTCTAGCAACTGGAAAAATGATAGAAAACATGTTTCAAAAGCTCTAATACCTGGAGCCACACCTAACTGAGTGAAATACACATCACTGCTGGAGGACCCACCCACCCTTCCTCCTCCTCCAAGCAAGGTCCTTTATACCATTTGCCTACCTACACTAATTAGTTATGGGACAGCTGCTATACACACTCTGTTAGGGAGATTTTAATTTCCCTCCACCCTCCTCTGGTCTCCTTTGTCAGAGGCAGTGCCCTTATCCATTACACCATGCAGCCACTGCTTACAGATATTTAGCCAGACATGGCCTTCTCTTTTGTGTTATTTGTCTTGTCTACTTTTTCTCTTGTACTGAGCATAAATAGTAAATTTTAGGCCAGCAATTTCAGGCCAGCTTCAGTTGGTATAGTGGTTAGTGTGCTTGTCAACCATACAGTGAGACCCAGGTTCAAATCCCAGCCAATGTGAGTTGGCTTTTATGCTACAAATCCTTAAAGGGAACCTAAACGGAGAAGGATATGTATTTTTCCTTTTAAAATAATACCAGTTGCCTGAATCGTCTGCTGATCCTGTGTCTCTAATACTTTTAGCCACAGCCCCTGAACAAGCATGCAGATCAGGTGCTCTGACTGAAGTCAGACTGGATTAGCTGCATGCTTGTTTCAGGGTGTGATTCAGCCACTATTGCAGTCACAAAGATCAGCTGGACTGCCAGGCAACTGGTATTGTTTACAGGAAACATCCATATCATTCACAGTTAAGGTTCCCTTTAAAGGAGAACTGTAGTGAAGGTATATGGAGGCTACCATATTGATTTCCTTTTAAGCAATACCAGTTACCTGGCTATCCTGCAGATCCTCTGTCTCCAATACTTTTAGCCCTAGACCCTGAACAAGCATGCAGCAGATCTGGTGTTTGACATTTTTGTAAGATCTGACAAGATTAGCTGCATGCTTGTTTCTGGTGTGATTCACACTACAGTGGCTGGGTAGTGTACTGGTTAAGGGCTCTGCCTTTGACATGGGAGACCAGGGTTTGAATCCTGGCTAGGTCAAGTACCTATTCAGTAAGGAGTTCAAGGCAAGACTACCTAACACTGCAGGGTGGCCTCTTGAGCGCGTCCCTGTGGCTGCAGCTCTTGAGCGCTTTGAGTCCGACAGGAGAAAAGCACTATACAAATGTTTGGATTATTATTATTATTATTACTGCAGCCAAATAGATCAGCAGGGCTGCCAGGCAACTGGTATAGCTTAAAAGGAAATCAATATGGCAGCCTCCATATACCTCTCACTACAGTTCTCCTTTAAGCAACCTAATGGTTCTATTGCATTGAGCATAAATGTTAAATTTTAGGCTAGCTTCACTTACTTCTGTAGTGGTACAGTGCTTAGGGTGACGTGCCCACCACACAGTGAGATCTGGGTTCGATTCCCAGCTATGGTATGATGTATACTGGTTTTTAAAATAGTATAATTCCCTGGCAGGAGGGAGGAGGCCAATTAAAATCTCCCTAGCAGAGTGTGTAGCAGCTGTCCCATAACTAATTAGTGTAGGCAGACAACTGAGTCAAATGGTATAAAGGACCTAGCTTGAAGGGAGGGTGGGTGGGTTCTCTAGCACTGAAAGCAGTGTGTTTGACAATAACATGTCTGCTGACAGTGAAATGGAGGGTACAAATTTTGCTCAATACAGCATTATGGGGCGAATCGAACTTTCGCAAAAGTTTGCCTGATGCAGGCGAACCCCCAAAGTTCGCCTGGAACCGTTCACCGGCGAACCGTTCGGCCCATCTCTACCCTCCATGCACCGATATCCCCTCCCTTAATCAAAGCGACCCCCTTCCACATCGTGGCTGCGCTCCTCTTGCTATGAGTGCGGACGCACATTCGCAGTAACACAGAGTCGCTCCTAGCAAAGCAGCTCCAGCTTACTGTGCTGATGAAAGAGGAGGCAAGCAGCCCTAACATGATTAGTGGCAATCCATTGTAGCCAATCTTCTGGAGGGCTGTGGTCAGCGACGAGGGACATCAGAGCACTGAAGGAAGCCTCAATAGGATCCTGAGGCTTCCCTCTCTTTAGATAAAGATAATTTTATACCTGGCTTGGGTACACTTTAAATACATTGGCATAAGTTTACAGACAGTGAGGACGGATAAAGCATGACAGAGAGAGTGGATAGAGAAAGCAAAGTAGAGGGGGTTGGCAAGGAAAGTGAGACAGAGCAGAAGGCATAGAGAAGTTGAAAGGAATGGTGGGAGAGCTAGCCTAGAGGGAGAAAAGAGAGAGTGCAATAGTACAACTATTAGTTAGATTACAAGTACAGTATATGCCATATGTACTATTCTATTTGCAGAGTCAGACCATAATCATTCAGCTTTTACAGCCCGCCAACCAACATAAAACACACACCCCAGTGGACTTCAAAAAAACAACAACACACACACACGCCAGTGGTCTCACCCCAAACATATTGGCCTCAATTCACTAAGCTTTATAAAACGTTTGATAATTTACCTCATGAGTAAAATCTAATTTTGAATTCACTAAATGTTATAGATTTGTTTGAACATTTTATTGATAAAACATGCAATAAATCTATAACACCTTAGTGAATTCAAAATTAGATTTTACTCCTGAGGTAAATTATCAAATGTTTGATAAAGTGTTTGATAAATCTTAGTGAATTGGGGCCATTGCCTTCTAAAGCAAACATTCTGTAAGCTCCGTACTGCAGATCAGCCTGTCAGTGCACTCACCCTCACACATGCCTGACATTCCTCACGCTGCCTGCAGAGTCCGGGCTGCACTGAGAGGGAAAGGTTGCAACGTGATTGAATACACAAGAAGCACAGAGTGTAAATGCACAGAGGGTGATACAATTGCAGAGTTGCAGGCACAAATGATGGCACACAATCTCAATTACCACCCCAGCCCGTTCTTCCTCCCCCTGTGCAGAGCTGGCAGCGGCTCTTTCACATTACCTCTCTGTGCAGGCACTATTCCCTTCCTACTTCAACATGTCTGCTAGTCTGGCTCTATGCAGCTCCATTTTACCATGATGCCAAGGGTAGGGACGGAGAGCCAATCAGACCTGATGGAGGAGGAAGGAAGTAGAGCGTGCACAGAGAGGGAAATATGAGCCACTGCAAACAGGATCAGATAGCCTCCCCGGGCCTCTGCAGATACATCTACTCTATATCTACCTGACCACGGCAGCCCCACCTCTGGTCTCGGTGCAGGGAGGTGGTTCCAGACACCCGGAACACCCCCTTCGGTGCGCCAGTGCTGCGTGTTATAATAAAAACTATTGTACTTATGACAAAACATGTATGTTAAAATGTGCACATTAAGTATCGCGCATAACACTTTGTGCAAGGGGAATAATGTGAATAAACCCTTAAGGTGGCCACACACCGTACTATTTTTTGTTTTATTTGATTTGAGCATTCTGATCCAATTTTCCGATTAATCTGAAGGTTTTGATCAGAATTTTCAAGGTACCACACACCTATTTTCGAGTTTGTTGCAATTTCGAGATAAAAGATCGTAAACTACAAAAAAATTGGTTGGTTAGAAAAATTGAGAGAAAAATATACTGAACAGTTGCATACAATTTTTTTCTGGTTGAATACATTTTCACAATCCATCACACACCATACAATTCTTGATAAAATTGGTCTGCATTTTCCAACATGTCCAATTTCAAAAGAAGGGAAATTTGATCGGATTTCTCGATCAAAAACAAAAAAGCTTACGATTTTCAGGACAACAGATCGTATTTATTGAATTGTTGTAAAATTTGGATCTTTTAATCGTATGGCGTGTGGCCACCTTTAGACTAGAAAACCAGTATGAGTGCTTTGTGGGAAATCACAAAGCACCCATCATTTCCCAAATCACACAAGTGTCAAGATTTCACCATGATTTGTGGAGTGATCATGTTTTGGCTCTGCAGCCACTGATGCGATCGCTCCAGGAACACTACCAAAATGCTGCATGCAATGATTTGCAATCACTCTGTGAACACAGTGCTGCAGGTAGGACCACCTCCACAGGGTTCCACTGGTGTAGCGCTTTGCAGATCGCTGGAAAATGGTGAGCACTGCAAAACTTCTCCCATTGGGTCCCAAGTCTAAGTGCAATGGGCGTGATGGAGTAGTTGACATCAACTTTTAACATAAGCTAACTTTAATCTGTTTTTTTTTATATCTCCTTTTGAGCCTGCTATAAATGACCAGGGCAACATAACTGGAAAGGCAAATATTATGCATTTTTATGATATTTATTATATATCCTTGTCATTTTTGTTTAATGAACAAACAAGAGCAACATGGATACAGAGAGTGTTCACCCATCTTACAAGACAGTTGACACTGTATTCCCTCACATGCATAAAGCTGATAAAAAGTGAACAGATTCATTTGGTGTCATACAAAACTCCCTTAGTATTAAACTTCAGCAGTTGAGAGAATTGTATATTTATGCCTCTTTCACAGTACGAAATAAAAGTCGCACGTTAGAAAACGTTTTAACGTGGACTAACGCACAGCAATACTAATTTTTTGCAGCATTCACAGTGCACACGTTGCGTTTGTGTGTAACGTGTAGTGTTATTAGAAAGTGCTGCATGCTGTGCGTTATACACTTTATTAACTGCATTGGACTGTTTGCACATGCTCAGTAATGACCTAGAAGCATACTTTTCATTGCCTGTGTGCCCTACTGTATGCGACGATAGCAGGGCATAGAGTTGCATTGTAACATTTTTGGGACGTTGCGTTGTTAGTTTGCGTTGCGACTTTAACGTCGCATCAAAACGTAACGCAACGTCCCACTGTGAAAGAGGCCTTAAAGATTAAAATGAACTGTATATTTTCAGTATAAAAAGCACAGTTTAGGTGAGGGTGGGCCTTCCTATGCAGAATAAGGCCAATGCCCATATAACTATTGCCCCTGCTGTATCTGTGAGCTCAGGAGGGGTCTAGAGGCATGATGGGGCCCCAGAAATTATGATGCACGCCATCATGGATAGTCATGCTGCACCTCTGCAGGGGTGCAGACCGCACCATGTGTCAGCAACATTAGGGGTGACACCTAGATCAGGAAGAGACAAAGTCTATATACATAGGCCAGGTTAGTACCAGGTAAGCGTCAATGAGTGCTGCAAGATGGAGATGTGTATGTTTGTGTGTGTGCCACTGAGTGCTGTAAGATGGAGACGTGTGTGTGTGTGTGTGTGTGTGTGTGTGTGTGTGTGTGTGTGTGTGTGTGTGTGTGTGTGTGTGCCACTGAGTGCTGTAAGATGGAGACGTGTGTGTGTGTGTGTGTGTGTGTGTGTGTGTGTGTGTGTGTGTGTGCGTGTGTGCCACTGAGTGCTATAAGTTGGAGAAATGTGTGGGGGATGGATGCACTGCTAGGAGAAATGTGTGTGTATATTAATGAGTGCTGCAAGTGTCTATGGGCTTGATTCACAAAGTGGTGCTAACTGTTAGCACGCTTGTGAAAGCCCCTTTTCACACCTAAAAACACTTTGTGTGTGCTAACTAGCGCTCATGCGCAAAGTCCCGCGTGCAAAACTTTGCACGCGCAAAGTACAAAACAGGATTACCATGATAGGGGACCACTGTAAATGTACAGAAGGATGGGGTGTGCTAACTAGGGTGCTAAGTAGTTAGCACCAAGAAAAGTGAATCAGCTCACGTGCAAAACTTTGCGCGTGCAAAGTCCGGTGTGCGCAAAATGTCGCATCGCGGTGTGATGAAAATGGCTCACATGATGCGACTAGGGCTCATTGAGTGCAACCTTATCGTTGCATAGTGCAATAAATAAAACCCAGGATTTTAGTAAAGTGATAAGAATATTGGAATTTTGGAAAATTGAAACACCCTAATCTATATGTATGACACATATTTCAAATTCTGCAATGTGGTACATTGGATTTTGGAATGCCGGATCTTTAAAGCAAACCTGAACTGAAAATGAAAAGTCAAAATGAACATATATACGTCATACTTACTACCACCTCCCACGTAGTCTACTCATCAATCGCTTTCTCCTCTCCTGTGTCCTGTTTGTCCACTACAATCAATTCTCTGTCCTCCATTTTGTATATGGCCATTACCCCATAACAGCTTCCTGTATTAGACAGTGCAGTGCAGGAGACGGAGACCAGCAGCAGCACGCAGAGCTATCGATCTGATGCCGGTAAGCTATTCCCTGCTGCTGCTGCCACTGGCTGGCTGAAATTCTGGAGGAGGGGGGAGTGCGGAAGAGGGGAGCATGGGAGGGGGGAAGGAGGGGCCCCTAGGTGAGGGGGGGGGGCCCCCCTCCTCGCTGCTCTGTGCCCACTGCCCCTCCTTCCAAGCTGGGGGGTACTTAGACCTGGCTGAGCCTCTCTGCCTACCTAACTGGGGATACCTGTGACCTGCCTACCTAAACTGGGGGGGGGGGGGGGTGTCCAGGTGAGGGAGGGGGGAGGCTTGCCCCCCCCGTCGCTCTGTGCCCACTGCTCCCCCTTCCAGCATGGGGGCCCCCACTAACCGGGGACCTGTGTTTGTGGGGATATCTGCTGCCAATCTAATTGTATTTTGTGGGGATATCTGCTGCCAATCTAATTGCATTTTGTGGGGATATCTGCCGCCAATCTGATTGTATTTTGTCGGGAAAACTGCCGCCAATTTGTTTGCATTTTGTGAGGATATCTGCCGCCAATCAGATTGTATTTTGTGGGGATATCTGCTGCCAATCTGATAGCATTTTGTGGGGATATCTGCCACCAATCTGATTGCATTTTGTGGGGATATCTGCCGCCAATCTGATTGCATTTTGTGGGGATATCTGCCGCCAATCTGTTCCAGTGCGCGGTGACACCCATCTATTTTTGCTGCGGCGCGCTGATGTGCTCACAATCTATTCCCTACCATAACCATGCAAAATTTCTAGTACATGTGTATGTGAGCCCAAAATGCTGGCGGGGGATCAGGAGGGGGGGGCGGGCCCCAGGCTGAAACTTTCTTGGTGGGCCCTCAGTGTCCCAGTCCGACCCTCGGTACATCATTTGTTTATTCTAAATAATTGTACACAGTTCAAGCTCACTTTACAACTGTGCATGCTAGATGGCCAAGGCAACTCCATATGACCAAAGTTCAATGTCGCATCCATATAAGGCTTTCATTTAATAAATTATTCTGTAATGTGTCACACCCTCACCCTGCACTAATTAATTTATAGAGTGCTGTTTCCTTTCACATGTTAATTAATCAGGTTCTATGTGTGATTTCTAATAATGTTTGGTAATTTTACTAAGTGTAAGTGTGAGAGCTTCAGTGTAAGTGTGGGAGCTTCTACATCAGATTTCATCAGTTTCCTCTACGTGATTTCTCTAGTAAGTGAGACATTATAAAATAAATCCAGAGGTTCAGCGGCTCTGAATCATTTATATAATTAAGCTATGATTTGCTTCTTTTTTCTGCATTTCGGATGTGGAATAGCAGCCTATTGAAATCAATAAAATGGAAACCGGATATAAGCGCTCACAGACCACAATAAAATTAATTAATATTTAGCCCGCCGGGCTACAGGAACTGTAACAGTACATCAATCACATACAGGTGGAGCGCTTCCTTAATTCAAGTTAAACAAATAGTAATAGATGGTTAAGTGCTCAAAAGTCCAGTCCTATAATTCAGAGAAGTCAAAACTCTTCAAACATCTCAGTTAATCTCAAAGAGATATGGAACACAGTTCATTTAACAGGGGGTGACAGCATTAGTGCCACTCCCTCAATGTGTAACGACTCACCAGATGGAGAAGCCTAGCCGGTCCAGTCTGCGCTTTAGGGGTATTGGCCACCCCTCAGTCTCACTGGCTAAACTCCTCCGCTGGGCTTCAACTGAATCCGTTTTGAACATGGCGTGCAGCTGTTTGGAGACTGGTGAAGATGGGTGAACTCCTTCACATGCTGTTGTAATGGGCTATGCTTTCTTCCAGTCTTTGAGGATAGGTCTCTGGTAAACTCAATCACCTGCTGTTATAATGGGCTATGCTTTCTCCTAACTTTGGGGATGGGTCTCCGGGAACTCCTTCACATGCTGCTGTTATGGGCTATGCTTGCTCCCGATAAACCTGCACCCACAAGGCACCACCCGGAAGATGGTGGATCCCAGGGAGGTGAGTGAGTACTGGGCTGCTGCAGATCTATGCGGTGTGATTTTTTACAGGTTTTAGAGTCTAAGGCTAGTTACACACCAGGATGTTGCATTTAGGGGACGTTATAGGGCACATAACGTGCCCCTAACACAAAGCCTGGTGCTCTCTGGTGTGGACGTCGGAGTGAGCCGCGTTGTGTAGCTCACTCTGGCATCCGTGATGCCGTGATGCATACTCTTGGACGCATGCGGCATCACGTGGTCCCGCCCGGCCAATCGCCGCACAGAGCGGCCACTCCAGCAAGTAAACACTGCAAGTCACTGAGTGCAGTGAATATTAATTAGCCATGTGCCCAGCCGCTCTCCCCTCCTCCCCAACATGACTGAGCATGTGCGCACAGTCTAACTCGGCTTAACCACAGCATGCAGCACTTTGCTGCATTACATTGTAACGCAATGTGGGCAGTGTGAACAGCCCACTTGTGTTACATTGCTGTGCATTGGGGGAGCGTTACAGGCTGCACTAACGTGCACCTGTAACGTCCCTGTGTGCAAGAAGCCTAAAAGCATGCTAAAAAAATGGCACCTATTTTAGACCCTAAAATTCGAAAAGAATCAGCCTGCCAAGAGGTTTAAGATGTTGCTGTAGAGAAATTGTGTAGGAAATATCCTTCATGTCTATTTTTTTTTCTCAATAAATTTTTATTGAAGTTTTAAAATGCAAATAGAATAATCAACTTATGTAGCAATAACATTTGAAATGTTAACACTTAATGGAGACAAATAGCGATAAAGGACGTATTTCGTTAAATCTTGCAGTACATCTTGTGTGTGGCCATTCTACTGGAGATACATCTAATTGACTCTACGACTACAAATTGTTACTGCAACCATCCATAAATATCTATAAAACAATTAGATGCTTCTATGCATCTTTTGAATTTTTGCAGATAACTGACTCATAACTAAGCCATAACTGAGCCATACAACTTAAACATAGAACATAAAGTTTAGAGCACAAATTGAGCAAGTCAATTCAAATGAGTGAGTAAGCTCATGAGAAGTTGACCAGAGGGAGTCTAGAAACACTTTTTAACCCTAGAGCTCTGGTCCTAAGAACTGGCACAACTATCAGAGGGGAGTACAGGGAGGGGGAGAATGAGAGTGAGAAAGCTTACGCAGGATCTGATCTTTGATGTCTACTATTTTTTGAATCTCTAATTAGAGTAAAAAGTTTTGACTTTTTTTTTTTTTTTAGGAATCTCTTTAAAAAGTATAATGTATAATGTAGAAGTTGTTAAAGGGTCAGTGCTGTTTTTAAGTTGCATTTAGTAAAATGTTTTTGATTCTGAAATATCTAGCCTATAAATCAAAACAGTTTCCTATGTTAGGAAGGGAATAAGGGAAGGAGGGGGGTGGACAGTTTTGCTGCTTTTGCTACTTGCCTAGTTGTTCTGGGCCTAATACTGAAGTAATGAAGCTGATATAAGCATTACAGACAGGTAACTGATATTTTTCAGATGATAATGTACTGTGCAGCTATGTTATAGATCCAATTTATGTTATAGATCCAATGTGCTGGGAGAACTACCTTACCACAATATTACATATTTGAAGCCCTACGATCTACAGTACATCTCTTGTAACATGTTTATATCTAACAATAACGAAAGATATATTATATTATATTCTTGATATTTTGTTATGCAAAAAACTAATGCTTGAGAATGTATAATGCAGTCTCTGTGTAAGATCTAATGTTAATTTCTTTTCTGACTCTCTTAATAAAAAATGGATATTATTGGAAAAAATATACTATAAGAACTACCGGAGCAGTAAATTCTTTACCTAGTTTAATGCAGTAAAATCTTAGTTGATTAAGCCCCACAGCAGATTACTAGATTTTTTTATTGTTCGCACAGTCACAGCAGTTTTAAAAGAAACTGTAAAATTGGCACCCACTTCATCCTTGCCTAGTCTAATAGGGTGTATCTGGTGTACAATAACCCTCACACAGCAATGAAGTGGTGAGGATGGAATACATCCAAATCTGCATTGCACACTTACATCTCACCTGGTGTAATATAATATAAATGCAGCAGAATGAGGCTCACAGCAAGTGCAACACCTATACAATACTAGTCCCTGCATGACAAAAGTGACCGATCCTACCTGCTCTAAGTTATAAAATCCTCCAAATGTTGAAGAACATTTCCCACACAACAGTTATCCAACCACCCTACCACCTCCACCACAAAATGTCTACTTATTCATTAGCACATCACTGATCTAACTAGCTTGCTAGACAAATAGGAAGAAAATCCCTGTGAATGTAAAAGGACTGGTATTTTAAGGTCCTCATCCACCAGAGGATGTGTCTTATAAGTTGCACATATTTTTTGTCTGGGCTTGATTCACAAAGCGGTGCTAACCTAGTTAGCACGCCTAAAGACTTTGGGCGTGATAAGTAGGGTGCTAACTAGGTTACCACCATTTTGACAATAAGATCGCGCGCAAAGATCGCGCGCATGGGGTGCGACTTTAACATCACACTACGCGCCTATAAGGTCGCAACCCCATGCAACCTTATAGGCGCATCGGATGCGCCGTTATCGCATCGCTGTGCGACGTTTCGTGTGCACCATGCTGTGCGCGTGGGACTTTGCGCGCGAGTTGATTTTATCATGCCTAAACTAAGTTTAGGCGTGAAGAGGGGCATTTCACAAGTGTGCTAACAGTTAGCACCAAAATACTGCACTGATAAATACAAAAGAGAGATAAAAATCAGGTGGTGCGCTGCTGTAAATAGCTCAATTCAAAGTTCCCAAAAAGCTGCGCTCTAATGTCCTAGCAGTCACTCCTCGCTCACAGCAAGTATCATAAATGTGCACAGGGCGATATTCCTCTTCTCTTTGGGGTGGCTAAAGATTATCCACTTCAGTGAGAACCACCACCACACCCCAAGCAGTGGCCACTCACCGTTAGACAATGACCCTCCCATAGCGTAAAACTGTAAAACCATTTAAATTATAAAAAGATTGCACACTTACAAGCATAGCTGTGGTTAATTTGCATAGAGTTTTTGTGGGCTTTACCCCAAACATTGGCCGCCGGGTCGGCTTGATAGCGCTGTCTCTACTGCCTTCCGCTGCGTGTCAACGTCTATCCCCACGCTTCCTGCTGTAGGCCGCGTGCACAATGGTTTTACAATTTTACGCTATGGGAGCCTTGGTATGTCTCTTTTGAGGCGATAAGGACTAGCAGTAGCAGTCTTGGAGCGGAGGACCTGTGTTTCTGTATGGCAGGGGGCGGCCAGATGACCCCATAAGCGCTGAAGACCCATCTGACTGAGGGTCATTGTCTAACGGTGAGTGGCCACTGCTTGGGGTGTGGTGGTGGTTCGCACTGAAGTGGATAATCTTTAGCCACCCCAAATAGAAGAGGAATACTGCCCTGTGCACATTTCTGATACTTGCTGTGAGCGAGCAGTGACTGCTAGGACTTTAGAGCGCAGTTTTTTGGGAACTTTGAATCGTGCTAACAGTTAGCACTGCTTTGTGAATCAAGCCCAAAATCTGCATACCTGTTCCAGGTCTGTGACTCACAGTTAATTAATAGTACGCTTACAAGTGACAACCACAGGGGAATCCTTATAAGGGGTATAACCATTGCAGCCTACATTTTATATCCCAGCAGCACTGTTGTTTTTTTGTTTTTTTTAATTGTTCACTTTGTTCAGTCAGTTTGTTTTAAACCTAAGTTTTCCATAGTAACTATGAGCTGATTAATTTAAATTATTTTAATGACAGCATGCTTGCAAAAACATTTTGAAGTATACCCAAGAGTGTCCTTAAAACACAAATATCACAGAATATAAAACTACCAGGGGAAAACTTCAAATAGAAATGAGGAAAAAAAGAGATGACACGGGAAGATGCTTTTCTCTTCTAATAGACTTCTATATTCTTAGCCTTATATTTTAATTTCATATCCACTCACATTTATGTCCTATTAATATTTAATGCCCAGGTATTAACTTACATAATAATAAATCAACTCTTGTTGTTTGCAGATTTTGCATAATTAGAGCCACCTTGAAGAGCTTAGATTAAGAACTGTTACACAATTCTAATTTTAGAATTGGTAGAAACTTTTCTGCTGTAAACACTGTCTTAACCGTAACTAGACTGATTTTAATGTTTCAAAAGATTAAAAAAAAAATTACAAAATCTAAACCTTGTAGATGCACTTGCTTATCATTATACATTGATACAGTTAATGGTAAGAAAAAATTTCAGATGATTCAGCAAGGGCAAGCAAGCAAAGAAAAAAACAAAATACAAACTCTAAGCACGTTAACCTCAAAGGGCCTGATTCAGTTATACTGATTATTGGTGCTAAGTCCTAGCGATAGTCAAACACATGCAAATTCATATTCATATGAATCTATTTAGCAAAAAATTCTGTACGTGTTTAACTTTTACTGGCTAAATGAAAAAAAACTTTACTTTGTTGTCATCTTTTATCTTGATTCAGTTAGTAATTGCATTAGGTAACATAAACAATATAGGGCAGATTAGCACCAAATGTTTCAACTGCTCCATGCTGTAACGAGTGCAGCCGCGGCAGACTGCATCGCCACCACGGCTGCCTCTGGGCCCCTGTCCATCTCTCCGGCATCTAGGACGCCGGGGACGGAACTATCTTTGCCCTGCAAGGTCGCTGTCTCGCGCGGGCGCGTGCATAGACAGGACCTTTATTCGAGGAGAGGGCTCGTCAGCTGACCTGCTGGTCAGCTGACATCAGAGGAGACTCACGGCACCCCGGATTGGCTGCAGCAGGGGGCATGCCAGTGAGGTCTCCTCTGCTTCTTAAGCCTTCGGGCTTCAGTCTAGCGCTGTCTGCTGTCGTGTATACTTGTGTGTCAGCGCTCAGACCTTAGACTAGTTCCGATGTGTTTTGATCTGGGAGGAAACCAGGGATTTCACACAAGACTGGGAACTCTGTTTATTGTAGTGAGGTTCCAGTTGATGATAGATGTATATGCAGTGTTTGCAATATACATCTATCTATAGTTAGTTCATTATTGCATTATTCTGTATTGATTTCCTGTATATGACTCTGGCTAAACTCTGACTCTGATCTTGTTCTCTGACCCTGTACTTCTGCCTATCTGCCTTACTAGTTGCTGAACCTCTGCCTGATTTCCGATTACTCTCTTGTCTCATGATTCTGTACCGTTACTTTCCTCTCTGTTGCCGATCCTTGCCTGTCAGACCACTCTACTCACCAGTGGGCCCTTGCCACTGGTGAGGTGCTAGCTTCACCAGCGCCTCTGGTGAAGTTATTCTTAGTGCAGTCCTAGTGGTGTCTCCTAGGCTGCAGTACAGTTCCCTTTGTGTGTTTGGTAAGTTTCAGAGCAGTTGGGGACAGGCTCTTGGGGGTGGCAGCTCCAGGGCTTGACTGCGCTCACATATGGTGTTACATGCTGGTTCTGGGGCCCCGGGCAGTGAGAGTTCCCGGGGCCCCAGGCTGGCTTGTGCACCATTGTTTTTAATTTTATCCTAGGCTGCAGTACAGTCTGTCTCACCCACTCCTAGGGTGATTACTCGGCTGCAGTACAGTCTGTCTCACCCACTCCTAGGGTGATTACTCGGCTGCAGTACAGTCTGACTCACCTGCCCCTGGGCTGCAGTACAGTCTAAATCACCCGCTCCTTGGGAGATTCTATCTCAGTTTAAGTTTCCCCAGCTTGCTGGGGTTTGTACTTTTTATACGGTCGGCCTGTGTATCCTTAGTACCTCACCAGCACCTCTGGCGAGGTCTTGCCACACTTTACTGTTACCATATCTGTTAGTATGTTCTTGGAGCCTCCCGGAGGTCTGGCCATATTTAGCAGTGCTGTGTAGCTAGTGCCAGCCAGCACCCCTGTAGAGGTCTAGCCTTTATTAGTTTCATCTAGTGCCAGCCTGCATCACTGTAGGGGCCTAGTCTGTGTGGTTTCTGAAGCTCATCAGCTCCACTGATGAGCACTGCTTATTTATTTATTATCCTCACCTGCTCCACTGGTGAGGTATAAGCTTAGCGATTCGTAGTACCTTCTCAGCTCCTCTGGAAGGCTTAGTTAAAGCTGTCTGAGTCACTTGTGTCACCTTTCCAGCTCCACTGGAAAGGTCTGGGGTAGCTTCTTGCTGCCAGTTAAGCTAGTTCCTTGCCGGCTCCTCTGATAGGACTAGCCGGTCTATTTCTGAAGGCTACCTAGTAGACCTTCCAGGCTATCTGGTAAACGTCTGTTTTATCTGTCTGATTGGTTCTTGTCTCTCGCCGGTACCCCTGGCAGAGACCAGCCAAACTATCTCTGTATTCTCTGTCTGTATCATTCCCAGCCCCACTGGGGAGCCTTTTGTCTAAATCTGTCTTGTTTGTGTCCAGATTGTACCTTACCCATTCCTCTGGTAAGGTCTTCTAAAACCATTAAAGTTACAGTTGTACCAAACACTACACACTCTACTCTTGGTCTTGCTACACTGGTATTATTGCTGATTCTGTGGATCACACATAATCAGGTATAGCGTCTGCATTATTGGTGATTCGCAGATCACCAAACAATCAGACATCTGAGTTGTGGCACTAAACCGTCACACATGCAAAGTCTTAAAGAGACTCTGTAACAAGATGTTCAGCCTCATTTTGTCTATCCTATAAGTTCCTATACCTATTCTAATGTGCTCTGGATTACTGCAGCCTTTTCTAGTTGCACTGTCTCTGTAATATATCTAATCTTCTTTTCTTTGTCAAACTTTATCGACCCAGAGAGGAATGCATTGCCTCTGCTGTGATAGGGAGAAGTTAGGCATGCCCCCTGAAGGCTCTGTGTGTGTGCTTTGTTTATCCCTCACAGACAGGTCTCTGCTCTCTGTTACAGCTTGTCTGATTGGGGAGGGAGCTGACCATGCTGAGAAACTGTGAAAATCCCTGACTGGAGTGAAGATAATTCAACTTGTAGTATACTGTAACATGATGTATGTATACATATTATATAAATATATATATATATATATATATATATATATATATATTAATGGATGGCGGAGACACCGCCGCGCGGTCTGACAGTGTCAGTGAGGCAGCTGAGGCCGCGTTCAGACCAGCGGTTTCTCCGCAGCAGCAGCGTGCACCTGATTTGTCTGAGCCTAGTAGTGCACACAGATGGAGAGCTACGCGTGCGCTAACAGGCAAGCCCTTTATGCCAATAGGAGAGGGATCAGCTGATCTGGATGGGACTGGGCGGCGCTGAGGAGCGCTCTGCTATATATACTTCTCCCCTGTCAGTTGCCGGTTGTCTGCCGTTGCGAATGCTTACGTGTTACCACTCAGACCATAGTCAGATCCTTCAGTGTGGTTGAACCAGGTGGACCTGGGAATCCACACTTAGCCAGATTACTGTGTTATTATTGTGTTATACTCCAGACTAGTTCCAGGGTGTTGAGACCACGGACCCCACACCCAAGACTAGGGATACTGTGTTATCATTGTGTTATACTCCAGACTAGTTCCAGGGTGTTGATACCACGGACCTCACACCCAAGACTAGGGATACTGTGTTATTATTGTGTTATACTCCAGACTAGTTCCAGGGTGTTGAGACCACGGACCTCACACCCAAGACTAGGGATACTGTGTTATTCTTGTGTTGTACTTTAGACCAGTTCCTGGGTGTTGAGAACACAGACCTCACACTCTAGACTAGGCCTATGCTTGATATCTGTTATGACCTATTGCTTTCCTGACCCTCCATCTGCTCTCTGATTCGGTACTTACGCACATCTGATTACTTGTTGCCAACCCTGCCTGTCCCTGGTTACTGTATCAGTCTTCTGTCTCTGTACCTTATCTGCTCGTGTGTTGCCGACCCGGCCTGGCCGACCTCTCTTACTTTCTACAGAGACTCCCTGTCTCTTAAAGGGACCTCTCTGCAATCCAGTCAGGGACTCCATCTCTTAGGTGTCCTTTGACTGCAGTAGAGTCTGATTCCCAGCAGTCAGGGAATCACTGGCTCATATACTGTCACACCAAACTCTTACACATTGTCAGGTGTCCAGAGGTTAGTTATACTTGTATTATTGGTGATTCTGCAGATCATCAATAATCGGGTATATATCTGTATTCTTGGTGATACTGCAGATCACCAATAATCAGATTCTCTCTGTGTGTTGACACCGATCGTTACATATATATACATATATACATACATACATACAATCATCACTTCCTGGTAAGCGGCCATGTTTTTTGTTTGTAAACACTGCCTAAAACTGGCGATTAAAAGCCAGGATCATGGCGTGGAGAGGCAGAAAGAGGGATCCAGGAGATCACAGTGACTCGATTGGTATGTTTGTTTTTTTTTACAAATCAGACAGTACAGATTCTCTTTAACAGTCATTACAGAAAAGGTACTTTTTGTAATAAAGTAGGTTGTTTATTTAAAAATTGTTTTTTAAACATCTTTATTATAAATTATTAAAGTCAGTGTTTCCCCAAGGCTAAGTCCCATATGCAAACTGGCGTCACCAGACAGTATTAGAATCTTCTGTCTGAGCAATGGCCTTTGACATGAGGCTCTACAATGGGGTAGGGGGCAGAAATTTCCTTATCCACAATGGAGCAATTGTCCATATCAAGGAGAATGGTGAGTCACCCCAAGGTTATGACTTCTGGGTTGAATCATGAAGACATCATGATGACATCTGGAAGCCTGTTTTAATGAGGAGGCTTCCAGATGGTTTCTTCATGGTACTGGAGTGAACTACATATATTGAGCTACATACTTTAGTACTTTAAAGCAAATGTGCAGTGAACAAAACAAGCAAAACCCAAACACTTACATAGGTAGAGGGAAGCCTCTGGATACTCCTGAGGCTTCATCAATCCTCCTTTACCCCTTTTGTTGCTGACCAGGACCCTCTTTTTTTGCATTGGTGCTTCGCTCCATGTATGAGCTTAGCCACACTGCACAGGTGCTAGTAGGGATCATGACTGAGCGGTAACACCAAGCCACTCGAGTACAGAGGAAAAAGCCAAGTATGAGGGGTTCTGTGCTAATGCGCAGGTGTGGGCGTACAGCATTAGCACAGAACTAGTGCACTTATACAGCGCATCTGTGTTCCTGCATGGAATGCAGTCATGAGCACCATATTTCAAAAAAATGTAAAATGTAAAATATGTGCAAACATAGACAAATAAGAAGTACGTGTTTTTTTAGAGTAAAATGAGACAAATTACTTTTCTCCTACATTGATATCACTTACAGTAGGTAGTAGAAACCTGAAAGAAGCGACAGGTTTTGGACTAGTCCATCTCTTCATAGGGGATTCTCAGCATGGCTTTTATTCTTTATAAAGATATTCCCTAAAAAGGATTTAAACAATGATGCTGGCCAGCTTCCCTGCTTGCTATACAGTTTTTTGGCAGTTGGACAGAGCAACTGCAATTCACTAATTGTTTTTCAAAATAAATAAATCCCTGAGAATCACATGAAGAGATGGAGTAGTCTAAAACCTGTCGCTTCTGTCAGATTTCTACTACCTACTGTAAGTGACAGCAACATAGGAAAAAAGTAATTTATGGCTCATTTTACTCTGGAAAAAACTTACTTCTTATTTATCTATGTTTGCACATATTTTAATGTCCCTCACCATAATCCACATCTAGGTAACCGTTAAAGTCTTGGCAACTTTCTGGGTTGTTGGAAAAACCTTGATTTAAAAATCCTAACAACTATCTGCTTTACTGCCCTTCACCGCAATGTTGAACTGAGAGGATCCCTAAAAAAAACAAAATCTCCTACCAGGCAGGCAACCCTCTCATTATTATTAATTGAATGATTATTGATTAGGCACGGTCACTAGGATTTCCATATACTGTATTTATTGCTGGGTGTAATGATCTGCTCAGCTGCCTGTGTAGGCAGGCAGCTTTTTGACCATTGTATGGGTTTGCATGCTGCAGGACTCTGGAAAGGAGAGCTTCTGTCAGTTTTGCAGCTTGTGTTTGCTGAGGAATTTGCATACGTTGTCATGCAAATTGCCTGGCCACATTCATTGGAGGCGTGTACTATAAGTACTATGTATTTCCCACAATGCTTGGCTGGTCATAAGGATTCCTTCCTGTGAAACACTCCTGGAGGAGTGTCAGCCTTTCTCTTTGTTTGAAGTTCAGCTTAGAGTAATCCCTGGAAACTGCGCTAGGCAGGTTCCCCTAGTGGAGTTAGGATTGCTTATCTGTTTTGTTTGTTCTGTTGCGATTGTCCTGTCCCAGCGGTGGTCGACAGGAAATCGTTCTGATCTCTGTTCTTGGAGTATAGCTGGTGCAGCGGTTGCTACCAACTATCTCTTCTGATCTGTCTCACTTGGATCGCACTAGCATCTTGTGCTAGCGCTGTGGATCCTTCTGTTCTGTCTCCTTGGATCGCGCTAGCCACTTTCCGCTAGTGCTGTGGATCCTTCTGTTCTGCCTTCCTGGATCGCACTAGCATCCTGCGCTAGTGCTGTGGATCCTCCTGTTCTGCTACTCTGTCTGCCTGGATCGCACTCGCCTAGCGCTAGTGCTGTGGATCCTTCTGTTCTGCCTTCCTGGATTGCACTAGCATCCTGCGCTAGTGCTGTGGATCCTTCTGTTCTGCTACTCTGTCTGCCTGGATCGCACTCGCCTAGCGCTAGTGCTGTGGATAGTTCTGTTCTGCTACTCTGTACCTGGATCGCACTAGCATCCTGCGCTAGTACTGTGGATCCTTCTGTTCTGTCTTCCTGGATCGTGCTAGCCACTTTCGCTAGTGCTGTGGATCCCATCTCTCGCTTGTCCCTGTTTTCGTGTGTCTGTCTTGTCTGCTACGAACGCTTGCTGGAGGCTCGGTGAGGTAACCGTTAAGCAAGTGCTCGCGTCCTCTGTTACATGTTTGTCTGTCGATGGTTAGTTAGGCGTGCTTGTCTCTATTGTGCTTATCACGTGGAGACCGCGCATGAACGCGTGCACTGTTGTGAAGGAGTGCGGTGTTCACTTTCAGTTAGCAATTGTTATTTTCCGTATCTCCTCATTGTATGATTTGCTGTGCCTTTGCTATCCTCGTATTCTGTTCTGATCTGCCTTGTGTCACTTTTGGCAATCGCCTTTCTTGCGGTTGCGTTTCTGTTTCGTATCTGCTGTTGTGTGTGCGCTGTCGCGGGGTGGTGACTAGATTGGCGCACACACATACAACCTGTCCTTTTGCTCGTTCTCATTCGCAATCGCTTCTCTTGCGATTGCGTTCTGCGCTTCGTACAATTCCTGTCTGGCATTTGTGGAGGTACAGAGGATTGGTTCCTCTGCACTCCTCAGCGCCATCTGCCAACAGGAATTTCCCTCTACGGGTGCGTAGCACCTTTTGCTGGGTTCCTGCAATTATACGCTTGTGGAGGATTTCCACCGTGTCAGCGCACGCGTTGTGCGCTGATCACGGAGAAAGTTCTACAATTGTTACAGTATGACCAGCCCAACCCAAAACCCCAGTGTAGACGGAATTTCCGATTTGTACGATTTTGTTGAGTATGCATCTGCTGATCAGTTTCCAGGTTTTTTGCCCCAATCCAAAGCTTATGTGGATCCTACTATAGGTAGGATCGCACACTATATTAAAGCAGTTAAAAAATCTGTTCTTGTTCCTGAACTCCACCCCTATGGAGATTATCTGGATACTGGCCTGTTTGAACCCCCATTTGCTTCCTGGGATGTTGGGGCCTTGCTGGAGGAATTCGATTTTGATTGGAAAGCCTTTTGTGATTTTTACATCGCAAAAAGCAAGGATGTCTTGAATGATTGTCTTGATTCTATGTACCTTTTGATTGATTCCGATGAATGTGATGAGGGTGATGTGGATCTGGTGATTTATGTGTGGCAGACGATTTTGGATGAGTTGCACACACACCAACCAATTGATTCCAATAAAGAGACATCGTTGTCGGATGATTGTTCCTGCCTTTCTGGGGTAAAGCATGTGAGTCTTGACTGTGTGCAATCTGAAATGAATGAGTGTGCCGCTGTGGTTGATTCCTGTGCTGAAGGATTCTCTCCTGACAGTGTGCAGTTTGAATCTGTGCGATCTGATGCCTGTTTCTCGGATGTTCCTGCAGATTGTGATCGGCATGAGTCTGCCGGTTTCCTCAAGGATGTGTGGGATCCTTTGTCATTTAGAAACAGATCTTTGAGATCTTCCGTCTGTGACCCTGCTATGGGGAAAATTTATCGACTATGCAGCGTCAAAAGTAAAATTATTATGCCTAATAAAGTTTACCCTGTTGATGTCGCTATTTCTTCTGCAAATGAGTCTCTGTCTCACCCTGTTTACACCTGTAGGGGCCCATTGCCTGATGACAGTTGCTCCAGTGTTTCGGTCCTAGATGCCTTGCAGTCTGCTCCGCAGATCGCGGAGGTTTGCACTATGGAAGCATCAGTTTCACAACCTAAAGTGATTTTTGATTCGCAGGTTTTGCATTCTGACTCCTCGGATTCGACATTGTTAGCCGAATCTAAGAGTGAGACAGCGCTTCGGTTTTGCGAATCTGATGCTGATCCTTCTTTGCCTTGTTCAGAGACGCTTTCTCTGAACCTGCCCTGTACCATGAATGAAAACATGTTTTCCTTTCACACTGACGTTTGTGAGCCCCTTTCTTGCTCTGAGGGAAGTGCTGATTCTGCACCCTGTACTCTGGATGAGTCAATGTGGCCTTGCTTAGAATCCCCTGCAGTGTCCCTAGAGGCTCGTCTAGGTATTGCCACTATACTCACCTGTTTTTCTGCAGTCTTGGAGTTACAAGCTAGTTTGACTGCCACACAGAATTCTGGGTACAGTGAGAATGAAGTTAGGGAGTCAGTGTGTGTTCCAGTAAATATTCCTGTACATCCCGCTAATTATGATGTAGTTCAGTCTCAGGTTATGGTGGAACCATTCCTGGGACATCTGCCCTGCCTGCAGGAGGTATTTAATGTTCAGCCCTGTAACATGGATAGTTCAGAATCCTTCTTAGAAAACCTGGAAAATGATGTTCCTGAGGTCTTGTTTGATGTTCTGGAGGTCTCCGAGTTCCTCCCAAAGGGTGCAGAACTTGTTGGCGATGTCTCCTGCCCCCCAATTCCTTCTGAGGTGTTGCCCTCTTCCGTAGGCATTGCTGCCTTGCTGGCTACCTTTTCAGCTCTGGTGGAGCTTCAGTCATGGGTAGTCAATGATGAATTTCTGTCAGATACCATTACAGTCATTGAGATCTCTAAGCCTGAGACTGAGTCTTCTTTTGAAATACCAGTACCTGTGACCTCTACTCGTGATGATTTTCTGCCCGGTCCTGGTTTTGGTCTGGTCGTGCCAGACTCTGAGGTTGGCAGTTCCCCGACGTGTCCTGAGGTTTCTCCTGTGCTGGTGTACCCCAGTGTGCTCTGTGACCCAGAAAGCCCAAGTGTGCCTCGGTTACCAGCGTACTCAGATGCTTCCTCGGTGGAGACACGTTCTGATTTAGCCTGCCTGCTTGCATGCCCAGAAGTGGTCCCTGAAAGTCCTGATCTTGATGGGTGTCCTGCTAATTCTGAATCTGGAACTGTCATAGGTTCCATGGGGGTGCTTGGTAGCTCTCCATGTGGCCCTGGTGAGCGTTCTGGCTTCTTGGAATCTCTGCGGAGCTTCAAGGCGTTCTGGGAGATTCCGAGAGAAGTTTTGCTTGGTACCCTGAATACGATCAACAGAGGCTTTTGTTTTGAAAGAGACACTTCGAACAGGTTTTGTGGCAGATTTGGTATTTTCGGACGCTCCTTGGAAGGTGGTGGGTATTGTCTGGAGGATGTCGATGGCTTCTTTTCTGGTATCCACAGTCCTGATGGGTGTTACGCTGAGACTTGTAGTGCTGATGGGCATGTTTCAGTGGCTTCTGTTTCCGGTGAGGTCGGTTTCGGGTGGACTGACTCTGGAATTGGACCTTGTCGGGCTGTCCCGACCTTCATGAGTCTTCGGTTGGAGTCTTTTGCTAATAGCAGTTTTGAGGGTCATCTAGAATTTGACCCTGGAGGGGGGGTACTGTAATGATTTGGTCAGCTGCCTGTGCAGGTAGGCAGCTTTTTGACCATTGTTTAGGGTTGCATGCTGCAGGACTCTGGAAAGGAGAGCTTCTGTCAGTTTTGCAGCTTGTGTTTGCTGAGGAATTTGCATACATTGTCATGCAAATTGCCTGGCCACATTCATTGGAGGCGTGTACTATAAGTACTATGTATTTCCCACAATGCTTGGCTGGTCATAAGGATTCCTTCCTGTGAAACACTCCTGGAGGAGTGTCAGCCTTTCTCTTTGTTTGAAGTTCAGTTTAGAGTAATCCCTGGAAACTGCGCTAGGCAGGTTCCCCTAGTGCAGTTAGGATTGCTTATCTGTTTTGTTTGTTCTGTTGCAATTGTCCTGTCCCAGCGGTGGTCGACAGGAAATCGTTCTGATCTCTGTTCTTGCAGTATAGCTGGTGCAGCGGTTGCTACCAGCTATTTCTTCTGATCTGTCTCACTTGGATCGCACTAGCATCTTGCGCTAGCGCTGTGGATCCTTTTGTTCTGTCTCCTTGGATCGCGCTAGCCACTTTCTGCTAGTGCTGTGGATCCTTCTGTTCTGCCTTCCTGGATCGCACTAGCATCCTGCGCTAGTGCTGTGGATCCTTCTGTTCTGCTACTCTGTCTGCCTGGATCGCACTTGCCTAGCGCTAGTGCTGTGGATCCTTCTGTTCTGCCTTCCTGGATCGCCACTAGCATCCTGCGCTAGTGCTGTGGATCCTTCTGTTCTGCTACTCTGTCTGCCTGGATCGCACTCGCCTAGCGCTAGTGCTGTGGATCCTTCTGTTCTGCTACTCTGTACCTGGATCGCACTAGCATCCTGCGCTAGTACTGTGGATCCTTCTGTTCTGTCTTCCTGGATCGCGCTAGCCACTCTCGCTAGTGCTGTGGATCCTATCTCTCGCTTGTCCCTGTTTTCGTGTGTCTGTCTTGTCTGCTACGAACGCTTGCTGGAGGCTCGGTGAGGTAACCATTAAGCAAGCGCTCATGTCCTCTGTTACATGTTTGTCTGTCGATGGTTAGTTAGGCGTGCTTGTCTCTATTGTGCTTATTACGTGGAGACCGCGCATGAACGCGTGCACTGTTGCGAATGAGTGCGGTGTTCGCGTTCAGTTAGCGTTTGTTATTTTCCGTATCTCCTCATTGTATGATTTGCTGTGCCTTTGCTATCCTCGTATTCTGTTCTGATCTGCCTTGTGTCACTTTTGGCAATTGCCTTTCTTGCGGTTGCGTTTCTGTTTCGTATCTGCTGTTGTGTGTGCGCTGTCGCGGGGTGGCAACTAGATTGGCGCACACACATACAACCTGTCCCTTTGCTCGTTCTCATTCGCAATCGCTTCTCTTGCGATTGCATTCTGCGCTTCGTACAATTCCTGTCTGGCATTTGTGGAGGTACAGAGGATTGGTTCCTCTGCACACCTCAG
This sequence comes from Hyperolius riggenbachi, assembly GCF_040937935.1. Taxonomy (NCBI): domain Eukaryota; kingdom Metazoa; phylum Chordata; class Amphibia; order Anura; family Hyperoliidae; genus Hyperolius; species Hyperolius riggenbachi. The sequence continues at coordinate 153,107,292 of NC_090646.1, forward strand.
TGCCATCAGCGGTGGTCAACAGGAAATCACTCTGATCTCTGTTCTTGGAGTATAGCTGGTGCAGCGGTTGCTACCAGCTATCTCTTCTGATCTGTCTCACTTTTATCGCACTAGCATCTTGCACTAGCGCTGTGGATCCTTCTGTTCTGTCTCCTTGGATCGCGCTAGCCACTTTCCGCTAGTGCTGTGGATCCTTCTGTTCTGCCTTCCTGGATCGCACTAGCATCCTGCGCTAGTGCTGTGGATCCTTCTGTTCTGCTACTCTGTCTGCCTGGATCGCACTCGCCTAGCGCTAGTGCTGTGGATCCTTCTGTTCTGCGTTCCTGGATCGCACTAGCATCCTGCGCTAGTGCTGTGGATCCTTCTGTTCTGCTACTCTGTACCTGGATCGCACTAGCATCCTGCGCTAGTACTGTGGATCCTTCTGTTCTGTCTTCCTGGATCGCGCTAGCCACTCTCGCTAGTGCTGTGGATCCTATCTCTCGCTTGTCCCTGTTTTCGTGTGTCTGTCTTGTCTGCTACGAACGCTTGCTGGAGGCTCGGTGAGGTAACCATTAAGCAAGCGCTCATGTCCTCTGTTACATGTTTGTCTGTCGATGGTTAGTTAGGCGTGCTTGTCTCTATTGTGCTTATTACGTGGAGACCGCGCATGAACGCGTGCACTGTTGCGAATGAGTGCGGTGTTCGCGTTCAGTTAGCGTTTGTTATTTTCCGTATCTCCTCATTGTATGATTTGCTGTGCCTTTGCTATCCTCGTATTCTGTTCTGATCTGCCTTGTGTCACTTTTGGCAATCGCCTTTCTTGCGGTTGCGTTTCTGTTTCGTATCTGCTGTTGTGTGTGCACTGTCGCGGGGTGGCGACTAGATTGGCGCACACACATACAACCTGTCCCTTTGCTCGTTCTCATTCGCAATAGCTTCTCTTGCGATTGCGTTCTGCGCTTCGTACAATTCCTGTCTGGCATTTGTGGAGGTACAGAGGATTGGTTCCTCTGCACTCCTCAGTGCCATCTGCCTACAGGAATTTCCCTCTACGGGTGCGTAGCACCTTTCGCTGGGTTCCTGCAATTATACGCTTGTGGAGGATTTCCACCGTGTCAGCGCACGTGTTGTGCGCTGATCACGGAGAAAGTTCCACAATCGTTACACGGGGATTATGAATATATTCATTGATTTTGCTTGATGAATAAGATACTTTTTAAAGGATCATCACTATCTCAAAAATAGATTTCTTCCAGAGTAAAGTGCACTATAAATTACTTTTCTCCTATGTCTCTGTTTCTTATGGTAGGCAGTAATAATCTGACAGGTTTTGGACTAGTCCATCATCTCATTCTCAATATTTCTATTTTTCTATAGAAGGGATATATTAAAGGGACTCCGAGCAGTGCAGAAACTATGGAGGGATGCATATCATTTTAAAGCTCTCTTTCTCCTCTTTCTAATGATATATAAACTGCCGCCCTACGCCTTTTAGTTTTTTCTATTTTCACGATTGAAATTGTCGTGGCCGCGATTTCAGTTCAGCAGAATGCAGCTGCTGACTTTAGGAAAAAGTCGCCCTTTGTAATACAATGTAACTATGGAAAGATGGATATCATTTTAAAGCTCTCTTTCTCCTCTTTCTGACGACACATAAACCACCACCCTATGCCTTTTAGTTTTCTCTATTTTCGCGATCGTAATCGTGGCCGCGGCAAGTTCGATCGTGAAAATAGCGAAAACTAAAAGGCGTAGGGCGGCGGTTTATATATCATTGGAAAGAGGAGAAAGAGAGCTTTAACATGATAAGCATCTTTCCATAGTTTCTGCACTGCTCGGAGTCCCTTTAAGGATGCCAACCAGCCTCCCTACTCACCTGCATGCTATTTTGGCAGTTTGACTGAACAACTGCTGTTCACAGAGGCGGCCTTAGAGTATGCGGGGCCTGGGGCGGGTGTCATATGCGGGGCCTAGCGACACACAGATATTCTGTAGATACACACACACATGCTGCGGATCAGGGGCGTAGCTAGGAATGACTGGACCCCCCACAAACACACACACACATCCTACAAATTAGATAGGCAGAAGGCAGAGATAAAGAATGGAGAAAGAAAAAAATAGGGGAGAGATATGAATGAGAACAGAAGCAGTAGAGAAAGAGGGTGGGGTGTCAATATGACCTAAATTGTTAGTCTTTTAACGTAATGACTTAGCTATACTGCATCATCCTGCTAGCGGTGCGTTACTCACGGACAATCAAACTTTCAGTCTTTGAAACAGCTGATTAGCATCTGGTTTTGGAGACATGCGCAGGTGGCACCTGATTTTGGATACATGTGCATGCGTCATAAAACCAGCTGAAAATCTGCTGTTTCAGAGACTGAAGATTGGACTGCACCATTACTTTAGTACTGCAGCAAGCGATAGCACAGACAGGAGGAGGTGGAACATCACTCACCTCCTTCTGCCTCTGCTATTGCTTGCAACTGTACTTAAAGTAAAGGTGCAGTCCAAATGGAGAGTGGTGCAGTGGGTTTGGAGGCTTCTGCTGCTGCTTCTGGGCTGGGCATCACCACACTATAATAGGGCAAATGTCTATGAAATCAGCTAGTTGTTTTTCAGAGACTGAAAGTTCTATTGTGCATGAGTGACGCAATATGGTTAAAGACACGCACACCACATTTATATTGCACTTTTCTCCTGGTGGGCTCAAAGCATCAGAGCTGCAGCCCCCAGGGCATGCTCTATAGGCAGTAGCAGTGTTATGGAGTCTTGCCCAAAGGCTCCTTACTGAATAGTTGCTGGCTTACTGAACAGGCAGAGCCGAGATTTGAACCCAGGTCTCCTGAGGCAGAGCTCTTAACCAATACACTATCCAGCCACTGCCACTTCAAGACATTAAATACTTAAGTCTGAAAAAAATGATTTTAACTTACCTTCTTGCAGCCCCCTAGCTGATCCCCTCTGGCCAGCAGCGGCAACCCCCATAAAGCTGACATCTTGCAGCAAGTTGATGGCTACTGCACATGTGCAGCCCCAAGCAATGCGCACCCTGATCACGCTCCTGCAATTGTCATGTACTGTGCAGAGCTCCTGGCAGTGAGCGTGTGGTCAGGGTGTGCGTAGCTTGGGACCACACTATGTACAGTAGCTGGCAACTCGCAGTGACGGACCAGATTTGCGTGGGTCGCTGCTGCTGGCCAGAGGGGATCAGGAGGGGATGTTGTGGGCACAGGAGGACTCCAGGGGGCTGCAGGGAAGTTAAAAATCATTTTTTCAGACTTAAAAATATTCCTTTAAGTAGATACTAACAATTAAGGGCATACTGACACCACAGGGGCAGTGAAAGGGAGTACTGGTGCAAAGCAAAGGGGGGGAAGGGCAGCCAGAGAACATGGTAAAGAGAGGTGCAGGAACAGAAATGTGGGAAGCAACACACAGTATAGAAAAGTGAATAAGCAGGGGAGAGGCAGAAAGGCAGCAGAATAAAGTACTGGCTTAGCACTTGAAGAGCAAATCTTCATAATAAAACAGGCAGGACATTGCAGCTGAGAGATATCTCTCCAGTGTGCAGAGACTTTCTACCATCTACCCCCATAGCACCACTACAGTAACTTCCAGCACAGCATGCCATAGTGCTATCTGCAGCAATACTGATCCAGATCTCATTCCTGCTGCTTAACAACTTGCTCACTTCCTCCATCAGGCTGAAAAGCATGTGATGTTCTCCAGAGGAGTTAGCACACAGGAGGGACTGGGAACAGAATACAGCGCAGGGGTGAGCAGCCTCACTGTGTGCTTACAAGTGGATTGTATGCCCTGCTCTCCCCCTTGTTTAGCTTTGTATGTAATTTGAGTAACTCCTTTCAGTGAAGTGTATCTGTCCCGGACTGTGGATGGCAGGAGGAGGGGGGCTGTGGATGTCAGGAGGAGGGCATTCTGAGTACCTGGACTTCCTGCTAGTTGTGGCTGGTGAGCTCAGCTGCCTCTCCTCAGGAGAACACCAGAGGCTTGTGTCAGCCTGATGGGTGGACAGGATCGGATCCCATATCATACTCATCATGGAATCCCCTTGCATGAAGAGCTCACAGTCGTCAGAGCAGGTTGTCGTGGGCTGCAGTGATAGAGAGGGGGGGATCCTGGCCAACGGGGAATAAAGGGAAGAGGGACAAAGTTTGGGCTGAAGTTGCCTGACTACAGATGGTAGGGATGAGAGGCAGACAGCGCAGCCTATCAGCAGAGTGGCAGGCACTTCTTTAAAATATTGTCCCTCCCTCCTATATGATTGGCTGGCCAAAGCAGCTCCAGCATTGGCTAATAGGAAGCTGCTGCTGCTGTTATTGGCCAGTTTTCTCCTGCTTGCCTCTCCGTGACTAGATACTGTCACAGAGAAATCCGAGGCCCCTGCAGAGGATGCGGGGCCTCCTTCAGATGCGCCCCCCCCCAAAGGCCAGCTCTGGCTGTTCAATAAGAGTTTTGAAATTAAAGAAAACCCGACTATTCCCCTGTGCAGAGATGGACTAATCCAAAACCTGTCAGACTTTTACCACCTACTGTAAAGTAACAGCACCATTGTTAAAAGAAAACATTTCATAGTGCAATTTACTCTAGGAACAATGCACCTCTTATAATATGCATAAACATGCATTTACAATTTTAAAAATGTTCACAATAGTGGTCCTTTAATGAGGTTTTAATACATTTGGAGTATAATAAATATCATACATTGTTGATTTTACTTTTTTAATGAAGAATGGGGCTGTTACTATTGTCTATTTTTCTTGCTGTACTTGGTATATTGAATGTAAGTTGCTACTTTGAAAGCTAAGTCAATGTTACACTAAAAATAAAAAAAACTTAAACAACAACAACAACAACAACAACAACAACAACAAATAACATTTGTAAAGCGCTTTTCTCCCGTGGGACTCAAAGCGCATAAGCATGGCTCAGACCATCGTGGTACAGAGGAAGAAATTTTATAAATCTGGAAATGCCAGGCTAAACAGGTGGCTTTTCAGTCTGGATTTGAATAGCTCTAGGGATGGTGCTGTCTTTACTGGGTGTGGTAGGGAGTTCCAGAGAGTAGGGGCAGCATGGCAGAAGGCTCTATCTCCAGATTTTTTGAGGTGCACTCTGGGAGTGACCAAGTTTATAGAACTTGCTGATCTGAGGTTGTGAGAGGTGTGGTGCAGCTTCAGCAAGTCCTTCATGTATCCAGGGCCTAGACTGTGCAGGGATTTGAATGTCAGCAGTCCAATCTTGAAGAGTATTCTCCATTCTACTGGTAGCCAGTGCAGTGAGCGAAGGATCGGTGTAATATGACAGTGGCGAGGCTGGTTTGTTAGCAATCTGGCAGCAGAATTCTGCGCTAATTGCAGGCGGCGCAGGTCCTTTTTGGGGAGGCCAACATAAAGGGCATTGCAGTAGTCCAGACGTGATGTGATGAAGGCGTGGACTAGGGTTGGAAGATCCTCTGGGGGAATCAGATGTTTAATCTTTGCAATGTTCTTCAGATGAAAGAAGGAGGATTTAACTACAGATGAAATTTGGTTTCTGAAATTCAATTCCCCATCGATTAGTACGCCAAGGCTGCGCACAAAGTTGGAGCTGTTTATGTCTGAATTCCCAATCCTGATTGGTGTTGCTTTAGGATAGAGCTGTTTTGATGGCGGGCACTGGCTTTGGACAAACAGGACCTCAGTTTTGTCAGCATTCAGTTTCAACCAGTTATCATTCATCCATGCCTGTAGCTCAGCTAAGCAAGAGTTTATTTTTGGGGTAGGGTCTGTTCCACCAGGTTTGAAGGACAGGTATAGCTGTGTGTCATCGGCGTAGCAGTGGTACGTCAGGCCATGTCGTTGGATAAGTGTGCCGAGTGGCAACATGTAGATTGCAAACAGCAGAGGGGATAGGATTGATCCTTGTGGCACTCCGAATTGTAGAGGTGCAGGTTTGGACATTATGGGTCCTAGGGATACTCTCTGTGTTCTGTCAGTCAGGAATGATCTGAACCACTGGAGGACTGATCCACTGATGCCACAGTACTCCTGCAGTCTGTTAAGCAGGATTTCATGGTCAACTGTATCAAAAGCCGCTGAGAGATCCAACAGGATTAGGATGGAGCATTCCCCTCTGTCCCTTGCCATGAGCAGATCGTTGCAGACTTGGATGAGGGCTGTTTCACAGCTGTGGTGTTTCTTAAAGCCAGATTGTAGAGGGTCCAGGATGTTGTTTACTGACAGCCAGGTTTCAAGTTGCAGATAGACAGCCTTTTCAATAACTTTACCTAAGAAGGGGAGGTTGGAGACAGGTCTGTAGTTGCTCATAGCATCTGGATCCATGGAAGGTTTTTTAAGAAGGGGCTTGATGATTCCTTCTTTTAGAGAGGTAGGAAACCTCCCTGCTTGTAGAGAGCAATTTACTATTTTGTGAAATGCTGGACCAAGCAGGTCAGGGCATTTCAGCATATGTTTAGTTGGTCCAGGGTCCAGGTCGCAGGTTGTCTGGCGGAGGCGACGGAGGATGTCTGAGATCTCTTCCTCACTAATACTTTTGAAGTCAGTCCAGGGTGTTAGGTTGTTTTTGCAGCTATTTCCAGGAGTTGCATGAGTCTTGGGTGCTGTGGATTGAATGAGAGACCGAATGGAGGATACTTTGTCAGCAAAGTAGCACGCAAATTTCTCACATAGCTCCTTTGAGGGAGTTATAGTAGGTTTTAGACAGGATGGGTTACATAGTCTATCAACTGTGCGGAATAGTTGGGCTGGTCTGTTGGCGGCCTTTGCGATCTCCTGTGATAGGTAGAAGGATTTTTTCTTGGTGATCGCATTTTGGTAGTTTTCCAGGTGAGAGACAAGGGTGTGTTTATCTTTTGAATTCTGGGATTTTCGCCACTTCCTTTCTAGTCTGCGCACTTCTTTCTTCATGTCCTTTAGTGAGCTGTCAAACCACCGTGCATGGTGAAGTGGTGTAGACTGTTTAATGCGAACTGGAGCAAGGGCGTCATAGGCAGATGACACTGCATGGTTGTACATCAGGACCATGGAGTCTGGGTCTGCGCAATGATTGGTTAATGCGTCAAAGTTGAGGGTATTCTGAACGTGCTGGGGTGAGACATCTTTCAGTGGACGGTATTTTATGAGTTCTTTCCCTCTGTGTTTTATCGCTGGTGCTGTCAGAGAGAAGTGGATGGTGTGGTGGTCTGACCATACCACTGGGTTTATATCTATGTGTGATATTAAAAGTCCGGAATGAAATATAAGATCCAGGGTGTGCCCTTTCGTGTGGGTGGGGAGGTTGACAGCCCGAGAGAGACCCAGTTCATTCATTATGAGAAGTAGTTCACTTCCTAGGTGGGAGTCGTGATCATCCACCCATGCATTGAAGTCTCCCAGGATGATCCATCTAGGGTGTTCCACTGTTAGGCAGGATAAGAGTTCAGATATTTCCTTAAGAAAGACTGGACCATTTTTTTGGGGGGGGCGGTATATGAGCAATATGTTGATGTTTACTTCTGCTGACAGTTGGGCTGCAATACATTCAAAGGTTTCAGTGGGGCCTATGGGCAGGGGCCTTATGTTCAAAGAGGATCTGAAGCATATGGCAACCCCCCCACCCTTGCGGACTTGTCTCTCACAGTGCAAAACTGAATAATTGGTCGGCACGGTTGCTTCAAGAGTTGGGCCTGCATGCTTCCCAAGCCAGGTCTCTGTCAAAAAGGTCAAATCAGAGAGCTCTATTAGGTCATGTATAGTTGCAGTCTTATTATTTATCGATCTGGCATTGCAGAGTGTGGCTGTGATTGAGCTTTGCTGGGGATGTTTTTTAGGCTTCACTGTCAAAGTTGTTATCCTTTGCCTGGTGTTGCTTCCCTGGTGTTTATTTTTGGATCCACTACCTCTCCGCCCCCTTCTGCATTTCCTGAGTATCCCAAAGGATTTTAAGAGTAGAGCTAGTGAGGTGTTAATTTGTAATTGATTCTTTAGAGGGCAGGCAGAGAAAAGGTCCTTTGATGAGTATTTGTATGTTGACATTAGAGACAATAGACTTGTTCAGATAGCTTGTACTTCTGGAGTCCTGCTGAGATCAAAGGGGGTCTGTGCAAACTCCTTTCATTCCTACACAGAGATGGATCATAGATTTATTTTAAGTAAAGTTCCTTGTTTTAGAGTTAGATGATAAATGATAACATAAATGTGGAAAATAAAAAGAGGGGTTGTCATAGTTTTTTTCTATAGGGCTGTATTTCCCAGTTTCTTTTTATCTTTATTTTTCTTTTCATTTGCCTAGAATGACCTGACACTGATCTATGCAATAGGCTCTAAAAAAGAACATTAGTTCTATCATTGGCTGTGAAAACTAAGCTGTCTTTGGGAATTTGGGTGAAAAATACTAGTGATGATCGTAATCTGCTAATTACATTTTCGCAATTACGGCCATACATAACTACTATTTGGTATTTAATTGATTTTGTGTAATCCATTTTTAATTTTGTATCATTTTCATGTAATTTCAGGCTGACTTTAGCAGTTAATATCCAAGCCCCCATATATTGTACATGCTATCATCTCCAAAATTGCTACCTATGGTAAGGGGAATAATGGGAACAGAAGAAAAGTTACATTTTTGGAAAAAAAAACTTGTACTTTATAAGAAAATTAATTTTAAATGTGCAAAGGAAAAGTGTTTGTTTAATTTTTTAACAGTTTGAAAAATTTTTTTTAGACATTTTGGTGATGATAACATGTATAAGGGCTTTGAAATTAACCACAAGTCTGCATGAAATTATGCAAAATTACGGCTCCTGATTATGTTTACTTACAAAATTAATTACGATTTTCCCTGAAATTTCACATAATGATTTTGCATCGTAATTGCGAATTGCACTGCAAAATTACGATTATGCAAATTTCATGCTCATCACTAAAAAATACTTATTTTTTATCGTTCTTTTGTTCACATTTCAATAATAATGTAAATACAAGGGTTTTTTTGGGTGAAAAAGATTTTTTTTTCTTCTTTGTCCTGGCTGCCACTAGTTATGCATTATTGTGTTATTCGTATGTATGTTTTTGGGATGTGGGATGAAACCCACACAGACACGGGGAGAACATACAAACTCCTTGCAGATGTTGACCTGGCTGGGATTCTAACCGGGGACCCAGCCCTGCAAGGCGAGAGCGCTAACCACTACACCACCGTGCTGCCCATAATAAACCTAAACTCTTCCAGGCCCCACTCTGGCCATCTACACCCTATGCACACTATACAGATACCGCTTACCACCAACATCCTAATCAAATAATACATCTGTTTCTCCACTGCCCAAAGACTAATCTCATATTAAAATCTCTCCCACTTAACATTCTTCTATTTTCCCCACTTAAATTATAAAAAGCTATTCAGCCCTGAAATGCACTGAATGTATACATTTTTTTAAAAATATGCACACAATAACCCACTCATATATTACTTACCTATTCCACCCCAAGATCCCACTGTCGCAATACTTCCCCATACTGGAAACAAGAAATTGCAAAGTGTTAACCCGCCAGTTAAATGCAAGCTGTACTTACTGTATATTGACATACATACACCACCACTAGGTGTACTCAAATGTTCAAGCCAATGTTTTATTGCACCATTTTCTCAGTAGTCAATGAAACATTACACAGCAGATTTTGTTTAATCTCCATCAGTCTGATCATAATTTTTTGATAATAGCCACCCTGGTGGTTTGGTTATTTCAGATTTTAGGGTCTAAAAACGGTACAATTTTTTTTAGCATGCATTTAAATGCTAAAATCTGGAAAACAAATCACACCACAGAGATATCTGCGGCAGCCCAACATATACTCACTTCCCTGGGATCCTGCGCTGCAGTTCTGCTTCCGTCCTTCTGGTGGCACTGTAACCCTGTAGTGATATAACCGTCTGTCATCATGGCGACAGGCAGCGATCTCACCAGAAGGGTGCAGTGCCTCCCAAGACAGGAAGGAGAATGGTTGCCGGCGTCTGGATCCTGGGGGAGGCGAGTTAAAATGCTTGCATAGAGCTCCCGGTAGCTACCACGAGCCAGGCTCGGGGTTAATGCTCCTGGCTGCTTTCTTTCCACCTCGAGCTTGACTCAGCATAACTGTTGGGGAGGCTAATCCTTTCAATGACTGTTCTGTTGGCAAGGAAAGAAAGCTGAAATCCTAATAAAGTTATGCAAACTGAATTGATTGAATTGCTTAATTTTTGTCATAAGTGGAGTTTGATTTTAATCTATACATTTTGGATAATAAACTGGTAAAAGCTGAAAATATTTAATTACATTTATTTATTTGTAGAAATCTAACAGTCTTAGTCCAGATAAAAGCTTAATTAAAATAATCCTGAAAAACAATCTATTTTCAGGCATCCCACATCCTGACTCATTGATCAGCATATGTTCTTTGTAATGTTTGCTGTGAAATGAACTATTACTGTTTTTCAGCATTATTTGAAAGTAACAGTTTTTAAAGAAGTTATAAACTACTGGTAATACAATTTACAAGCCATATAGTAATAATGTGTATACTACTAGGTTTTCTAGGCAGCATATTTTGGATAGAAGGTTTTTATTGCAGCTGTATTATTTGGCATTACAGATGCAAGAGCAGTCAAATACAAACTGTGACTTTTCTCTTGCATAAATGTGGGAGAGGGCACTGCAAAATGATGCCAGCTGTAAACTGGCATTTAGTAACATTGTTCTTTGGAGGAGGAGAGAATTCAAAAAGAAGGAGTCATGTCAAAATGTTTGCATTACTATAGACAGGATTGTAGCTTTTATTTGGGATACTGCTTATTATGCCTCCTTCATACATATTTAGCAGCGTGTCAGTAAATAGAACAGAGTCATTAAAATTTAATTATTTGTAAAGCAGAAGCAACTTGATTCCTGATTACTAAAATGCTCTCTCATTATAACACCCACTTTCCCATCACCAACATTTGTTATTTTCTCCCAGTTGTTAGATTTCTTAAATACATTTTTAAATGACTATTTTAAAGTGGAATTCTAGCCACAGCATTTTCTAACCTTCAGATAGAATTTAGAATAGTATAAACCATTGTTAGTTTTATTTTATCTGTGTCAGTGCCATGGTTCCAGGAGTATAATATACTACCCCATTTTTTCAGCATAACAGCATTCAAAGGGTTAAAACACAGAACTAACTTTTTCAATAGAAAGCTCCCTGCAGAGAAATCCACATCCAAACTGGTGATAACATTATCTTGTGTTTACATAATTGTAACAGAGAGGAATGTAAACATTCCTCGCCAGTGCAGAAACTTCTTCTACTGTTCCCAGAACTGATACACTGCTCAGAAATCATTACTGGGTACATTACAATATAAATACACCAGTTATGAATAAAATGCAATGGCAGCTGTCTGAGCAAATAAAACTGTACTTTGGGAACTTGTAATTTCTAAAGAATAATAATACTTATGCACAAAAGCAAATTTAATAACTGTATAGGATATAAAAAAGTAGGAAAACACATTTTTATTGAATATTATGTCAGAGTTTAATACCGCTTTCATTTCGGTAAACTTACCAATATTCTACAACATATTGAAAAACATCAGCAATGTTTGCGGATATTTCACTATAACCTAACCTCTACCTAGTCTCACACAGAACCCTCCCCTGGTAGTGCCTAACCCTAAGATCCCCCCATGGTGCCTAACCCTAACACCCCCCTAGCGGTGCCTAATCCTAAGACTGCCCGGTGCTCCATAACCTTAAGACCCTCGGTGACTAATAACCACTAAATAACAATTTAATTGGAGCCGTTCACTAATTAGAAAACGTTAAACAACAATTTAATCGGAGCCAACTGCTAAATAGCACTAATCAAAACCGCCCGCTAACAATAAAAAGCTAAATGAAAATGTAATTGGAGCTGCCAGCTAAATAGCATAGTGGGTGGCCCTGGCGCCCGCTATTCAACTTGCGCCCCTTTTTGGCTGCGCTTTTATTAACTGCTCCACTGGAAATGAGTTGAGATGTTTGAGTTAAAAACAAGTTTAAAGGACCACTATCTCAAAAAAATATAACTTTTAAAATACACACATATAAAATATAAATTACTCCCAGAGTAAAATGCATTATAAATTATGTTGTTGTAAGCAATGCTGTTCCACAATGGAAGGCACTGGGAGAAAGATATTTTTCAGAAACGGCTTTACAGACCTGTACCGGCCTGTGCTACGGCAGATCAACCAATCTCTGGCACATAGCATTGGGGCTAAGGTCCATCTGATCACAGACACCTTGTCTTCAAAACATGGGCAGGGAAGGTACATAATCTTCAGTGCCCCCTGGGAACACCTCGACTATAAGGTATCCGACTTCCTTGGGCTAACTTGTTCAAGCTTGGCCTGTGGACAGAGCTCTTGCAATTTACCACGGAGCTTTTGGCTTGCCCCACCTAAAGTGTTGTGTCAGAAAGGACATTCAGGGCAGCTGGAGGGATCGTTACAGACAAGTGAAGTTACCGAACACTAGTGTTGGGCGAACAGTGTTCGCCACTGTTCGGGTTCTGCAGAACATCACCCTGTTCTGGTGATGTTCGAGTTCGGCCGAACACCTGATGGTGTTCGGCCTTTTTAGTTCGGGTTCGCCCAAACTACTCAATGCCCGCCGAACAGGGCCCCTGTTTGGCCGAACAGGGCCCTGTTCGCCCGAATATGGCCCCCCTATGGGGTCACAGGCATAAGGGGGGAGCATGCCATGATCGCGGGGGGCGGAAATTCCCCCCACCCCCTCCGCTAGTGCTCCCCCCTCTGCCCGCTTCCCCATAAAAAAAGTTTTCTGAAAGTTAATAGTACCGGTGGCTGGCTGCAGTGGCTGGCTGGCAGTGGTGTGAGTGAGGAGGAGGAGTCCGTCACGCGTACCCTCGTATGCGTCATCACGTAGAGGACGTGAGGTCAGAGAAAGGGCGGAAGTACCACAAGGGTACTACCGCTGAACCGCCCGCTGCCCGGCCTCAACGCATCCTAGTCGGACTCCTCCTCCTCACTCACACCACTGCCAGCCAGCCACTGCAGCCAGCCACCGGTACTATTAACTTTCAGAAAACTTTTTTTATGGGGAAGCGGGCAGAGGGGGGAGCGCTAGCGACCCCATAGGGGGGCCGTATTGCGGCATGTTCGGGGGTCCCATTGACTTCCATTGAGTTCGGGGTTCGGGCCGAACATGCCGAACATCTGGCCCATGTTCGGCCTGTTCGGCCCGAACCCGAACATCCAGGTGTTCGCCCAACACTACCGAACACACAGCAGAGTATATTACTTGACATTTATCAAAATGAAGGAGTCCTGGATACCAGAGATTTACAGCACACATGTGTAATATGGTACTAATTTAATTGGATTTTTATGCATTATTACTCTGGCACATGCCAGTTACTCCAGGTCTCATGTCCGCCCTCGACACAGGCACAGTTCTCCTGCACTGCTTACCACCACAGAGTATGTACTTTGGTCTTATATCCATTGGCTTTAACCTCTCTCCCCCCCCCCCCCCCCCCCAAAAAAAAAGAATATTATGACCCTGGCGCTTGCCACTTCTTGCCACTGTCTAATACAGAGCTTGCAATTCAAATAGTCTTTTAGTCGGTAACTACCCAATTTTTCTAGCCTATGTCTCATACAGAGACTGAAAGTCAAATATTTATTCCACAGTAAACTGCTAAATTTTTCAGGCCTAACTTAGTATGGCTGTTCTTCCTAATGTTTACACAGTAACTGGTCAATATTTCAGGCCTCACCTAGTGTGGCTGTTACTTTTAATGTTTAGGCAGGTAACTGCTAAATTTTTCAGGCCTCGCCTAGTGTGGCTGCTATTTCTAATTCTTATGTTTCTCTGAGGTACTAGGTACCTAAGAGGTAAGAGGTCCAAGGGGTCATGGTGGTGGGTCATTGTGTGGCAGTGGCATATGCGATCTTCTGTAGTGATAATCGAACACCCAGATATTCAGGCTCGGGTCGGCGCGGCCGAACATGGTCCAGATGTTCGGCATATTTGGCTGAACACCGAGCCTAATGAAAGTCTATGGGGACCCGAGCATGGCTGCTGGAGGGGACGCAGCATGAGGGGAATGCCATGGCCACAGTCGGCGAGGAGGGAGGACAGTCCTCCCCTCCCTCACCTCGGGGCTCTCCCCTCTGCGCTCCCCTCCAGCTTAAATTGGTGTGTGGGCTGGGCATTGGGCAGTGGCGGGCAGCGGGCAGATACATACCTTCCGTGCATTCCACCGCGGATATTCCTCGCTCTAGTGTCTGACGCAACTTCCTGTTTTCCAGGAAGTTGCGTCAGACGCTAGAGCGAGGAGTATCCGTGGAACGCATGGAAGGTATGTATCTGCCCGCCACTGTTCACTGCCCAGCCCACATACCAATTTAAGCTGGGGGCGAGCGCAGAGGGGAGAGCCCTGAGGTGAGGGAGGGGGAGACCGTCCCCCTCCCCACCGACTGCGGCCATGGCTTTCCCCTCATGCTGCATCCCCTCCAGATCCCCAAAACGGGCCCGTGCAGGTCCCCGAACAGCGCAGCCGAGCACCGCATGGTGCTCGGCTGAGCTTGAGCCGAACCCGAATAACGAACAGTGGCGAACACTGTTCGATCAACACTAATCTTCTGCAGAAGAAATCTATTAGTTCCCAGAATGGAGATAAGGGGGTGATAGGCTCACTCATTCCAACTCTGCATGCTAGTAGTAGTAGTAATATAAACATTTCTTGTGTGTAATTAATTACAGTAACTAAAATGTAAAAACCTGGCCTGGTACACCAGGTCTCATGCTTGCCTTGTCATAGAAGGAATAGGGTATACGTTTTTACCACCGTGAGCAATAACCCCGGTTGGCACATCAATGTTGCCTTGACCTAAAATTTACAATGCTTAGCGAACCAAAAAGTGTGAAAAAACATATTTATTTGATAAAAAATACGGTGAACATACAAAAAAAAAAAATTAAAATAAATTGCATGTAGGTAACAAGTATTCTTTAAAATAACAGCGCTGTTAATCCCAAACAAGCAAACATAACCACCATGCACACGTGACGGCCAAACCTATCATGGGCCCCACCGCAACTAATGCAGTATGCAGGAAACTTAATTCTTAAAGCTGCACCTAATTGGTTTGTTTTAAATGTCCATTAAAGAGCATTCCTCAGAAGGGGGTAACAGTTCTCCAACTTGGAAATTCCAACAAAGTTAGCATCAGATTAAGCCATACAACCAAATGCAAGCAGCCAATGTCATTAGTCATAAGCACAAAAGCACAAAAGTAGCAGCCTCCCAGCTTGACAAGAGGCATTTTAGTGACATATATACTAATGGACCATTTGTTGATCAGGCCCTGTGTCATGTAGGTGTGACTCAGACAATGTTCATTGGTTTGATGTTCTGGGTCTGATGAAATCCCCCCTGCATGGCCTCAGTGTCCATACGCAGCCTTTCCCAGTAATGAACAGAGACGATAGCTGCTAAGGTAGTGTAACCTGAGAACAGCAGTGCTGCACACTCTCCCGTGTCTGGCAGGTTGAATAATGTGCACAAAGTTCTGTGAATTGAGTCAAAAAAGAGGAAAGAGGTTGAACCACACAGTCTGCAGGCCAGAGCGATGAGGTGAGTCCCCACTGCTGCAGCTACAACTGATATCCTGCGGCCAAGCTTCCCCTGGAAGCAGCTGTGTCTGTCAGTGAAAAAAGAGTGGACCAAACAGAGGCAGAAAGCAGAAGACTGGCCAGGCCACGTGGGTGGCAGATATGCAGCGTGTAAGCCTGCTTGCCTTGGTCACCGGGACAGCTATCCTGCACCTCACCTTCAACACACACCATGTCATTTGTTCCTACCAATAGTGGAGTGTGCCATATTATTTTTTATGTTATTTGCAGCAGGCACTGCAGCATGGCCCAGGAGAAGGCGGCAGGCAGCAGAGTTAACATTGTTGCTTCCACTGTAGGAGAGGTCTGAAATAATAGGAATTATATATTAAAGCTTTATAAAACTTTATTTTAATTGTTAGGTTTTTTTTATTACAAATTTTTTGTCTTGTGAGTCAGGCATGTGGTGGTCTCTACTCCTCTTGTTGCATTCTGGTTAGCATCCCACAGGGTAATGGGAGATTGCAGGAATGTTTTTCCCTGTATTCAATTATTTGTTACACTGTATTTTTAAATTGTTTTAATTGTTTTAAATGTTATATAATCTATAACATTAATGACATATAATGTATGGCATTTAAATGTTTTTATATTTCTGGCAGGCACTCAGCACATTTTGTAAAAATAACGTCAGAAAAAATGTATTCATCATAGAATGCTATATATTTCTGGTCTCTCCTATATTGGAGGCAACTAACAAAGTTTGCTCTGCTGCCTGCCACCTTCTCCTGGACCACACTACAGTGCCTGCTGCAACAAAGGGTGCGTACAGACATGTGACTATAGTCGTTTAAAACGATCGTTACCGACGGCATTGCCCTTACGATCATTCGTAAAAAGTGCACGAACGATCATTAAAACGACCGACCAACGAGATATGTCGTTGGTAAAGAACGATCCATTCTGCCAGATCTTTTCCAACGACCATCGTTCAAAAAGTGATGTCTGTACAACGATCGGTCATTGATCGTTCGTTCTCAAAGCTTTGCACATGCTCAAACAGTTCTTTTTGACACTTGTGTTTGAAATTAGTTTATACATCATGTTGCGCACGCAACGCTCGTTCCAAGATCGTTCGTACACGAACGATGTTCAAAGTAGCCTTTCTTCAAACGATCATCGGCCGATACCTCCTTTAACATCGTTCGTCGTTCAGAACGAACGATCGTTATCGTATGTCTGTACGTACCCTAAGTGTCATTAAAGTGGAAACATTTTCAATACATATCAAATGTTTAAAAATTGAATAGATAAATTGGCAAACACACACATTTCAGGTCTCTTTCCATTGGGCAGGAAGGATAGTGTGACTCTGTAGTGGCATTTCTAACGCCACACATTTTTCAGGCCTACAGTGGATGCAATTACAATGTTGTACATCAGTTGACATGACATATTTGAGATTAACATTTTTAAAGATGACATAACATTTTTAAAAATATAATACAAGAATTTGAAATAACGTTACGTTCTTTTCCATCGTGCAGGAAGGATTACAGTTTAAAAAGCATTTTTTCTTTGCATTTTTAAAACCGATTTTTCTCAAAAACTACATGGTCTTTTAGAAAATATATTTTTGTTCCCACTACTTCCCTTAACATGCATAGCAATTTTGATGATGTATGGGGGTTTTGCTATTACATGCTAAAGTTGCCACAGCATTACGTAAACATTGTGCAAAAATGCAAGATTACGGTTTCATTACTTTTACAAATGAAATTATTCTTGTACCCAAAATTTCACATTATGATTTTGCATCATAATTGCGAATAACGATGCAAAATTACAATAATGCGAAATTTGTGCTCATCTACTAATTTTGACAGACACTTTTACATTTCAATTTATCTATATAATGAAAATGAAGAATATGTACTGATGTGAAAACTGTGATTTTGGCAAGCGTGAACTGTGGCTACTACTGAAAACCATCTATAGTTTGCATTCCCCTTTGATACTTATATAATTTCTGTTAAATGTGTGGTTTTGAGGAACCTTCTCAATTTTTGCCAACATTTCAGGAAAACGGACCTTGCACTAGAACACTCTAGTTTGGGCAAGGCTAATGCAAGCTGATACCATTTTGACAGATACATCAGTGAGGGTAGATGAGATCATTTTGAAAAATTTGAGGTCCACATCTACCTACACTATTAGTCTTCAGAGGGTGATGTAGCAGGAGAAAATTGATTTGTCTATTGAATTTCTTTTCATTCTTTAATTCAAACAGATGTGCATTTCGTTGTAGAAAGCAATAATCCCCTTGTGATACAGCAACCCCGGTGTATTCCAGTATGTTTGAAAAGCATAAGGCTTTATTTGCAACCAGTTTACATTATGCATGTGTATATTTTCTTATAATATGTACTATTATATTCCAATTCCATTGTATCCAATTATACTGGATACAATGACTATGAGTATACTACCAGAGACACTAGGCAGTGACGAAGGATAAAAAAAAAAGCAACATAAGTGGATAAAAAAAAAACCATAGTGGTAGGCAAATGCAGTAGGATCTTGCCAACCATTCTGCTGAAGCCATTATATTGTCATTTTCCACCGAATGCTCTCAAAATAAGCTGTGGAAAAACAGTACACAACATAAGTGGCTGTCAGCAGAGCTGTTTATCATTGTTCTGCAGACAAAAAGCACACCGTCAAAATAAAAGGCATTTATTTGTCTTGTATTTTTGACTTAGGGCTGGAAAGGGGAGGTGTCAATAGCAGTAATTGTAGAACACATAAATAATAATAGCAGCTTTCAAATCAGAGAGTAAAGGAAAAGCTAGACAGTGATGAAGAGAAGAAACTGATTCATGAATCAAGCAAAACCAGCTGAGAGTGAGAATTTTAAATACTGCTAGTTTTACCCGTCCCCTGCAGTAATCAGGTGTTTACAAGATCAGCTGAAAACAGTAAAGTGTATGACTATTTTAGAAATAATTCTGACACTATTATTTATGTTTAGAATTTATATCTGGAAGTGAAAATCGTTACGGTTTGCTTTTCTGGCCTAGTTATAAGCTCATTTTTAATTCCAAGAAAATGTTACAGTTCTGTTGAGCAAAATTTAATGGTTTCAGTTCAGCTCTATATAATGCAAATATCCATGGCAGGCATTATTTTAGCTTGCTTGCATTTTTTATGTGCACATAAAACACAGTCATTCTTCAGAAACATGAATTCAATTGTCAAAAAGCTAATCAGTAAATTATGGTAGGTGTTAAAATAAACACCAACAGCTCCTCCCTCTATCTACTCCAAACACTAACCTAACACTATTTAAGCCTAACACCAACCCCGTGAAGTATGGTCCAGTGCTCCTCGACTAACACCAACCCCCTTAAAATGAACCTAAACCCAATAAAAAATTTAGTTTCACTTACCTGTGACTTCTACCAGCACCCTGCAGCCATCCTGCACCCTCGACATCACTCCCGGATCCACTGGTCTGCTGTAAGGGTTAGCGGAGGCACCGCCGCCGCACGGGGCAGCATGGCGGCGGTCCCTGCATCCCAGCCGGTGGTTTCTGCTACACATGCGGAGCCGCTGGCACAGGGCAGTGGGGACACCGCCGCCGTGGCTGGCGACATGGCGGCGGGTCCTACAATCCAGCCGGCGGACTTCAGTACGCGTTTGTGCGCTGACCTGGGGCCTGGCCTCTCTGGTACACAGAGGCAGAGGGTCATGCACGCGCGTGCGAGGCAGCAGGAATTTTACCTCCTACGTAGGAGGGTCAGCTGACTCTCAAGTCAGCTGACCTCAGGAGTGTGAGAAAACGCGGAAAAGCCGCCGCGTGTGCCAAGAACGAGGCGGCTGATTCCGCGTCCAAAGCGGCGGTTTGCACGCATGGACACGCGTCTGGTGGTATGGTGGAATGCGGAAGAGCCGCTGCATGTCCTGACAGCAAAGCGGCTGTTTGCATGCAACAGCATGTGCTTGGTGTGGCTGGGTCTGTTAGTGCACCTAGGCAGATGGAGAGCTATGCTCGCGCGGGCCTGAATTCAGGACCTTTATACCTGCAGAGGAAGTGTCAGCTGATCAGGAAGGTCAGCTGATTCCTGCAGGACTCATGAATGGCTGAATGGTTCGGGCGGGGCAGCAGAGTCCAGCAACTATATATTCTGCTGCTTGTCAGTTGCTGGTTGTCTGCCATTGCTAACACTTGCGTGAAGGCACTCAGACCTTAGCTAGACCCGACAGTGTGCCAGAACCGGCTGGAGCTGGGAATCCACACTGAGTCAGATTCTTGATAGCTTAAAGTACTAATTGTATGGTATTATTTGTTAGACCAGTTCCAGGGTGTTGAGATCAAGGCCCTCACACCCCAGACTAGGAATACTGTGTATCATTTATGTTATACTCCAGACTAGTTCCAGGGTGTTGTGAATACGGACCTCACACCCAAGACTAGGGAACTGTATTATCATTTATGTTATGCTCCAGACTAGTTCCAGGGTGTTGTGAATACGGACCTCACACCCAAGACTAGGGAACTGTATTATCATTTATGTTATGCTCCAGACTAGTTCCAGGGTGTTGAGAATACGGACCTCACACCCAGACTAGGTTGTGTTATTACTGTGTTACGTTAGCCCAGTTCAGGGCAAAGCCTTACATATTAGCAGCAGGGCTTCCTGCTTTCCAGCCTTGGTCCCTCGCTCAGGGGTCCACAGGCTACAGGAATATCACCCACCGCTCAGGGGTGAATTCCTCGGGAGTATAGGCCGCCAGCTCCTCTGGTGGTCTTTACTCAGAGTTGTTACTGTTGCACCAAACACTTACACTCTCCCTGGTGTCTAGAGGTTAGACATATCTGATTATTGACGATTCCGCAGATCCTCAATAATCGGGTATATCTGTATTTTTGGGGATACTGCGGATCGCCAAGGATCAGATTCTCTCTCTGGTTGCTGACACCGATCGTTACAGAATGGCAGACCGAACCCAAATGGACGCACTGTATAGCCATGTTGAAGTCCTGACCACCGCGGTAAACCAACTTTCCGCGGCAGTTTTGAACCAACAGACCCAGATATGTCAGATATTTGGGGCTATTTCAGGACTTCAATCAGTGCGGTCTCCTCTTAGCACAGACATGCGTATGCCTGTACCTGAAAAATTTTCTGGCGACAGATCTGATTTTCGGAACTTTAGAAATAGAGTGTTATCATACTTTGAGTTAAGGCCTAATTCATCTGGAACCGAGGCACAGAGAATTACGTTCATTAAGACTCTATTGTCAGGGGATTCCCAGACCTGGGCATATGGTCTTCCTATTGGGCATCAGGCCCTGACCTCGGTCGATGAATTTTTTGAGGCTATGGCTATGATTTACGATGACCCAGACATCGCCTCGACTTCTGAACGGAAGCTCAGGCTTCTGCGTCAGGGCAAAGGTCTGGTGGAAAATTATGCTGCGGAGTTTAGGAGGTGGGCAGTCTCGGCTAGATGGGACGCATTCGCCCTCCTAGACTGTTTTTTGGCCGGATTGTCAGATAATATTCATGAGGTAATGATAGGCCATCCTGAGCCCGAATCATTGGATGAGGCAATCTCTTTGGCCATACAGATAGATCGCCGTTTGCGCCACCAGAGACAGATTCGTGGTAGAGTGGCCAGAAGGTCTATCTTACACGACTCTTCTCGGTCTCCCTCACCTCCAGGCGAACCTATGCAAATTGGGTACACAAGGTTGAATCTGGGGGAAAAGAGTCGCAGGAGCCCAAAGAAGAACGCTTTACATGATTCCACTAGGCCAGACAAAAGCTATCGCCTAGGATTAGTCAAAATCATAGGTGAGCAGGGTTCATCACTGAACGATGGTCGGCTGATCCTTCCTTGTTCGGTTACGTGGGAAGGTCGGACCAAGTCCGCAGAAGCCATGGTGGACTCAGGTTCGTCAGCAAACCTCATCGACTACGATTTTGCCAAAAGTCTGGGGATACCGTTATCTGCACCCGACCGGCAGATTTCGGTCACTGCAGTGGACGACTCTCCATTGCGCAGTGCCCAGTTTCTTTCCCAAACCCCCCTACTGTCATGTTGTTTAGGGGCAGTGCATGAAGAGAGTTTACAGTTCCTGGTCCTGCCGATGAAAGGGTCTGCTGTTGTTCTCGGTATGCCCTGGTTGCAACTCCACTCTCCACTGTTTGACTGGGCTTCAGGACAGTTACTGAACTGGTCAGCTCATTGTCATGAGCACTGTTTAAAGAAGGGTGAGGTGGATAAAACCAGGATACAGGTCGCAGGAAAGGCAGGACAGTGTACAGTTATTTCTAATGGTTCCTGTTCCTCACGGTTTCCTCTCATGTATAAATCTGATAGCAAAAGCCCCAAAGCAGACACTTTAGACAGGGGTTTTTGGCCCAAAACCATTCTACCACCAAAAAAACAGGCTGACAAAAAATCATTTCCTGTGTCCCCGCCCGGGTCAGCGCTGCAGGTGGATTCCACTCCCTCCCTCCCTGGGTGGATTGATGGCCGGCCTGAGTATGAGATAAAAGGAAAATTCTCTAACTTACGTCCTGGAAAGCCAGGAAGGAGATGTCCGGAGTCCACTCCTCAGCGGGGGGGTACTGTGAGAAAACGCGGAAAAGCCGCCGCGTGTGCCAAGAACGAGGCGGCTGATTCCGCGTCCAAAGCGGCGGTTTGCACGCATGGACACGCGTCTGGTGGTATGGTGGAATGCGGAAGAGCCGCTGCATGTCCTGACAGCAAAGCGGCTGTTTGCATGCAACAGCATGTGCTTGGTGTGGCTGGGTCTGTTAGTGCACCTAGGCAGATGGAGAGCTATGCTCGCGCGGGCCTGAATTCAGGACCTTTATACCTGCAGAGGAAGTGTCAGCTGATCAGGAAGGTCAGCTGATTCCTGCAGGACTCATGATTGGCTGAATGGTTCGGGCGGGGCAGCAGAGTCCAGCAACTATATATTCTGCTGCTTGTCAGTTGCTGGTTGTCTGCCATTGCTAACACTTGCGTGAAGGCACTCAGACCTTAGCTAGACCCGACAGTGTGCCAGAACCGGCTGGAGCTGGGAATCCACACTGAGTCAGATTCTTGATAGCTTAAAGTACTAATTGTATGGTATTATTTGTTAGACCAGTTCCAGGGTGTTGAGATCAAGGCCCTCACACCCCAGACTAGGAATACTGTGTATCATTTATGTTATACTCCAGACTAGTTCCAGGGTGTTGTGAATACGGACCTCACACCCAAGACTAGGGAACTGTATTATCATTTATGTTATGCTCCAGACTAGTTCCAGGGTGTTGTGAATACGGACCTCACACCCAAGACTAGGGAACTGTATTATCATTTATGTTATGCTCCAGACTAGTTCCAGGGTGTTGAGAATACGGACCTCACACCCAGACTAGGTTGTGTTATTACTGTGTTACGTTAGCCCAGTTCAGGGCAAAGCCTTACATATTAGCAGCAGGGCTTCCTGCTTTCCAGCCTTGGTCCCTCGCTCAGGGGTCCACAGGCTACAGGAATATCACCCACCGCTCAGGGGTGAATTCCTCGGGAGTATAGGCCGCCAGCTCCTCTGGTGGTCTTTACTCAGAGTTGTTACTGTTGCACCAAACACTTACACTCTCCCTGGTGTCTAGAGGTTAGACATATCTGATTATTGACGATTCCGCAGATCCTCAATAATCGGGTATATCTGTATTTTTGGGGATACTGCGGATCGCCAAGGATCAGATTCTCTCTCTGGTTGCTGACACCGATCGTTACAAGGAGGTCTCCGGATTGGCTGGGCTTCAGGGCGGGCTGGCTGAGTGACTCTCAGCATATAAGGAGCTGGATGCCAGTTGCTCCTTGTCTGCTGTCATGAATACATTCGTGTTAGCGCTCAGACCTTAGTCCAGTTTCCTAGGTGTTGATACCAAGGACGTCACACCATAGATTAGGATTGTATTTGTATATTTACCTGTGTTTTGACTCTGGCTATCCCTGACTACTCTTTACTCTAATCGCTCTTGTACTTCTGCCTATCTGATTCAAGTTGCCAACCCTGCCTGTTTATCGACTCTGAATCAGCCTTCCGTTTCTGTACTGCTGCCGTCTTCTCTGTTGCCGAACCTCTGCTTGTCTGACCTGTCTCCCTTCAGTGGAACGTCTCCCACTGTAGGGTTATCTCTGAGGCTTGCCTCTCCGAGACGCCTGCCCTAGCAGACAATTACTGCCAGGATCCGAGATTCCTCTCTTTGCCTGGTTTGAGGCTCTCACACATGGGGTTCCCATT
This sequence comes from Hyperolius riggenbachi, assembly GCF_040937935.1. Lineage (NCBI taxonomy): Eukaryota > Metazoa > Chordata > Amphibia > Anura > Hyperoliidae > Hyperolius > Hyperolius riggenbachi. The sequence goes on from NC_090646.1 coordinate 153,131,240, forward strand.
TAGAGGTAACCACACCTCTGAGGTATTGCCGTGTGGTGGATATTTCCACAATCTTGTGACTTATTATTGTCATTTACCGTATTAGGTGTCCGGAGGTTAGTTGCACTTGTATTATTGGTGATTCTGCAGATCATCGATAATCAGGTGACATCTGTATTATTGGCGATACTGCAGATCACCAATAATCAGATTCTCTCTGTTTGCTGACACCGATCCTTACAGAACAGCAGACCAGATATTATGGATGCATTACGCAGCCAGGTTGAGGCCTTAACCACCTCAGTAAATAACCTCATCGAGGTGGTTAATACGCAACAGACCCAGATCACTCAACTGTTTGGATCTGTGCAGGTCCTCCAGACGGCTGTTGCTACTATGCAATCCCCTCCAGTCACAGATCTGCGTGTGTCAGTACCTGAGAAATTTTCAGGACATAGGTCTGACTTCCAGAACTTTCGCAACCGAGTGTTGTCTTATTTTGAGTTGAGACCCAACTTGTCAGGTACTGAACCTCAGAGGGTGACGTTTATAAAGACCTTATTGTCCAGGGACTCACAAACCTGGGCATATGGTCTCCCGCCTGAAGATGTGGCATTAACCTCTGTCCAGGAATTTTTTAAAGCAATGGCCATCATTTATGACGATCCAGATGCTTCGATCACTGCTGAGAGGAAGCTCAAAACTCTCAAGCAGGGTCGAGATACAGTTGAGGTTTATGCGGCAGAATTTAGAAGGTGGGCTGTGTCATCTAGGTGGGGGTCCTACGCCTTGCTAGACTGCTTTCTTTCAGGCCTATCAGACGCAGTTTTCTGAATTAATGTTAGGTCATCCTGAACTGAAGTCAATTGATGACGCTATTTCACTGGCAGTGCGAGCAGACCGCCGGTTACGTTATCAGCGTCAATCCAGAGGAAGGAATGCAGTAAGGGCACTCTCCTATGCGTCCACCTCACCTACCCCGCCTACTGATGAACCAATGCAAATCGGACATTCCCGATTAACTCGGGCGGAGAAAGAACGCAGAAGAGCTGAGAGGCTTTGTTTGTATTGTACTGAGGAGGGTCACATTGCTCAAAATTGGCCCAAGAAGTCGGGAAACACTGCCGTCTAGGTGTAGTCAGAGGTAATACCCTAGGCGAGCAGAGTCTACCTCTAAATAAGAATAATCGTTTACTCCTCCCTTGTTCCATTTCTTGGGGGAATTTGACTACCTGCACTGAGGCCTTCATAGACTCAGGGTCTGCAGCCAACTTTATAGACTACGAGTTTGTGAAGGGTCTGGGAATTCCACTGCACCCTTTGGATCAACCTGTGGTAGTTACCGCAATTGATGACTCCCCATTACAGTACAGATGGCCTCTCTCTCAGACTCCGATGTTGTCTTGCACTATAGGCGTTCTACACAAGGAAAATTTACAGTTTCTTGTGCTGCGCATGGCAACCTCCACGATTGTCCTCGGTATGCCATGGTTACAACTCCATTTTCCGCAGATAGACTGGGCCTCAGGTCAGTTGCTCAGTTGGTCACCTCATTGTCATAGCCATTGTCTGGAAAAGATTGCTATTGGTACCACTAAGTTAGAGGTAAAGGGAGTCCCGATGCAATACGCTGAGTTTACTGATGTGTTCTGCCCTAGGTCCGCAGATAAACTTCCACCTCATCTGAGTTTTGACTGTCCCATAGACTTAAGATCTGGTTGTATGAACCCTAGAGGACATCTCTATAATTTGTCGGGGCCAGAGAAATTGATAATGCGGGAGTACATTAAAGAAAATCTGGCAAAGAGTTTTATCCATCCGTCCCGGTCACCGGCCGGGGCCGGATTCTTTTTTGTACAAAAGAAAGATGGTGGTCTTAGACCGTGTATTGATTACAGAGGTCTAAACAAGATCACTGTAAAGAATCGTTACCCTTTGCCTCTGATAGATGATCTTTTTGCTCAGATAACCAATGCCGGTATTTTCTCAAAATTGAACTTATGGGGGGCATACAACCTGGTGCGCATCAGGGATGGTGATGAGTGGAAGACGGCCTTCAATACGCCCGAAGGGCATTACGAGTACCTAGTTATGCCCTTCGGGTTGTTTAACGCCCCGGCCGTCTTCCAAGAGCTAATTAACGAGGTCTTCAGGGAGGTATTGGGGAAGTTTGTGTTGGTTTACCTTGATGACATATTGATTTTCTCTCCCAACCTCAGAGAGCATCGTAAACATGTCAAGTTCGTATTGAAGAAATTTAGTCAGAATTCTCTATATGCAAAACTGGAGAAGTGTCTCTTTGAGATCACTCAAATTCCTTTTCTGGGTTATATTATTTCGACTTCAGGTCTCTCTATGGATCCAGAAAAGGTCTCTGCTGTCTTAGAGTGGCCACAACCAGTGGGTTTGAAGGCACTTCAGAGATTCCTTGGTTTCGCAAACTACTACCGGAGATTCATCAAGGGATTTTCTTCAGTAGTAGCCCCTTTGACTAGTCTTACCAAGAAGGGGGCTGACCCTTATCATTGGTCTTCGGAGGCCCAGGCCGCCTTCAATACCCTGAAAAAATGATTTTGCTCTGCACCCATACTGAGACATGTCGATGTCACTCTCCCCTTCATGGTAGAGGTAGATGCCTCGGAAATCGGGGTGGGGGCTGTGTTGTCTCAGCGCTCGGGTCTGCAGGGCAAGACACATCCTTGTGCCTATTTCTCACGCAGGTTTTCCCCTGCTGAGAGAAACTACGGTGTGGGCAACAGGGAACTCCTGGCCATCAAGCTAGCCTTCCAGGAATGGCATCATTGGCTTGAAGGTGCTGAACACACCATTATTGTATATACCAACCATAAGAAAGTACATTGAGGGGGCCAAAAGGCTTACTCCTCGACAGGCCCGCTGGTCCTTATTTTTCTCTCGCTTCAGATTTGTCATCACGTACACTCCAGGTTCTAAGAACGTCAAAGCAGACGCTCTCTCCAGATGTTTCGAGTCTGAGACAGCCCAGCCCACACTTCCTGAGAGCATTTTACCTCACAAGGTGGTGCTAGCGACCATTGAGACTTGGGAGGATTGGGCAGTCACATTAGCTGCTCACCAGCTAGATACCCCGGAAGGGAAACCAGAAGGGTTTCTCTTTGTTCCACTTCCGTTCCATTTACAGATCATGCAGCTGTTCCATGACCATAAGAATGCAGGTCACCCTGGGGTCACCCGCACTCTGGAGCTACTCACGAGGTGTGTTTGGTGGCCTTCATTGGCCTCTGATTGCAAGGAATTTGTCAGAGAGTGTGTGGTGTGTGCCAGGAGCAAACCTTCTCGCCAGGCTCCAGTGGGTACCCTACAATCCTTGCCAGTGCCCAGCGAGCCATGGACCCACCTGTCCATGGACTTTGTCGCCAAGCTCCCCAGGTCCGAGGGTATGACTGTTATATGAGTGATCATAGACAGGTTCAGCAAGATGGCCCATTTTGTTCCTCTTAAAGGATCTCCTTCAGCTCAAGAATTAGCAGATCTCTTCGTACAACACGTCTTCCGGTTACATGGAATTCCGGATGATGTGGTGTCTGATAGAGGAGTCCAATTTGTATCGAAGTTTTGGAGGGCCTTTTTCTGGCTTTGGGTATGAACCTGTCCTTTTCATCTGGGTATCACCCACAGACCAACGGGCAGACCGAAAGGGTTAATCAGGCACTGGAGCAATTCCTTAGATGCTATGTGGCGGATGCGCAAACTGAATGGGTTAAGTTTTTACCCTTTGCAGAGTTTGCACACAACAACCTGAGAAGCTCTTCAACGGGCTTGTCCCCTTTTCAGGTTGTGTCAGAAAGGTCTCCTAAATTTTCCCCATTGCCGGTGTGTTCCTCTCCCTTCCCGGCCCTGGAAGATTGGCAGAAGGTTTTGAAGGAACTTTGGGGACAAGTGAAGAAAAATTTAGGAGTAGCCTTCCGGAATCAGAAGAAACAGGCCGACAAGAGACAGTCTGTTGAGTGGCACTTTGCTCCTGGGGACATGGTGTGGGTGTCGACGAGACATTTGGCACTCAGACAACCGTCCACCAAGTTGGGGCCCAGGTTCATAGGACCTTATCCGGTGGCCAAAAAGATCAATGATGTCTCTTATGTTATTGATCTCCCAGCCAGCATGAGAAGTGGGAGATCATTCGATGTCTCTTTATTGAAGCCAGTAGTGTACGTGGATTCCTCTCCCCCCCCCCCCCCCCCCCCCAGTGGTAGTAGAAGGCCAGACAGAGTACGAGGTTGGGGAAACTTTGGACTCCCGGCTGGTGCAGAATTCTGTGCAGTATCTGGTCCATTGGAAGGGGTATGGTGTGGAGGACAGATCTTGGGTACCAGAGGATCACATGCATGCTGAGAAATTAAAGAAGAGGTTTCATCAGTTACATCCTGAGAAGCCGTGTAGGAAGTGTCCGGAGTCCACTCCTCAAGGGGGGGTATTGTAAGGGTTGGCGGAGGCACCACCGCCGCACGGGGCAGCATGGCAGCGGTCTCCGCTTCCCAGCCGGCGGTTTCCGCTACACATGCGGAGCGGCTGGCACAGGGCAGTGGGGACACCACCGCCGTGGCTGGCAACATGGCGGCGGGTCCTACAATCCAGCCGGCGGACTTCAGTGCGCGTTCGTGCGCTGACCTGGGGCCTGGCCTCTCTGGTACACAGAGGCAGAGGGTCACGCGCGCGAGGCGGCAGGACTTTTACCTCCTACGTAGGAGGGTCAGCTGACTCTCAAGTCAGCTGACCTCAGGAGGTCTCCGGATTGGCTGGGCTTCTGGGCGGGCTGGCTGAGTGACTCTCAGCATATAAGGAGCTGGATGTCAGTTGCTCCTTGTCTGCTGTCGTGAATACATTCGTGTTAGCACTCAGACCTAAGTCCAGTTTCCTAGGTGTTGATACCAAGGACGTCACACCTTAGATTAGGATTGTATTTGTATATTTACCTGTGTTTTGACTCTGGCTATCCCTGACTACTCTTTACTCTAATCGCTCTTGTACTTCTGCCTATCTGATTCAAGTTGCCGACCCTGCCTGTTTATCGACTCTGAATCAGCCTTCCGTTTCTGTACTGCTGCCATCTTCTCTGTTGCCGAACCTCTACTTGTCTGACCTGTCTCCCTTCAGTGGAACGTCTCCCACTTGCACACGTTACCGCGGTTACAGGATACTATAGTGGGTGACAACGCGTACAAAGAAATGTGTTAACACCCGCTATAGCATCCTGTAACCGTGGTTACTCATGCAATGATACGCGAGGTGGCCCGCCGACTCGGAGACAGCAAAAACGAAACTAGCTGGTGGCGGGGGACCAGAGGATCCCAGAGTGACATCGAGGGTGCAGGATGGCTGCAGGGGGATGGTAGAAGCCCCAGCTAGGTGAAACTTATTTTTTTTATTGGGTTTAGGTTCACTTTAACTACTTTTAACACTAATCTACACCCACAGACACTCATTTGATAACTTTCCCCATTGCAATTATCTCCATTGCAATCTCTGCCACCCCTGGAGCTCCGGCTATGTCTGACACCTCCAGTACCCAAATTGTCCACTGGGTGCTGCTATAGCCACAATTACTGTTATGGTCTATGCAGCACCTAAGTTTCCAAATAGCCACGGACACCAAAATTTCCCACACCACTTAGTGAGTATACACAGGTAAATAATCCAATGTTCTACATGCCTTGACAATGTTCTGTATACTAGTGAAACTAATCAAGCAGTACAGAAGAGACTGGATATGTACTACCACATAGTGGAGCACTGAATGCATTTTAGGTTACCTGCCAAAAAGGAATACAAAATGTATTATACATAAATGATAGCAGACATCATGCATGTAGTCACAATAGAAGGCAATCACCTCAAAAAGCATTCAATAAAAACATGTACAACTACAGATTATGATGATTTATGGATGCAAAATATTTTTTTCTCGAGACAAATACATAACACATTTGCATTCGCCTATGCAGTCACACCTCACTCACATTGTTCCCACTGAGTGTGTTGGGGTCCCCCTTGCTTGCAATAAGGTCAGTCAGCAGGAGAACAATATATATTGATCCCTTTGAATATTTTAGTTAGTTCCATAGCTAAATAGCTATCCATCCAGGAACACCGAATCACTTTTAGGACAATAAGGGGAATGATCTCAACCAATCCTAAATGTGTGGTGGTACTTTGTCACTCCATTTACCATGGCTGCACTTTGAATTGCTGCACGGGCTCTCTGATCCTGAGACCACCCATCACTGCAGTGTATTGTGGGACTCTCTGGCTCTCCTCTCGAGTGTGGATGTGGAGACAGATGCTGAGGCACATGCAGTGGAGGTGTGGCTGAGTGGAACAGCTGGCTTAGGCTCCACCCACTCACAGCATTAAAGACCCGAGAATTACCATTCTAATGGAAATTTTAAATCTGAGCAAAAGTGGACATTTGAATACATGCTTCTGAAAAATTTCCCAGACCATAGTGAAAGGTCTAATTATAGAACCTGGGCACTACCAAACTTCTGGTGCATGCCCTGATTATTTCACGACTAGACTGTTGCAACTCTCTGCTCTGGGGCCAACTATTTAGCCCTGCTACAATCCACCATGATATACAGTAGATACAAGACAGAGCACCAATCCTTGCTGTTAGGGATTATTAGTGGTAAATCAGTAGTAAATCAGTACAAGCATACCAGACAGAACAAAGGCTAAGATACAGGCTGGTACATTAGCTTTTGTGAGCACATCCATGGGGGAATGGTAAATAGCGTTTGTCTACCAACCAAGCATTTAATGCCAATCATCTAGCTCTTACTACAGCTACAATCCATCATGAACTCTTCTGCATGACTCATCTACCTCTCATCCCGCTTCTCCAGCCCAATCCCCCCTCTGTCAGTCCCTTTACTGGCTGTGAGTTACATAATATATATGCAATTTAAAATCCTTACCCTTGCCTACAAAGCTCTCCACAACCTAGCGCCTTCCTATCTAAACTTATTTTTAGATACCATCCTACACGCAATCTCCGCTCTACCAACAATATTCTCCTGTACTCTTCTCTGGTCACCTCTTCCCATGCCTGCTTACAAGACATATCTAGATCCAATCTGAAAACTTGCCTCTTCAGGCAAGAATACTCTCCTACCTAGGACACTTCAGCCACTGACCACCATTTTACCATCTCATACACAGCTTCCCTTTACCTACTGTCCTATCCCTTTAGACTCTAAGGCCTTTTGGCCAGGGCTCTCTTCCTTTTTTGTAAAAATCTGGTGTTGATTTTGTTCACTGCTCCAGTGGTAATCCACCATTGTCTTGTATTAACAGTTGTCTTGTTTATTTTGTACTGTTATAGCCTGTTTGCTGTTGTACAGCACCATGGAAAATGCTGGTGCCATATATAATAATAATAATAATAATAATAATAATATTCACTACAAACTTTAGCATCATTTGGCTTATCTGAACTTCTTTAATTAATTAATGATGGTGTCCTGACTCCTGACAGACTAGGAGACTTGATAATAAAGGAAAGGTGGACATTTGAATACATGCTTATGAAAATGTTTGCAGACCCTAGGTCTAATTATAAAACCTTCAAAAAATGATGGTTAACTATAGACTTTAGCACCATTTAGCTTAAATGAACTTCTTTAATAATGACTGTGTTCTGACAGACTTAAAAATAAAAAGAGTGGTGGTGGCTGGCGAATTCACACCTTCTGTCTTTAATTATCGGTTACTGTTGTCTGGCTGGTAGTTAACTTTTATTAACGTTTATTGATTGTATTTACCTTTCTTGTCAAATGCTCTGATGGTTTAATAGACTTAAAGCAGATTCGAGATGAAAAACTAACTATAACAGGGGGCGCATGCGCGGCGCGCTGAGAGGAGGACGCACCTAGATGTAGCTCCAGTCGGACGGAGTTATTAATGCCGCTTACCGGGGATTAGAAGCCTCTATACTGCTACATTTTCTATAGCACCCCCGAGAGAAACTATCTGTGCATGCCACTGAAGCGCCGGCAACCCGTTATCTCGAAGCAGAAGCTGGTACGAGACTATTTTCTCCGCACACGAGACTCAGCCATGCAGTCTCAAGATGGCCGCGGTTCCCCCACTGGCTCACAAGGATCCATAGCAGACTCAGGCCCAGACTGGACAACATCCAGGACAGAGAGACACTGAGGCCTCACAAAACAGGACCTTGAAGACAGTCTGGACAACATGTACACTAGACTGGCCAGTAAGTTTCAATCAGAACTGCATAAACTTGAATCGTCATTGACACACGAGATTACTATGCTGGGGGAGCGCACGGACCGGCTTGAATCAAAACATGACACACTTCTAAAAGCCCACAACGAGCTACAAGAAGAACATGATCTTACGAAAGAAACGGTCACGGCATTGCAATCTCAAGTGGAGGATCTAGACAACCGAAACCGCCGTAACAACCTACGGGTAAGGGGACTACCTGAAACATACACAGAGCTAGAAAAGCATGTTTCCGCCATATTCCTATCACTGGTTCCTGACAAACAAGATGGAGCATTCACCTGTGATAGAATTCATAGAGCACTAAGAACACAACCAGGACCGGAGCAACCACCAAGGGATATAGTTTTATGTCTGAAGGACTTTCTTATCAAAGAGAGGATCCTAAAAGAATCGAGAGAGGCAACCTCACTGGAATATGAAAGCCACCGAATCTCCATATATCAAGATATTTCTCCAGTGACTCTGGAAAAAAGAAGAAAGATGAAGGACATTACAGCAGTCCTGCAAAAAGCCAATATAAAATACAGATGGGGCTTTCCATTTCGCTTGGTAGTACAACAAAATGGGGTTATCTACTCTGCCATCACATGTAAAGAAGGTCACCGTCTCTTATCTAAACTGGGTCTGGAGTCGCCGACATTACCACCTACCCCAGCTAAAAGTAATAGGCGACCCCTCTCTCCAATATGGACACCACGACGATCTCAAAAGAACAAAGATCGCCGATTTTCGGGCGACTGACTCCAGACATAGGAATGGACACAAGATACACGTATAGCTCTGATGTAATGTATAGCACTTTGCACAGTTAGTTAACTATATTGCATTAATAGCGGTATGTTTCTCCAACCTCGCTCGTGCTATTTGTCTACCCCCTTCAGTTGTCAGTTTCCACTGCGACTGGAGTATGGTACATCCAGTCCTGTTTTGGACTGGACCTGGGAATGATTATTGTTCTGATTTAAGCCAAATAGGCTTTGTTCCACCAATGTCTGTTATGCAGTACTGTTGGTTTCAAATATGTTTTTGTTTGGTTTTAGTTTATTTTCAGTTATGTTTTATTATGCTGCTTACTGAGATCCACTGCTGTCCACCTGGAGATTTATATGCATATCTGGAGAAGGAAACCCATATAATTGGGTGGAGATGGATTGGGAGAGGGACCCCACGTGCCTTGGAGAATCTTTTTTTTGATCAGGTTATTAATAGCCCACACATGATAACGAAATGGCGTTGACATTTATTACACACAATGTACAGGGATTTAACTCCCCTCAGAAAAGGCGAAAAGCATTTCAACAATATAAATAATTGCAGGCTGACGTACTGTTTCTTCAGGAAACACATTTTGCACAAGCGAACCCTCTGAGGCTGTTAGATAAATCTTATCAAAAAAGTTATACCATTACTTTCTCCTCAAAGGCACGGGGGGTCGCTATATTAATACACAACACAATCCCTTTTGAACTTACTCAGACTTATAAAGACCCGGATAGTTGCTATATTATAGTGAAAGGCTCTCTAATGGGGAAAGATGTCACCTTATGTAATGTCTATGCCCTCCAATCTTCACAGGCACAATTCTTTAAGGATATGTTTGCTAAGTTGGAAAGCCTATTATCCGGTCATCTGCTACTTGCAGGTGATTTTAACTGCTTTAGCAATACCTCAATTGACAGAAATTCATTCTCTATGCATAGTAGAACCTTTCCAAAAGTACTGAGGGGACTACACAGGACATTTCAACTGACTGATCTTTGGAGGGCTTTTCACACAGGAGATAGGAGTTATACCTATTTCTCTCATCCTCAACAATCATTTGCTAGATTGGACTATGTGATGGACTCTCTAATTTTACTAGCTAATGCTACAGATACTGACATCCATGTATGTGTTTGGTCAGACCATCACGTGGTCTCAGGTAGCTTTGGGGGGTTTGGGGTTCCATTCTCTCCATTATCATGGCGCTTAAATGATTTATTACTGCAAAATCAGTCAAATGTCGATGAGATTCAAAATTCTTTAGAGGAATACTTCATACTTAATAATAATGGAGAAGTTTCAGCAGAGGTCCTATGGTCAGCACATAAAACAGTAATTAGGGGCAAACTGATCGCTATGGCTGTTAGACGCAAAAAGGAACGACTAGCTAGGATACAACAATTATCTCGTGAACTGGATCGTTTATATCGTAAACAGAGTTCTACGGTAGACCCTGTAGTGGTGGGACAAATCAGGGAAAAAAGAATAGAGTTAGATAAATTATTATCAGAAAAAGTAGAAAAAACTTTGAAATTCGCTAAAGCTAGATTTCTTTTATATGGTAACTCTGCAAGCACTATGTTTGCCCGTAAGTTGTCCCACTACTACAGACCCCCACATGTGTATAGATTACAATCAAGATCTGGTTGTCTTGAATCTCTGCCAGAGAAGGTTACGGAAATATTTAAAAATTATTATACTAAACTTTTTGCAGAACCAGAAGAGACAAACCCATCAAAGATACAGGACTGGCTAAATTCAATTAAACGTCCTTCCTTAACCTCATCTCAATTGGAAATACTGAATGAACCAATTAAATTATCAGAAATAAGTGAAGTAATAAAATCCTTAAAATCATCAAAATCACCAGGCCCTGATGGCATCTCAAGCATATATTATAAAAAATTCTCACCGACACTTGTTCCATATATGGCTGAGATGTTTAATAGTATCCTCAATGGTCATAAATTCCCTGATGACATGACCTTTGCTAACATGACCCTACTCCCGAAACCCAATCAAGATCATTCATTACCACAAAATTTCAGACCCATTTCACTGATTAATAATGACACCAAAATTTTTGCAAAAATTCTGGCATCCCGACTCTCTAGAGTGATACCCCAATTAGTCTCTAACCCACAAGCTGGCTTTATGCCTAATAGACAAACTATAGACAATGTCCGATTAGTTTGTAATATCCTACAGGATGTGAAACTCAAAGATAACAGATTGCTTATGCTAAGCTTAGATTTACACAAAGCTTTCGATTCGGTTTTATGGCCATATCTGTATCGGGTAATGGAGAGAATGGGACTTACAGGTAACCTTTTAAGGGGAGTCCAAGCATTATATCACAATCCTAAAACAAGGATCAAGCTACCAGGTATTTTCTCAGATCAGATACAGCTGAGAAGGGGCACCAGACAAGGGTGCCCACTTTCGCCCTTGCTGTTTTCACTGGCTTTGGAACCACTATCGCTGGCAATTCAATCCAGTGAAGACATCAAGGGATATGAGATCAATGGAACTGAGTTTAAAGTAAGCTTTTACGCAGACGATTCTTTGGTGTTCTTGTCGCAACCTTTGACTTTCCTGCCCACACTTCTCCCCCTACTGGACTCTTTTGGTAAAGTCTCTGGATTAAGAGTCAATACAGAAAAATCCCACGCACTACCAATAAACCTTCCACATGCTGTGGTAAAATTATATCAAGCCAACTTCGACTTTAAATGGCAGGAACATGAGATCTCTTACTTAGGAGTTAAATTACTTCTAATTTCTCCTCACTAATATCAGCTAATTATGACCCTTTAGTGCTCTCAATCACTCAAACGCTGCATGAATGGTCTAAATATAAAATCTCCTGGCTTGGGAAAATTGTTTGGAACAATTGTTTGGAACAATAAGAGAGCCAGATTTAAAACCTCAACCCTGTATAGAGCAACAACCCAAGGAGGAGTGGGGGTAACCCACCTGTGGTCATATTTACTGGCAGCAAGATTCTCTCAAATAATTGGCTGGTTCAGACCAGAGTTGAATATCCCATGGATCCAATTCGAAACATTATCGGTGGAGCCATACAATATTCAATCTCTGATATACCTACCGGAACATTACCTGCGGCGGATCTATAAATGCAATCTGGTTGTAGCAGATTCATTGCGTATCTGGCTTAGATATCATAAAAAATTTCAACTAGGCTCAAAGTTCGGCCCTAAATTACCCTTTATTGGCCACCCAGAATTCCCTCCAGCCTTTTTGGACTATAGAAGTTTCCATTGGTGGATCTCTCAAGGATACACCACTGCCAATAAATTCTGGTTAGGAGATAAATTTCTCCCCTTGGAAATACTTCAAACCAACAGACAGATACCTAATTTAGAGCATTTTAGATATTATCAGCTTAGACATTTTTTTGTGCGGAATTCCACTCCAGGTGGTAGACTAAATGCTAGCTTTTTTGAAAATTTTTATCTCTCAGAACAACCCCCAAAGGGAATGATCTCTTCTATTTATAACCATTTGAGAAGCTACGTGGAAAAATGTAAAACAAGTAGCATGGTGGCCTGGGATTCGGATTTAGCACAGAATTTAGATATAACAGAATGGAATAAAATATACTCTAACATAAAAACTGTTACAAAATATGCAGCAATCAGAGATACCGTGCTGAAAGTAGCTACGCGTTGGTATCAGGTTCCAACCAGATTGCATAAGATGTTTCCACAGGTATCTACACAATGTTTCCGAGGATGTCAAACTGACGGCTTGATATTGCACATATTTTGGGATTGCCCGAAAGCAGTGGGAATATGGTCACAGGTGAGCTCTCTTTTAAGCAATTTATGTGAAAAACAAATTAATCTGGAGGCTACACAAGCACTATTACTAACCCCCAATACTCTAATACCGAAAGTGTGGAGAAGGGTTTATTATGTGCTATTATGTTCAGTGCTATGGGTTATAGCATGTTCATGGAAACAACCAGACCTTAACTTTGATAAAGTTCTCTCCAGGGTGGACAGTATTAGGTTGACAGATTTTATTTTTCATACAATGTTTGATACTATGGAGAAATTTCACTTACATTGGGACGATTGGTGTGTCCAAAGAAGGAATACGCAATCTTCATAGTACAAGAAAATATAGTAGATCACTCAATTCTGATTTTTTTTTCCAGATGGACATTATAGCGGACTATTTTTATTATAATTTATTTAAAATTGGTTTTGTAACTTTTCATATCGTGTTCAATCTGACACATTGCAACCGCATTTGGTAGGTTTATACTTTTATATCTGCTTAATAAAACTTTAGTGAAAGAAAAACTAACTATAACAAGTAACTTGTCCATATATCTTATCTAAAGTTTAGATCTAGCTGCAAACAGCTTTAATAGAAAATAATTATTTCTTCCTGTCATACAATGACAGCAGCCATGTTTGTAAACATTACACAGAGGCAGGCGTATCTGTATCTTGAGAACTCCCCATCCTCCCCTCTACCTCTGAAATCAATGGCTAGTAACACCTCCTCCTCCTCCTGCCTAGACTGAGCTCCCATGAGCCCTTGCTACTGCCAAGGCTCTCTGAAAACCTGTGGGTGTGGTTTATTTAGTTTATAGGGAATTAGAGTATTAAAGTGAATGTTTACCAATTAAAAAATAAAAAAGTCAGATACTCACTTAAGGAGAGGGAAGGCTCGGTCTTAATGAGCCTTCCCTCTCCTCTCCCGGTGCCCGGTCCCGCGCAAGGATCCCCCGCGGCAGTATTCGACCAGTTCGGTCAAATACTGCCACTTCCGCAGCCGAAGGGAGCTTTCGGAAGCCTTCGGAGCACTCGGGCTCCCAAAGAGGGAGCCGCTCCATACTACGCATGCACGAGCGCCCTCTATGACGCACTTGCGCATGTGTAGTATGGAGCGGTCCGTCTTCGGAAGCCCGAGTGCTCCCGAAGACCTCCGAAGTCCCTGTGGCGGTGGACGCAAACGAGGGAGCCAGCGCAGCACCGAGGGCACCGGGAGAGGAGAGGGAAGGCTCATTAGGACCGAGCCTTCCCTCTCCTTAGGTGAGTATCTGACTTTTTTATTTTTTAATTGGTAACCACTGGCTTTAAAACAAAAACAACAAAGTATTTGGCTTGAGGAATGCCCTATAAACAATAGGAAAGGAACACAATTATGTAATGAGTAAAAGTTTACCTCGGATCCACTTTAAGCGCTGATGAGGTCCATTGCTTTTCAAAGGAGGTAAGCCTATGTGACTAAATCACATGGTCTCAGATTGCTGAATAAGCCTACACATTCATTTATTATTATTATTATTATTCCTCCCCAACACATTCTGTGACACTGCACAAAGCAAGAAGCAAACATGGGAATGGGATACAAAATAATAGAGACAATGGCGTACACCAATTCACAAACCCAGAATTGGTACAAAATACAGAATTGGTACAAAATACAGAATTGGTAATTAAAGTGCCAAAAGTAACATGAATATGAAGAATGTATAACAAATTGCAAGACATAAAATGCATTCAAGACATAAAAGGGTGAGAGAGCCCTGCCCTTGAGAGTTTACAATCTAAAGGATTGAGGATTATTGGCAGAAGCCTCCCCAGCAAAACTTTGAAGCTTCCCCATAAAAGTCACATCCATTTTATGCATGTTGACCTCTATAGCTAAGAGGTCCATCTGCCAGTAATCCTGTAACAAGGGTAGTTAAGTTGGGGGAGTCAGGCTGGACTCCAGAGGAGTCACTATAAGTCCCCCACCCATAATAAGTCTGGGAACAACAGCTGCTATGAAGAGGATGCCTCTGTATGCTGTACTATGTGATTTTCATGCACATTTCCTATGCAGCATGAAGCCCCACCCCCTCATCTCCAGAAAATTACAATCAGATTTGCTTTGTGCATAACGATGATCACACAAAAAGACAATTATGTCACAATGCACAGGAAATTTCATTTAGAAAAAGCTGCAAATCATGACGTGAAGGTCAGATCATATTTTACACTTTTTTATTGGTGTTTTCAAATATACTTCAGGCTTTTATTAGGCATAGAACATTTCTCGTAAATCTCAACAAAGCAGTAAATATGGTTTGCCCACCTTACCAGTATTTCACTTTTCTTGAACCCTTCGGGCCTGATTCACAAAGCGGTGATAACTCAGTTATCACGCCTAAAAGACTTTAGGCGTGATAACCTTTGCACCACCTAGTTATCACCGATTTGTGCTGCTCTTCGCGTGAAGCTCAGGCGCGCAAAGTTTTGCGCGCGCAACCGAACACGCGCGCGCAAAGTCCCATAGGGCTTAATGGATGCTGTGCGCGAAGCGGGGGGCACGCGCGCGCAAAACTTTGCGCGTGGAAAATTTGCGCGAGTTTCTTGTTATCATGCCTAAACTGAGTTTAGGCGTGATAAAGGGCTTTTCACTCGCGTGCAAACACTTTGCACCGCTTTGTGAATCAGGCCCTTCATGTTGTCCCAGCCAACCTCTCCCCTACCTGCACTAAAAACTTTTCCTTACACCTCACCATAACTTTACACCTAATGCTAAATCCCCACCCTACCTTCTAATCTTAACAATTATAATATGAATTTTTTTCTAGGTGAGGGTTCTGCAAAGATCTCTTCATGTGTTCACTTGGGCAGGGGTGATTGTCTGGGAAACTCAATAGGAAGCAATCTGGTTAGCACATAAGCCCCACATTAACTCTTCATGCACCAATAGTGTAAGGAAGGAGGACTTTTTCACGACATTGACTAAGTTGCTTTTGATAAGGAGAAAAGCATTTAGATTTGATATCCATGTTCTCATTCCCTTTTCTGCTTAGCAGTGACACTATGGGCTTGATTCACTAAGACAAATAGCATGCCTTATCAGAGATAACACGCCTTATCAAAGTGAACACACCCTATCAGAGTAGCATAGCGAACTTATGCCTGCTAATTGGCAATGACGAGAGCTCCACTCGCCCTGCCCTGAGCCCCTGCGGGTTCATAGCACTCGCTATGCTACTCTGATAAGGCGTGCTAACTTTGATAAGGAGTGTTAACTTTGATAAGGCATGCTATTTGTCTTAGTGAATCAAGCCCTAAGTTTGAAAAGGTTTTTGATTTAATAAAAATAACTATTGTGTAACAATTTACATATTTCTTAATGGCTGATACTCAAGAGTGATTAACTAGTTCCTCAAATTTGGACTGAATGTATCTCTGTCAAAATTGTTGTATCTTTTCTCATTGAAGAACAGACATTGTGATCTGAACAGGAATAACTATACCACCCTCTCTATAATCAAACAGAAACAGAAATAAAATGCACAATCAGGTGCATCATGGGAAACTAAAGCCTGCTTAATTAAAGCTGAATTATCACCATTATCTTCTTTTTAAAGAAGTTATTATCCAGTGTAGCTTTTTAGTAGGGTGGCTTTTCTGTCTTTTTTAGCCCATTATACTTTCTTAGTGGTTCTGGATCAACATGACATTTCTGGATAGTCTGTAGTACTGGTCCAAGCCCTATTCCCTGCCATGCAGTGAGGCAGCCCAAAAAGTCAGAAACAGGCTATATGCATGTTCGGTTGATGTGGCTCTGAAAATATACACTGGTTCTGTATATCTGGTTCTTCTGTATGTATATATGGTTCTTTTATGTCCCTGCCTGCATATTCAAGAGTGATGCATCATGGAAAACCACAGAACATTATACAAAAGGTACAAACTAATTTTGAGGTACCTAAAAATAAATAGATGGTACTGATTCTGTAACATGACACCACTTAAATAAATGTCCTACCTTTTGCCATTCTTACTGAAAAAAAAAAATATTATATATATATATATTTATATATATATATATATATATACATACATATACAGTGGCTTGCAAAAGTATTCGGCCCCCTCGAAGTTTTCCACATTTTGTCATATTACTGCCACAAACATGAATCAATTTTATTGGAATTTCACATGAAAGACCAACACAAAGTGGTGTACACATGAGTAGTGGAACGAAAATCATACACGATTCCAAACATTTTTTACAAATAAATAACTGCAGAGTGGTGTGTGCATAATTATTTGGCCCGCTTTGATCTGAGTTCAGTCAGTTGCCTTTAGACATTGCCTGATGAGTGCTATTGACTAAATAGAGTGCACCTGTGTGTCATCTAATGTCAGTACAAATACAGCTGCTCTGTGAGGGCCTCAGAGGTTGTCTAAGAGAATATTGGGAGCAACAACACCGTGAAGTCCCAAGAACACACAAGACAGGTCAGGGATCAAGTTATTGAGAAATTTAAAGCAGGCTTAGGCTACAAAAAGATTTCCAAAGCCTTGATCATCCCACGGAGCACTGTTCAAGTGATCATTCAGAAAAGGAAGGAGTATGGCACAACTGTAAACCTACCAAGACAAGGCCATCCACCTAAACTCACAGGCCGAACAAGGAGAGCGCTGATCAGAAATGCAGTCAAGAGGCCCATGGTGACTCTGGACGAGCTGCAGAGATCTACAGCTCCATCCATGAAGATGGATGGAGCCAAATACAGGGCAAACTTGGAAGACAACCTCTTGGAGACTGCAAAAGACTTGAGACTGGGGCGGAGGTTCACCTTCCAGCAGGACAATGACCCTAAACATAAAGTCAGGGCAACAATGGAATGGTTTAAAACAAAACATATCTATGTGTTAGAACGGCCCAGTCAAAGTCTAGATCTAAATCCAATCGAGAATCTGTGGCAAGATCTGAAAACTGCTGTTCAAAAACGCTGTCCATCTAATCTGACTGAGCTGGAGCTGTTTTGCAAAGAAGAGTGGGCAAGGATTTCAGTTTCTAGATGTGCAAAGCTGGTAGAGACATACCCTAAAAGACTGGCAGCTGTAATTGCAGCAAAGTATTGACTCAGGGGGCCGAATAATTATGCACACCCCACTTTGCAGTTATTTATTTGTAAAAAATGTTTGGAATGATGTATGATTTTCGACCACTTCTCACATGTACACCACTTTGTATTGGTCTTTCACGTAGAATTTCAATAAAATTGATTCATGTTTGTGGCAGTAATGTGACAAAATGTGGAAAACTTCAAGGGGGCCAAATACTTTTGCAACCCACTGTGTATATATATATATATATATATATATATATATATATATATATATATATATATATATATATATATACCCATACCCGCTGCACACTCGGCCGCCCGCTCACACGCCCGCCTTGCTCCCTGGCCCCGTCCTCCTGTCTGTGTGAGGCTGGGTCCGTGCTGTGCACATGCGCAGTAGCAAAAAGCACGGACCCAGCTACACAGAGACAACTGTCCCTGCTGTACACAGGGACAGTTGCCTATTATTATATAGGATATGACCCCCCAATTCGTTTAAAAAATTGTCATGCTAACATTTTGTATTGAACTGATTAGGGAAACAGATGCCGTGTCTTGGTTCTACAGAACAATGTTGTTTTGACATTTCTCTGTTAAGTGTCAGCAAAATGCGCTAATTAAGTCAGAAAAGATGCAGCTGCAGTAATCACAAGTAGATGTATTGTAGCAGAAAGTTATCCAATCAAGATATTTCGAGTATGTGATGTTTATTTCAGTCTCAAAGATTTTAAAAGTAGCATTAGACTTCCAAAAAAGTGCATCCGTAGTAGCAGTGCCCATAGAAAACTGCCACTTTTATTTGTTATGCCTCAATGCTTTGTGACTGTCACAGCTTGTCATAAAACATATATTTCCAGATATAACCCTACATGACAAGGTTTAATCATTCACACTTCAGCATCGATTCTCTTGGGAGTTTTAGTCACCTCAACAAAAAATGAATAGAAATTTTATGTATAAATTTCCATGTATCCAAATCGGAAAAAGGTTTTGTTCTATTTCAGTTACACACTGATGCACATGTAGAGAACTGTCTAAACTTTATAGTCTGCTTATTTGACTTGCCAAATGTTTTCCCTTACTATTTTATTTGTTGTTGAGTAGCATGTATTATAAAAATGGTTTTCTAGCCCAGACTCAGACGCATACTATATATCTGCCAAGCTTAATGAGAATTGATCATTAAGACAACATTTGTTTTGATGAAAACTGTACAGAAGTGCTGTCCAGCCATAGCTGAGCAGTGTATACTGTTCTAGGAAGGAGTGAAGGAGGGATGGTGGGAAGCAATAGAAAAAGTGGCTTGGGGATAATAGAAGACGTGAGGCATTTATCACTGCTGAGGTGTATTCAAAGTGAGTAACAATAACAATAACAATAATATTTATATAGCACTTTTCTCCCTGGGGACTCAAAGCGCTGTGACCCTACATTATGCAGTCTCAAAGGCTAGGGAAAAGAGGTGAGTTTTCAGTCTTTTTTTAAAGCTGTCCAGAGAAGGAGCCTCTCGTACTGATTGTGGAAGTGAGTTCCATAGAGTAGGGGCTGCATAGGAAAATGCCTGAGCACCAAATGTTAAGTGTATCCTGGGAATAACCAGCTTCTTCTTACTGGCAGAGCGGAGGGTGCGTGGAGGATCGATAGATCCGCTATGTATTTGGGCAGGGCCGGTTTAAGCAACAATGGGGCCCCAGGACAAAATAAACCTGGGGGGCCCCCCCAACATATACCCCGGAACAAAAATCGGCATTAAGGGACCTTTTTTGCAGCTGGTATAGTCAGTGTGTGAAGTCCCAATCGGTCGGAGCTCCACATTCTGGCTATCCCAGCCTGCATGGGGGACAAGGGGTTAAAAAGTTTCAGGAGGGGGGACCCCACATAATTTTTTTTTTTAAATTCCCACTCTAAACATAAAAAAAAATTGGGAAAATAGGAAAAAATGCCAGGGATCTTCATACAGCCATATTGCGGCTGTATAGTAATCCCTGGCCAAAGCGCTGTGGCTGCGTATAGACCCCCTGGAAACCCCGTCAGGAAATGTATTGCGCTTTCGTTTAATTACACTACCGTTAGGTTTGCTACTAAAAGTGACATTTAAAAGTATACTTTTTTCCTTCAAAACTTTAAAATCGATTTCCTCAAAAACTATAAGGTCTTTTTTTTCCTCTTATTCCTAATGATCTCCTTAACATATCCTGCAAATTTAGGGTTTCTAGCATTTAAGGTGGATTTGCTATTAACCATTAAAGTCGGCAGGTTTTTAAATTTGTATTTTTTTTCCTTTGAAACTTTAAAATCGATTTTCTCAAAAACTATAATGCCGATTTGCAAAATTTTTTTCCTCTTGTAGCCACTGGGGGCCCTTACACGCTCTGGGGCCCTGGGGCAGCTGCCTCCTTTGCCTCTATGGTAGTGCCGGCCCTGTATTTGGGTTCCATGTGGTTTAGGGTCTTGAATGTCAGCAGGCAGATCTTAAAATGGATTCTCCATTTTACTGGCAACCAGTGAAGAGTTTGCAGTACTGGGGAGATGTGTGAGCTGCGGGGAGAATTGGTTAGGAGTCTGGCTGCTGCATTCTGTACTAGTTGTAAGGGGCGTGGCACCTTATCTGGGGATCCGACGAACAGGGCATTGCAGTAGTTCAGGCAACGAGGATACAAACGCATGAACCAGGGAAGGTAGGTCTTCAGCTGGGATAAGGGGCTTGATTTTTGCTATATTTCTCAGATGGAAGAAGGAAGACTTAATGACAGCTAATACGTGCTGTCGGAGTGTTCGCTTTCCATCCAGGATCACTGCAAGGTTTCGCAGAGTCTTTATACTGTACGGTATCTCTGCCAATTGCTAGTATGAAGTAGGGAAAGTTTTGGATTTTAACCATCATCAACAACCAACACCTCTGTTTTGTCAGAGTTCAGCCTCAACCAGCTGGTGTTCATCCAATTTTGTAATTCCAGTAGACAGGCATTGATGGATACTGATGGGTCTTGAGTTCCAGGCTTGAAGGACAGATACAGTTGTGTGTCGTCTGCATAACTGTGGTATCCTAGGCTATAGTTCTGGACTATTTTGCCCACTGGGAGCATGTAGACTGCAAAGAGTAATGGAGATAACACAGAACCCTGTGGAACTTTGCAGGCAAGTGGCACTGAGTTAGACTAATGTGTACCCAGACATACTTGCTTTGTCCTGCCAGATAGGAAGGACAGAAACCAGCTAAGAACAGCACCCGTAGGCCACTGTAATTCTTCAATCTCTGTCAAAAGCTGCAGACAAGTAGAGATGGCCCGAACCTCCGATTTTAGGTTCGCGAACCCGGTTCCCGAACCTACTGCGAAAGTTTATTCGCCCGAAGTTTCGCGAACCACAATAGACTTCAATGGAGAGGCGAACTTGAAAATTTAGAAACAATTATGCTGGCTAGAAAAATGATGGAAAGGATGTTTCAAGGGATCTAATACCTGGAGGCAGACATGGTTGAGTGGAATAGACATCAAAAGTTCCAGAAAAAAAATCTGGATTTGACACGAAGCAGTGTTTTAAGATCAGAAATCTCATTGAATGTTCAATTGCAGGCCTACACTGCTTTACAACATTAGGAAGTGTAATCCTCCCCTCCTCTCCTCACTCCCTTCTCCCTCACCCCTCACTCCCTCCTCCCTCACTGTGTAGGATTTCAAAAGCCAACTCACATACATTGCCAAGGAATCAAACCCAGGCCTACCACATGGTAGGCTGCTATCCTAACCATTATACCACCAACGCAACACACTACAGTGCTACATGCTAAAGCCAGCCTAGCATGTACCATTATGATATATCCAAGCAGTGGCTGGATAGTGGCAGTGGCTGGATAGTGTACTGGTTAAGGGCTCTGCCTTTGACATGGGAGACCAGGGTTCAAATCCTGGCTAGGTCAAGTATCTATTCAGTAAGGAGTTTAAGACTCCCTAACACTGCAGGGTGGCCTCCTGAGCGCGTCCCAGTGGCTGCAGCTCTTGAGCGCTTTGAGTCCAACAGGAGAAAAGCGCTATACAAATGTTCAGATTATTATTATTATTATTATTATTATTATTATTATTATTATTAAGAGAAAAATGAGCTTGCTTAGGGATTTGTAGGATTTCAAAAGCCAACTCACATACATTGGCAAGGAATCGAACGCAGATCTACCGCGTGGTAGACTGCTATCCTAACCATTATACCACCAACACAACACACTACAATGCTACATGCTGAAGCCAGCCTAGCATGTACCATTATGATATATCCAAGAGAAAAATGAGCTTGCTTAGGGATTTGTAGGATTTCAAAAACCAACTCACATACATTGGCTAGGAATCAAACCCAGGCCTACCGCTCTGTAGGCTGCTATCCACACCATTATACCACCAACACTACATGCTGAAACTTCTTGGAGCATACTTACTTCCTCCCTCCAAAAGACACACAAACATCCCCATAAAATCATTCAACAGCAACTGTGTGCACAGTCTTTGTGGAACACAGTCTCTGTGGCACAATTGGTTAGCGTGTTTGGCTGTTATCTGAAAGGTTGGTGGTTCAAGCCCACCCAGGCATGGCCTTGCCTTTTGTGTTCAACAGTTGTCCGAAGAGAACCCCAGATAGCCATGTAGATTCATCTCTCTCTCTCTCTAGTAGGGATGGTCACCGCTTTCTTCGGAATTGTATTTTCCGCAATTTTGGGTAGAAATTTCTTACCCAAAGCTTGCAAGTTAAAATAATCTCATAAGCTTTACAGCCTGGAATATGCTATGTCACAGAGCAATATAAAGTACTCTAACTTTTCACTTTACAATGAAATTTTGCATAGGACATTACAACTTAACACATATACATATGGCATCTTTTCCTGCATAAATAAAACCGCTAGAATTCTGACAGCATAGTGGTGGACCGAGGGCACAAGTGAGGACCAGGAAGGCTCTATGGGATCCAGAGACTTCCTTTTACACAAGTGAGCATCTCAATTTTTTCAGCATTGCTTCAGTATTGCTTTAACCACTTCAGGACCACAGGCTTTAGCCCGCTAAAAGCCAGACCACTTTTTCTAAAACAGGCCACTGCAGCTTTAAGGCCAAGCTGCAGAGCTGCACAACAGAGCACACAAGGGATCCCCCCCTCACTTTTCTCCCCACCAACAGAGCTCTCTGTTGGTGGGGTCTGATCGCCCCTCCAGTGTTTATTTTTTATAAATATTTATGTTATTTATTACATTTGCCTATTTATTTTTTTAATAAATTTGCCTATTTATAAGCCCTCCCTCCACCCAGCCGGCCAATCACGGCGATCGGCAGTCACAGGCTTCAGCCTATGAGAGCCGATCACTCTCTAGTGTCCCAAGGGGAAACCCATGACACACGTCTGACCCCAGTACAGCGCTGCTGTAGATCACAGTGCTGTACTATGTTTATAGAAGGCTGTTTCACCATCTAACAGTCTCCGAGCGCCAATCACTGCTGGGAGACTGAAGGGGGAGCGGAGCTACACCTACCAAGCAGGAGATGTGCACGCAGCCTGTGCGCGATCTCCTGCAAAACAAAGCCCCAGGACTTTACGCTGATCGGCGTAAGGCGGCCCTGGGGCTGCTGCCACAGCCACGCCCCTCGGCGTGACCCGGTCGGCTAGGAGTTAAAGCAGTTCTGGAGGTAAAAGGGGTTCCAACTTAGTACTAGCAAAATAAATCTAAATACAGTGGTGTGAAAAACTATTTGCCCCCTTCCTGATTTCTTATTCTTTTGCATGTTTGTCACACTTAAATGTTTCTGCTCATCAAAAACCGTTAACTATTAGTCAAAGATAACATAATTGAACACAAAATGCAGTTTTAAATTATGTTTTTTTATTATTTAGTGAGAAAAAAACCTCAAAACCTACATGGCCCTGTGTGAAAAAGAAATTACCCCCTGAACCTAATAACTGGTTGGGCCACCCTTAGCAGCAATAACTGCAATCAAGCATTTGCGATAACTTGCAACGAGTCTTTTACAGCGCTCTGGAGGAATTTTGGCCCACTCATCTTCGCAGAATTGTTGTAATTCAGCTTTATTTGAGGGTTTTCTAGCATGAACCGCCTTTTTAAGGTCATGCCACAACATCTCAATAGGATTCAGGTCAGGACTTTGAGTAGGCCTCTCCAAAGTCTTCATTTTGTTTTTCTTCAGCCATTCAGAGGTGAATTTGCTGGTGTGTTTTGCGTCATTGTCCTGCTGCAGCACCCAAGATCGCTTCAGCTTGAGTTGACGAACAGATGGCCGGACATTCTCCTTCAGGATTTTTTGGCAGACAGTAGAATTCATGGTTCCATCTATCACAGCATGCCTTCCAGGTCCTGAAGCAGCAAAAAAAAACCAGACCATCACACTACCACCACCATATTTTACTGTTGGTATGATGTTCTTCTGCTGAAATGCTGTGTTACTTCTACGCCAGATGTAACGGGACACGCACCTTCCAAAAAGTTCAACTTTTGTCTCGTCGGTCCACAAGGTTTTTTTCCCAAAAGCCTTGGCAATCATTGAGATGTTTTTTTTAGCAAAATTGAGACAAGCCTTAATGTTCTTTTTGCTTAAAAGTGGCTTGACCCTTGGATATCTTCCATGCAGGCCATTTTTGCCCAGTCTCTTTCTTATGGTGTAGTGGGATGTGGGTGTCAAAAACACCCTCTAGTGAAAAGATACAGGAGACAAAAGTGGGAGCCCAATGGTGTAGTATGTCAAAAACAGTGGAACGTAATAAAGGTAAGACACTACTCACAAAGGTGGGTTGCAGGGGGGCAACCGACCACAGGAAGCAGGTGGAGACAACAAACCCAACTCCACTT
Source organism: Hyperolius riggenbachi (assembly GCF_040937935.1). Lineage (NCBI taxonomy): Eukaryota > Metazoa > Chordata > Amphibia > Anura > Hyperoliidae > Hyperolius > Hyperolius riggenbachi. The sequence continues at coordinate 153,156,016 of NC_090646.1, forward strand.
GGGGTGGTCTCTAGGGACCTGGATGCGGTCGCTCTCCTTGGTAAAAGAAAGGGGACAGATATCCGCCGTGGTCAAAGCCACGTGTGGTCTGTACCCACCCCTCAGACGGGTGAGGTAAGGGGGTATGATTGCACAATAAGGGTATAAAAGGCGCCCTGGTGTAATAAAAGCATCTAAAAGCAGTTTAAAAACTTTAAAAACAAAACACAACACATGTGTTTTTTGTATCTTACTTTGTGACCAGCTCTTTTTAATTTGCAGATAAGCGCAGACCACAGAGTCTAGCACTGTCTGCTGTGTGTTCCTTTCTCCCTAACTTCCCTCTCTATATAGAGCTGGCCAAGTCTTTTTAGTACCACATTTTTTATCACCTATTGACTCATGTATGTAAATAATTTTATTACAACTCCTATGAATCCCCCTAGATTTTTATACATATTGGCTTGCAGCAATTTTATTTTTAATGACATTTCTTATCATTCCCTCAGGTTTTTTATACATTGATTTGCAGCAATTCTATTATTTATTCACTACTTGTTCATTTTTTATAATGGTTTCTAGATGCATACATTTGCAGCATTTTTATGTATGTACGCCTCCTGAATACCAATAACTGTATCAGTTGTCAATACTCCCAATTAATGATAATATATATATATGGACCACCATTGTAGGTGTGCATAAGTGGATATGAAAGTATGTAAATATGCAATTCATGTGATAATAACGTTATGTTGTATATATGTATATATATGTATATTGTAAGATTCTGATATGCTAAGGAGCCTTTTTTTACTGATGTAGGCACTGTTATTGGCCTGAGGAAGCGGGCTCTGACCCGCGAAACGCGTTGCCTGTGCTACTAATAAAAACCTTTGTAAAACACAAAGATTTTTTCGTCACTGAGGTAAGCTACCTCAAATTTATTTTCCGTTTTCAAAATGCTTTTAGATGCTTTTATTACACCAGGGCGCCTCTTATAACCTTATTGTGTCTTTCTTATGGTGAAGTCGTGAACACTGACCTTAAAGGGACACTTAAGTCAAACAAAAAAAATGAGTTTTACTCACCTAGGGCTTCCAATAGCCCCCTGCAGCTGTCCGGTGCCCTCGCTGCCTCCCTCCGATACTCCTGGCCCCGCCGGCAGCCACTTCCTATTTCGGTGACAGGAGCTGACAGGCTGGGGATGAGAGTGATTCTTCGCGTTCCCAGACACATTAGCACCCTCTATGCTGCTATATGGTATATGATATATGCTATAGCAGCATAGATGGCGCTACTGTGGCCAGGAACGCGAAGAATCACTCACGTCCCCAGCCTGTCAGCTCCTGTCACCGAAACAGGAAGTGGCTGCCGGCAGGGCCAGGAGGATCGGAGGGAGACGGCGAGGGCACCGGACAGCTGCAGGGGGCTATTGGAAGCCCCAGGTGAGTAAAACTCATTTTTTTTGTTTGACTTAAGTGTCCCTTTAATTGAGGCAAGTGAGGCCTGCAGTTCTTTAGATGTTGTCCTGGGGTCTTTTGTGGCCCCTCAGATGAGTTTTCTATGCGCTCTTGGGGTAATTTTGGTCGGCCGGCCACTCCTGGGAAGGTTCATCACTGTTCCATGTGTTTGCCATTTGTGGATAATGGCTCTCACTGTGGTTCGCTGGAATCCCAAAGCTTTAGAAATGGCTTTATAGCCTTTACCAGACTGATAGATTTCAATTACAGTACTTTTGTTCTCATTTGTTCCTGAATTTCTTTGGATCTTGGCATGATGTCTAGCTTTTGAAGTGCTTTTGGTCTACTTCTCTGTGTTAGATAGCTCCTATTTAAGTGATTTCTTGATTGAAACAGGTGTGGCAGTAATCAGGTCTGGGGGTGACTACAGAAATTGAACTCAGGTGTAATAAACCACCTTTAAGTTATTTTTTAACAAGGGGGGGCAATCACTTTTTCACACAGGGCCATGTAGATTTGGAGATTTTTACTCTCACTAAATAATAAAAACCATCATTTAAAACTGCATTTTGTGTTCAATTAGGTTATTTTTGACTAATAGTTAACGGTTTTTGATGAGCAGAAACATTTAAGTGTGACAAACATGCAAAAGAATAAGAAATCAGGAAGGGGGCAAATAAGTTTTTCACACCACTGTAAGTAGCCAGAAAATTAAATACATGTTCAAAACATTGTGGGTTTTTTTGTTTGTTTGTTCATGTAATAGCTTCCCATTTTGTAATCGCGAGGTCCAAATGGCAAATACAGAAAAAATACCCCCAAAATATCAAATGCCGCAACGATGAGCCTCAAATAATAAATGCAGCAGTCAATATCCCACATAAGAAATGTAGCAAACAATACCCCTTATATGAAATGAAGGAAATATTTCCCCACATATGAAATTCAGCAGTCACTCATTACCACACATTTAAAAGAGAAGTGAACTTACTATTGTTTACAATAACATACCTTTTGGCCCAATAGGCTGCCTATCACTTGACAGGAAAGTTGACAGGCAGCCTATTGGGCCAATCAAAGTGTAGGGATAATGTCCTTTAAAGTGATTGCACCCGCAGAGACTCTGGGCAGGACGAGTGGAGCTCTCATCATTGCCAATTAGCAGGCAAGCGTAGCGCTCACTATGCTACTCTGATAAGACACGCTAACTCTGATAAGGTACATTAACTCTGATAAGGCACACTATGTGCTTGATTTACTAACCGGCGCTAAGCCGGTTAGTGTGCCTTATCACTAAGTGGGCGCAAACTACGGCGCTAAGTAGTTTGCACCCACACATCAGTCTTAGTACCGCTCACTGCACGCACAGCGTGAGTGCGCCTATATTAGTGCGCGGTGCGACTATAACGTTGCACCCACTGCCCCTTGATAACGGCGCATCGGGTGCCCCCGAAGTGGCGCATTAATGCCAGGTTCGACGTTTAAGGGGCAGCAGGGGTGCGACGTTATCGTCTCACCGCGCACTAATATAGGCGCACCCACGCCGTGCGCGAAGTAGCTTTGCGCGCACTAGGGGCAAAAAATGGCTTTTCACACCGCTGCTAACACTTAGCGCCGGTTAGTGAATCAAGCCCCATGTGTTATAGTGAATGAACCCCATAGCCAATAATATCTAAACCGTTGGCAACAAAAGTGAGTACACATTGCTAAGCAAAGAATATAAAAATTGTGCCCAAAGTGTCAATATTTATATTTTGTGCACCCACCATTATTTTCCAGCACAGCCTTAACTCTCTTAGGCATGGAGTTCACTGGAGCTTTACTGGCTGCCACTGGAATCCTCTTCCACTCCATGATAAAGCTAATTGATGTTACAGACCTTGTGCTCCTCCACCTTTCATTTGAGGATGCCCCACAAATGCTTAATATGCACAAATGCTTAATAGAGCTTAGGTCTCAAGACATGCTTGGCAAGTCCAGAGCCTTTACCCTTAGTTTCTTAAGCATGGCAGTGGATATTTTGGAAGCGTGTTTGTTGCCATGTTGGAGTACTGCCCTATGGCCTATTTTCAGAAAGGAGTGGATCATGCCCTGCTTCAGTATATCACAGTACATGTTGGCATTCATAGTTCCCATGATACATGTTGGCATTATGTAGGGCATATCTAAGGTCTGAAGCCTTCACTGCGAAGTGTTAGCTAGAGCAGACAGTGAGCAAGTGTAAGCAGGAGAACCCCCCCCCCCCCCCCCAAGCTCCCAAGCTGCTTGGCCATTTAGGAACCGGAGGTGGAGTCCTGCGTGTCAGCTGACAGCTGATCAGCTGACATGCTTGCTTAGGGCATAAGAGGAGCGATGTTGCCAGCGCATGTGTCCGCCCTCATTTACAGTCTGAGTATCATGCGGCCGGATCCCCACAGGAACATTGCTGACACTATCCCTGCCACTGCGGGCAGCCGCACCGCAAGTCCCAGATGCACTGCCAGTGGTGGCAGCCGCAACTGAATTGGTAAGCACAGGATTTCTGACAGTACCATTCCCACCCAAAAAAATAAAATAAAATGGCAGTAGCATGGACACACGACAACATAATCTGCAGCATTTATCTTCCCAAACAAAATTAGGGAACATGTTCCCTTCACATATTTGAGCAGCATTCCTTTCCCCCAGTCCCAAGTCCCCCAGCATAAACCACTAGACATTCATAAACAGAGTCATTCCTGTCCAAAAAAACACTAAACATAATTACCACCTCAAATCCCCAAACAAAATGTCCTTCAGTCCGCAGCCTCGTCTTACATCAATCTCTATATTGTGCCCCGTGAAGCTTTCCCTGGTACTTTAGATGTCCCCAACCCCCCATCTACTTCCCCCTTGTATTTTCTGGTGGTGTTGTGTAGTGCCCCTTCTCCCCTTTATATTATTGCCCTGGTGGTCTAGTGGGCACCAATCCTCTTTACAGTAGGCGTTGGTAGTCTAGTGGATCCCCCATCCCCATGTAATTTTTCTTGTTGTCTAGTAGTCCCTGCATTCCCATATATCTTCCCTGATTGCAACTGAGGTGGTAACAAAGGGCAGTGACTGGGGCAACAACAAGAGTGGAACATGAAAATAGATTGTTGTCTCGTTAGTTGCATAGAGCACCACCTACATAATCTATATTCAGTTTTAAGCAAAAGACAAGGGCAGGAGCTTGTGTCAGTATCTATGCTGACAGAGTCTGCTGTTGACTTGTAATTGAATTTCAAGGATTTACTTTTGGAACAGAAAAGCCATCCAGTGCATTGATTGTCTATCTTTATTGTTATATGCACAACTAAAAGCAATCACAGCTATAATACATTTGAAAATGCAATATCAAAAAATAATACTTGTAGTTTGCAACTAAATATGTGTGTACTCATTAGTTGGCAACCTCACCTTTGGGTTTAAAATGGTCTGAACACCAGCATTTCTACTGAGCTCTAAAAGATTCCTTACATCTTTAAAGCTACTATCCCTGACAAAAATTCTAGCACAACATCACTGAAATGGTTAAACAAAGCACTTTGTCCTGCTATGCAGCTTCAAATGCACGTCCAAACTGGATATAACAGTATCTTTTTTACTTGTTAAACACAAATGTATCAACACTGGAATGTAAACAAACGCTCTCTGAGAAACAGTCTCTGCTTCAGGCGCACACAGTTTTCAGAATAGCTCATTAGAAGATTTTAATACATAATAAAAAGCAGTTATAAATAAAAAAGAATAAAATACAATGGCAGCTTTCAGGGCAAGATACACTACACTTTGGAAACTTGTAATTTGTAGACAATATTACTTGCTCAAAAAAGCAAATATGATAACTGTATGAGTAATAAAAAGTAGGAAGACACATTTTTATTGAATGTTATGTCAGAGTTTCAGACCACTTTAAGTGGATTTAAAAGCAATTCTGAACTGACATGTAACATGATTAGCTAAGCATAGAAACATACAGTACTGGTCCTACTTATTAATAAAGTTTATTTCTATTTTCTTATAATACAAGTGCTAAGAAATGAAAGCTGTTATCTATGCAAAAGAACCAGTCCAACATCAAGTTGAACATAGCCTGCAGTCTTGGAAAGTAAATAGAAAACATTGCTGATCGCATTTTAGTGCTGAGATCTGAGGGTCATCATTACTTCCGTTTGCTTTGCAGCAAAATGAAGCAGATTTGACATCAGAATGGCATGGCTGTTGTTTGGTATTCAGTCTTAAAAAAGCAGCTCTTATACTGAAAATAAAGATCAATATAGCTTTTTTTAAAGAACAGAGCACTGGCCCCAAACAAATGAAATAAAAACAGAAATAACTATTTTATCACAATACTAATGCTTGTACGTTGCAGGGAAATACTGTACAATATCAATGAAGCATGGGCATGTGGCTTCATGGACTTTCATCAGTTGTACAGTATGCTCTCTATGTATGCCCCTTATTATGGCCTCCATGGGGTCATTGTGTGCCAAATTCACCGCACTATGTAATATAATGTGAAGGTTATCTTAGGGCTATGCAATGTTTATGCACACTGCAGCACTATAAATTATATTAATGAACAAAAAAGTGTGTCTTAACTGGGTAATTTATGACTTTATTCTGTGGACTAATATAATGTCAAATGCCAATCTCAAGTTGTGATACAAGCATGGATTTTTAATGTAATCTTTAATTAAATATCTTTTTACTAATCACTTGCTAGTCTTAAAGTTAAGTTCTAGTTGTCTTAGGTGTGTCTGCCTGACTGATTACCTTATACCTATGAGGAAAGAAGTTGATTTAAGAACATCAGTAATCACTGAAAAGAGAAACACACTAAAGCATTTTATTTTAAAAAATATAAAGAGAATCACACTAAAGCATTTTATGTTAAGAAATACAAATGCACTACTCATAGAGACTGTTAATTTCTATATAATAGCAAGTCTTAACCTCCCTAGCGGTACGCAGTTTCAGTGGCTGCGTCCGCGAGAGGGATTTTTTTAAAAATTAAAAGTGCTTTTTATTTGTTAGCTAGCACTAGGCTAGCTAACTATGTGCCCCCCCCCCCCCTCCCCATCGCCGCTGGCTATATTTACCCGTCCGCGATCCCGCGAGAGCTGCTGCTTCACCAATAAGCTTCACTCATCGCATGACGTCATCGCAGTTCCGATCCTCCCCATAGCGAAGCCAGGTGCTGCTTGGGATCCCTGGGGGTATGTATTACGGCGGCGACGATCGGAGAGGACCGGAGGGACTTGGCCCACATAGTTAGCTAGCCTAGTGAATTAGAGACGTCGCGAACGGTTTGCCGGTGAACGGTTCCAGGCGAACTTCGAGTGGTTCGCGTTTGCCTGCGAAGGCGAACTTTCCCGGAAGTTCGATTCGCCCCATAATGCTCTATTGAGCAGAACTTTGACCCTCTACATCACAGTCAGCAGGCACATTGTTGCCAATCAGACTGCACTCACTCCTCGAGCCCCACCCCCCTTATAAAAGGCAAGGTCCTTGTGCCGTTTTACTCAATAGTCTGCCTGCACTAATTAGTTAAGGGACAGCTGCTGACAGACTCTGCTAGGGAGAGTTTAGTTAGGCTCTTATAGGCTTGTTCCTAGCTAATTGTTATTACTTCCCTCACTCCCTCCACCCTCACTCCCTCCTCCCGGAGGGAGGAGGGTCTCATCTTCCAGGGAATTGTAGCTCATTTTTCTCTAGGATATATCATAATGGTACATGCTAGGCTGGTTTCAGAATGTAGTGTTGGGGGTGGAATAGCGGTTAATAGAGCTATCTACCACGCACTCAGACCTGGGTTCAATTCCCGGCCAAGGTATGTAAGCTGGCTTTTAAAAGCCTACAAATCTTTAAGCAAGCTCATTTTTCTCTAGGATATATCATAAATGTACATGCTAGGCTGCCTTCAGCGTGTAGTGTTGGTGGTGGTATAGCGGTTAAGAGAGCTATCTACCACGCACTCAGACCTGGGTTCAATTCCCGGCCAAGGTATGTAAGCTGGCTTTTAAAAGCCTACAAATCTTTAAGCAAGCTCATTTTTCTCTAGGATATATCATAAATGTACATGCTAGGCTGCCTTCAGCGTGTAGTGTTGGTGGTGGTATAGCGGTTAAGAGAGCTATCTACCATGCACTCAGACCTGGGTTCAATTCCCAGCCAAGGTATATAAGCTGGCTTTTGAAATTCTACAATTCCCTGGAAGATGAGAGGGAGTGAGGGATACACTGCCTGATGTTGTAAACAGAGGCGTAGCTAGGGTTTTCAGCGCCCGGGGACAAAGACTATTAATGCGCCCCCTAAGGTGAAGGGTCGTGACCAAATGTGGGCGTGGTTATGGGTGCTCCACATTTGGTCACGCCCCTTCAAATGTACATGGAGGTTAGCAGGCTCACGCTCACCCACCCTCCCTCAGTATGTACCTTCCAGCATGTTCCAAGACAAATTCAGCAATCATGAGCCCCCCCCATCAAGACAAATTCCGCAATCATGAGCAAACATGAGGCCCCCAACATGACCAACTCAGCAATCATGAGACCCCAACAAGACAAATTTAGCAATCCTGAGGCCCCCAACAAGACAAATTCAGCAATCATGAGGCCCCTAACAAGACAAATTCAGCAATCATGAGGCCCCTAACAAGACAAATTCAGCGATCTTGAGGCCCCCAACAAATCATGAGGCCCCCAACAAGACAAATTCAGTAACCATGAGGCCCCCAACAAGACAAATTCAGCAGTCATGAGGCACATAAATAGACAGCATTTCACATAAATAGGCAGAATGCCCCCTTAATATGGTAGACACCTCTCACCTGGCAGCAGTTCCCCAAAATACACTCAATCTGACAGCAGTGCTTCCCCAAAATAGGTAGCCCCAGGTCTATAGGTGTCCCCAGAATAGGTGGCCAGCAGTATAGATGTCCCCAGAACAGGTAGCCAGGGGTATATGTGCCCAGTATATGTAGGCAGGGGTATATGTGCCCCAGTATATATAGTCAGGGGTATATGTGCCCAGTATATGTAGCCAGGGGTATATGTGCCCAGTATATGTAGTCAGGGTTATATGTGCCCAGTATATGTAGCCAGGGGTATAATATGTGCCCAGTATATATAGTCAGGGGTATATATGCCCAGTATTTGTAGCCAGGGGTATATGTGCCCAGTATATGTAGCCAGGGGTATATATGCCCAGTATATGTAGCCAGGGGTATATGTACCCAGTATATGTAGTTAGGGGTATATGTGCTCAGTATATGTAGGCAGGGGTATATGTGCCCAGAGTAGGTAGCCAGGGGTATATGTGCCCAGAGTAGGTAGCCAGGGGTATATGCCCAGTATATGTAGTTAGGGGTATATGTGCCCAATATATGTAGGCAGGGGTATATGTGCCCAGAGTAGGTAGCCAGGGGTATATGTGCCCAGAGTAGGTAGCCAGGGGTATATGTGCCCAGAGTAGGTAGCCAGGGGTATATGCCCAGTATATGTAGTTAGGGGTATATGTGCCCAATATATGTAGGCAGGGATATATGTGCCCAGAGTAGGTAGCCAGGGGTATATGTGCCCAGAGTAGGTAGCCCGGGGTATATACCCAGTATATGTAGTTAGGGGTATATGTGCCCAATATATGTAGGCAGGGGTATATGTGCCCAGAGTAGGTAGCCAGGTCAGGTGTCCCCCTCCCCAGCAGGAGGGGAGCAGCGCAGAGAAGAGGAAGAGCTGCTCTCCCTCCCTCGCTCTCCCCTCCAATGTCCGGGCGGCTGGCAGCGGCGGGCGGAACTTACCTCCGTCTCGTTGCAGCGCCGGATGGATCTGCCACTACTCCGTTCTGGTCCAGACCAGAGCAGCGGCTGCGCACCCGAACTTCCGGCCGGCGCTGGAGCGAGACAGAGGTGAGTTCTGCCTGCTGCTGCCAGCCACCCGGACATTGGAGGGGACAGCGAGCGAGGGAGAGCACCTAAGGTGAGGGAAGGAGGGGGGAGATGGCCCCCCTTCCCCACCGTCCACACAGCTCTCCCTCTTCTCTGCGCTGCTCCCCTCACCCCCCGCAAAAAAAAAAAACCGAAGCTCAGCTGGGCGCCCTTGGGGACCAGGCGCCCCGGGGCACTTGTCCTACCCCGACCCCCCCTAGCTCCGCGCCTGGTTGTAAATCAGTGTAGGCCTGTAATTGAACATTAAATGAGACTTGTGACCTTAAAATAGGGGTTTATGTGAAATCTAGATTTTTGCCTGGGACTTTTAATGTGTATTTCACTCAATCATGTCTTCCTCCAGGTATTAGATCCCTTGAAACATGTTTTCTATCATTTTTCCAGCCGGTAGAAATTTTTCTAAATATTGAAGTTCGCCTCCCCATTGAAGTCTATTGCGGTTTGCAAACTTTTCCGCGAACCGAACCTTCCGTGGAAGTTCGCGAACAGGGTTCGCGAACTGAAAATCGGAGGTTCGCGAACTGAAAATCGGAGGTTCGCGACATCTCTATTAACAATAAGCAACTAATTTTATTTTTTAAAAATCCTCCCGGGGTGATGTGATCCCCTGCAGTGGCTAGCCCGACACTGTGTCGGGCTTACCGCCAGGGAGGTTAACATGAAAAAAAAACAAATGCCTTGTGCCTCTGCGTCTCATCATCTAACACAATATTTTTACTATTTACTGAAAGATTATTGCTGATCACATATATGTTCGTCAGCCTAATAACAAAGGGGTGAGGATTCTGGATTTGCAGCATTCTGGTTCTAGATCCAGATACTATGAGGAGTGTGGTCTCATAGCAAGCTTATTTACATTGCCCATGTTGTGGTAGATTTTATCTTTCAATTCAAATATGCACTGGTAGTGTACTGACTTTTTACCCAACTTGTCCTAAAGTAACCACCCTGGCAGTATGATTAATTCCAGCTTTTACGGTCTTTTCTGAACATTTCAGACTCTAAAATCAGGAAACTATCATGCTGCCAGAACGCCAGCAGCAGCCCCTGCTCTCACTCACCTCCCTGGGCTCCAGTACTGCATTTTTACCTCCATCCCCCGGGTGGCGCTGTAACACTTTGGTGAGATTAATGACGGCGATCTCACCAGAGTGACCCAGAGTCTCCAAGGACAGGAAATAGAATGGCTACCGATGTCTGGATCGCCCAGGAGGTGAGTAAAAGCTCCCGTTGCCCTTTATTCACTTCCATTAGGTCTCCGGCGGCTCGCCCGAGCTCAGCTCGGGATTACCGCCAGGGAGGTTAATTAAGTCATTTGCATAACTGTGGAAATGAGTGGCCTGTCAGATTCTAATGGCAACTAGAGATGTCCCGAACGGTTCCCGGCGAACTTCGGTGGTTCGCGTTCGCCTGCCAAAGGCGAACTTTCCCAGAAGTTTGATTCGCCCCATAATGCTCTATGGAGCAAAACTTTGACCCTCTACATCACAGTCAGCAGGCACATGGTTGCCAATCAGACTGCACTCACTGCTGGAGCCCCACCCCTCCACCCCTTATACAAGGCAAGGTCCTTGAGCCATTTGACTCACTCATCTGCCGATACTAATTAGTTAAGGGACAGCTGCTACACACACTCTGCTAGGGAGAGTTTAATTAGCCTCTTGTAGGTTTCTCCCCCCACCCTTCCACCTATTCCCTCCTCCCTCCTACCGGAGGGAGGAGGGTCTCATCTGTCAGGGAATTATAGTATTTCAAAAGCCAGCTTACATACCGTGGCGGGGAATTGAACCCAGGTCTCAGTGTATGGTAGGTAACTAATATATCCATTATACCACCAACACTACTAGCTGAAGCTAGCCTAGCATGTACCATTTATGCTCAACCTAAAAGAAAAATTAGACAAGACAAGACAAATAACATTTATATCACACTTTTCTCCTGGCGGACTCAAAGTGCCAGAGCTGCAGCCACTAGGGCACGCTCTATAGGCAGTAACAGTGTTAGGAAGACTTGCCTAAGGTCTCCTACTGAATAGGTGCTGGCTTACTGAGCAGACAGAGCCGAGATTCGAACCCTGGTCTCTAGTGTCAGAGGCAGAGCCCTTAACCATTACACCATCCAGCCACTGCTTAAGGATATGTAGCCAGGCATGGCCTTGCCTTTTGTGTTCAACAGTTGTCCAAAGAGAACCCCAGATAGCCAGGTAGATTCATCTCTCTCTCTCTCTCTCTAGTAGGGATGGTCACCACTTTCCGCGGAATTGTATTTTTGTGCATAAATGGATTGAGCATAAATGGTACATGCTAGGCTGGCTTCAGCATGTAGTGTTGGTGGTACAGTGGCACTGTACCACTAACACTACATGCTGAAGGCAGCATAGTATGTACCATTTATGCTCAATCCATTTATGCTCAAAAATACAATTCTGCGGAAAGCGGTGACCATCCCTACTAGAGAGAGAGAGAGAGAGAGAGAGAGAGAGAGAGAGAGAGAGAGAGAGATGAATCTACCTGGCTATCTGGGGTTCTCTTTGGACAACTGTTTAACACAAAAGGCAAGGCCATGCCTGGCTACATATCCTTAAGCAGTGGCTGGAAGGTGTAATGGTTAAGGGCTCTGCCTCTGACACAGGAGACCAGGGTTTGAATCTTGGCTCTGTCTGCTCAGTAAGCCAGCACCTATTCAGTAGGAGACCTTAGGCAAGTCTTCCTAACACTGCTACTGCCTATAGAGCGTGTCCTAGTGGCTGTAGCTCTGGCGCTTTGAGTCCGCCAGGAGAAAAGCGCGATATAAATGTTATTTGTCTTGTCTAATTTTTCTCTTGGATTGAGCATAAATGGTACATGCTAGGTTAGTTTCAGCTAGTAGCGTTGGTGGTATAATGGATATGTTAGTTACCTACCATACAATGAGACCTGGGTTCAATTCCCAGCCACGGTATGTAAGCTGGCTTTTGAAATACTATAATTCCCTGGCAGATGAGTCCCTCCGGGAGGAGGGAATAGGTAGAAGGGTAGAAGGGAGGACCTCCAGGTATTAGCACCCTTGAAACATGTTTTCTATCATTTTTCCAGCCAGTAGAAATTTTTATAAATTTTGAAGTTCGCCTCCCCATTGAAGTCTATTGCGGTTCATGAACTTTTTCGTGAACCGAACTCTCCGCGGAGGTTCGAAACAGGGTTCGCGAACCGAAAATCGGAGGTTCACGACATCTTGTTAAGAACCACAACAGCTAGTAGCATTGAATGAAAATACATTTTCAAAGTACTCGAGGACATCTTTCCATTTTCATAAAGAATTTTCAGCATTAGTGACAATGTCTTCAGTATTGTAAGCAAAGATTAAATGTAGTTAGACTCCCTTCTATTGTTTTCTTTTTTTATTGTCTCCTTAGAAACCATTTTGAATTGTATAGCACAATGTCTAATCTACAGTTACACTTTAATATTAGTTTGGCACACACTTGACACTGCATGATCATTTACATTACAGTAATACACATTTTTTTATTATTCTTTTAATATACCACTGACATATACCACAGCGCTTTACAGAATATATATTCACTGACTCTCCCTCATTGTAATTGTATACCATACCACTTAAAGGGAACCGGAAGTGAGAGTAATAAGGAGGTTGCCATATTTATCTCCTTGTAAACAGTGCCAGTTGCCTGGCATCCCTGTTTATCTTCTAGCATAAGTGGTGTCAAAATCCTGAATCAAGTATATGACTAATCCAGCAAACCCTGAGTCAACTGAGTCAAAGTACCTGATCTGCTGCATGCTAGTTCAGGGTCTATGGCTAAAAGTATTAGAGGCAGAGGATCAGCAGGACAGCCAGGAAACTGGCATTGTTTAAAAGGAAATACATATGGCAGCCTCCATATACCTCTCATCTCGGGTATCCTTTAAGTCTAATCCATTCTATGCTGTATGAACTGTCTGTGCTACATGAAGGCAAAGTAGTAGAAGTTCTTAAGGTGCCCACTGATGGTATAATTTTTAGTGAAGAATCACTGGACCCATCAGTTAAATGTGATGGGAAATTAAATATCATAATACATAATGAATTCATCATCAGTGACGCATTCTGCACTTCCTATCTATCACAACCGAATATAAAAAACGTTTTTTTATCAGTTGACTAAATTGTCCTCAAACGGTCACCTTTAGAGTCATTCATGGTCAATTAAGGGAATCAATTATGTTTATTTTCTGCCATCTGTTAGTATTTATCCGACCGCATGGAGTTTTCTTTGCTGAAGATTGTACAGTTAGTGGTCACCTTAACATACCTATCACATATTACAAAGTAGAGTGGGGGGTACATAAGTTACAGATATGGGTCACAAAATGATAGTCAATCCAGTAAGAACTGCACTGGAACCTTCCTTTTGACATTGTCTATAAGCAAATTGAAGCCAATGAAAACTTTTTTTAGCAACGATTTTACGGGGTGAGTGCCATTGTTATCCTGATACAGTTTCAAATTGTTAGAGAAGTGGAGTTAGCACTATCTCTTCTCCACACATGACCATGGTTGTGACCCTACTGATTGTTTGAATCATATGTTTGAATCAGCTCAGATACTGACTGCATGTCTTACTGACATTTCATGACCTTTTCAAACTTTATTGACCTTTATTGACCTTAAATGATCCTTAGCATACGAAACCAAACTAGCATACCCTACTGGAATATTTGAGTGTCACATCCTAGGCATATGAAATACAGTACTCAGCCTTTTCTATCATTTTGTGCAATCATTTTTTAATTAATCACACACAGATAAATTACAGTGACATTTACTTGTTACATGAGCTGTAGAAGATTACACATTTTCTAAAGGTCTTTTTCACTGCAATAACAGCTATACTTCTGAATATTATCACTTTTAATTGCTATTGAATATAAGAAATATAAATGTATTCTTAAAGAAAATTCAAGGAGATACTCTTTTTAAACTTTAGATCCATGCTAAAAGACTATAGGATTGGTTTATCAAGTGAAAATTGCCATTTTCCACTTAATGTTTTCACAATTTATTCTTGATTTTGCATATTTACAACACTTAAAACAAGCTAGAATATTACGATTTGTAGCTGCTAATTAGTGCAAGAAGTTTACTAGAAAGGTTTAAAGATATGTATAAAGTAAAAACATTTTATACTGAAAATCCTATAAAAATTAGTTACTCATTTCAAAGGATATAGGCAGAGCTAAGATCTTGCATGAACACTGAACCTGAAACTATCTGACTACCATGCAGAGAAAAGCTAAATGCAGCTGGGGACAGCCTTAACAGATAGCATTCAGAGATATATCTAAAGCTGCTTACCCACCTGCAATTTTCCCAATGATTTTCCCAACGACCAGCGATTTTTAAACATCATGAGGTGGGTATTGGCGCACAATTGCAAACGTTATGCCGATGACAACAGACCAACACGGCGGATCAGATCTTTAAGATCCCGGACGACACCGCACAAAGTACCGAAATCGAGGAAGTCTCGCTTACGCCACCGTGTATGTTGTGAGACCTCGCTTTTTAACCCGTTGACAGAAAGAGGCATCTCTAGCGACCGTCATATGCAGCTTTAGAGAGATGATTCTTCAGAAGGACCCACTGAGTGGAACTCTAAGAAAATTCCCCCAAAGTAACCAGACACTAATCAGAGCTGCACAGATTGGGTCAACCTAAATTGAGCAGATGGGTATAACAAAGACACAAGAAATCCTAGGCTCATCTCTATCCTGTCCTGCATCCTGACTCTACTTAGCTGACTATTAAACTCCCTTGTAGTGTACCATGCAGCCCAAACACCCAATAATGAAAGCCAAATAGACAAGCTTCTAGAAAAGCTCTTGACAGGTAAGAGATCTTCAGTCTTCAGGTTGACATTGAACACCACCTGATTGACAAAATGGAAACAGTAGAGCAGGCAATATTAGAACATGACAGAGTCCTGTCAAATACAAATATAGTCCTTCACGCTCATGGCCCTCTTATTAGCGAGACATTCTAAAAACAAAAAGCACCATGAAAACAGAAACCCTAAAAAGTAATCTAAGAATTAAGGAATAACCAGGAGAAACAATGAACTATAATACTCACATACTTTATACAATTTTAGGTCACTGTGAGTTGGTGCAAACTGTTGTGAACAAATAACATATGGCCCACAGCTGACAGAGCCCTAAACTCAGAGATGTTATCTTGCAGCTCTAGTATTATAACCAAAAGATGAAAATCTTCTCCAAGATGAGGACCATACATTTTCCAAATATATTTTATAGGGTGAAATTGGCCATCTACCCAGACCTTGCACGGGAAACCCTACTGCAGAGGTGGTGTGTGAAACCACTATTAGACTAGCTAAAAACGCATAATATAACTTATAGATCTACATTTCCCCTTTGCATTTTTTTTTACCTCAAAATTGGTAAAATGCATGCTTAAATGTTTACAGGGGAACTAGATCTCATTTACAAATCTCTAGGAATCCCCAAGTAACACTTCAACATATAGATACTAATTCAAAACCTGCTGACCTTAAAATCTCTCGAGAAAAAGTGCACTTAACTACTTCACCCCCAAGGGATTTTTACCCCAATGGAGCAGAACAATTTTCACCTGTCAGTGCTCCTCCCGTTTATTTGAGAATAACTTTATTACTACTTATCACAACAAAATGATTTATACCTTGTTTTATTCACCACCAATTAAGATTTCTTTGGGCAGTACATTTTGCTAAGAATTATTTTATTCTGAATGCATTTTATGGGAATAATACAAACAAAATGGAAAAAAAATCATTATTTCTCAGTTTTCAACCATTATAGTGTCAAAATAAAACATGCTACCATAAGTTCAACCCACATATTAATTGTATGTGTGCAATTTAACCTTCCACCACTAGATGGAGCTAGAAAGACTATCCTGAAGTGTTCACTTTTTTTTTTTACACTAACTTGTTTTTACTACCTCCTGTCACTAGGAATGGACATGGCCCCTGCTCGGGGTCATGTCTATTTATTCCAGGCATTGCAATTGGTTAGGGCAGGGGTTCTCAAGCTGGGTGCAGCGGCACCCTGGTGCGCCTCGGGCACCTTTCAGGGGTGCCTTGGCATGCATCCCCATCCTTTATGCAATACCATCAGGTAACGCAAACGCACATTTATATACAATGTGGCTGCATTACCTGCTAGTTAACCTTTAGTCCCCGCAACCATGGTTGAAGTTGAGCATGAGAGGAATCACAGTGCCTTTAAGCATCATTAGTTACTTGGTGTGAATCGTCACCTGCTAAGGGTCATAACAGCATTTCTGTAGTTGTTTTTGTCGAGGGGTGCCTTGAAAAAATGTCAAAGCAATCAAGGGTGCCCTCACCCAAAAAAGTTTGTTAACCACTGGGTTAGGGGAATGTTTGTTCTCCTTCTCTCCGTATCCCGGCAGGTACAAGAGTTGAGCTGGCAAGCACGCATGCACAGCGCAGGTGAGCCATGCATTAAAACATCCTGGAGCCATTAACAGGCTCCAGCAGGACGCTTCAATGTGGCAGCTTGCTGCTAAGTGGTTTATATCAGGTCCTGAGCCTGGTTCACTCCACTGAGGATCAGAAACAGGACTGGCTTCTACTTTATACTGATGGTGAAAATCATTTGATTAAAGGAACAATGTCACAAAAATCTTAAAATGTAAAATATATGTAAGCACATACAAATAAGAAGCATATTTCTTCCAGAGTAAAATGAGCTATAAATGACTTTCCTCCTATGTTGCTGTCACTTACAGTAAGTAGGAGAAATCTGACATTACTGACAGGTTTTGGGCTAGTCCATCTCTCCATAGGTGATTCTCAGCATAGCCTTTATTCTTTATAAAGACACTCCTTGAAAAAGATTTATACAAAGATGCTGGCCAGCTTCCATGTTCGCTGCAAACTTTTTTGGCAGTTGGACGGATCAACTGCCATTCACTAAGTGCTTTTGAAAATAAAAAATACTCTGAGAATACCCCATGAGGACATGGGCTAGTCCAAAACCTGTTGGTTCTGTCAGATTTCTATTATTTACTGTAAGTGACAGCAACATACGAGAAAAGTAATTTATGGCTCATTTTACTCATACTTATCTGTATATGTTTACATATATTTTAAATTTTAAGATTTTCATGACAGTGGTCCTTTAAGTGGACTGGGACTATATGCAAGCCGAATTAAGAAAGTGCAGTGTAAGCATCAAGTTTATTTTGTGGATATTGGCTTTCTATTGTTAAACAATTTTCAAAACAATGATAAGGCTATTTAGAATTTAGGCAAATTAGAAATGTACCTGACAAGAATGCTCCCGTAACATAAATGATGGAGAAAAAAATACAAATTAGCCATCTTTCCAGCTGGCCTCTTACTTTATTTAACAAAGAGACAAAGTTTTGAATCAGGATAATACCATTTATTGGCTAACTTAGCGATGGATAAACAGTGAGCTTTCGACTTATAAAAAGCCTTCGTCGGACTGGTTCCTGACCAAAACTGAAAAACACAGCTTATGCTTTATGTAACAAAAGCATTCATATTTTATTTTCTATACTAAAGGAATTAAAAGACTTTGGTAAATATATAGCAACTACAAAGTAAATGACTTTGACTCTGGGTAAGATATCCTAAACAATCTAGGAAAAATACAAAAATTCACAGAGATTTAAAAAACCAAACAATCTTTAAGTTCATTTAAAAACATGGCAAAGTATCCAGGCATCGAAATTCTAAACAAATACTCATCCCTTTATGAACTGGTACTATAAACCCATTTTACTTATTTTGTTAACAATCTTATTAAACGGGATACCGCTATGTTCTCCTGGTTTGGTAGAGTTAGCATAGTTAAAATGAGTTAACATAGTTAAAATAAACCAACTTCCAAAGTTAGTTTACAGATTTGCACCTGTGAAATAAAAGAGAAGGAACTCTCAAGTCCTAAAATGTATGTGACAGCAACAAATAGAATATTGAATATGCTGATGTCCATCTCCCAAAGGTTTAAGAAATTTGAGTTTTTGTTTGCAGAGCTGCCAAATGTGATAACAGCTTGTTTTTTAATTAGTTTTTATCTGAATCTTTTACAGAATGGCTAAGAGCCTCTGTGTTCCTTTATTTTCAAACAATGGTAATCATTTATGTTCACATTTTTATCAAGAGACTCTTCACTATAGTAAACATAAGTAAATGTACAATCTATGGAAGGTGTGAATAACTGTTGTAATTTTATATATTTGTTATCCAATGATGTCTTAACTTGTAATTGCTATTAAATAGAGACGTAGCGAATGGTTCGCCAGCGAACGGTTCCAGGTGAACTTTGGGGGTTCGCATTCACAGAGAACCGGGAACTTTTTTTCAACGTTCGGTCCGCCCATAGACTTTAATGGCCGCCGATTTTAACGGTTTATAGCAAAGTTCCCTTACATAGTAGAAACACCAAAATTGTTGTGAATGTTAAGTGGAATAGTGGAAACAAGAGGAATTTTTTTTTTTTCAAAAAGACCTTATAGTTTTTGAGAAAATCAATTTTAAAGTTTCAAAGTAAAATGCGCCGATTCATAAAAAAAGAACCAATTCATTAAAAAGAACCGGATGATTCAAGAACCGTTAGTATAGCAGAGAATGCGTCCTGAGCAGGACGTGAATCTTCCGGCTCCGCTGCTGTCTCTCACCACCTGCCTGCACCTGTCACCCTCACCTAGCCTGGCTCCCGGTGCACCCATGGGTGCCAGGCTAGGTGAGGGTGACAGGTAAGGAGGTGGGGAGAGACAGCAGGAGCCGGCAGCTATGCGTCCAAAAGGACGCATTCTCTGCTATGTGGAAGGCATCGGAGATCTTCAATCAACTTAATTGACGATTGCAACATAAGAGGATACCGTGGATATTGGCGTGGGAACACTTTTTAAATGTACAGGTAAGTATTTATGGTAAATTTAGAATAATAAAATACTTTTCTCGTGGTTGTGTTTTTATTTTATTTAACCCTTTGTGGAAATGGGTAAGGGGTACTTTGTACCCCTATACTCATTTCTCCTGGGAGGGGGGTGGGCATCTGGGGTCCCCTTCTTAAAGGGGACTCCCAGATGCCACCATGAACCCCCCCCCCAGGGAGTCGTCGCCCCCACCTCCTCCTGGGGCACTGCTGAGCCATCGCCCTTTGAAATGGTGTGAGATTTTGGAACGGTAAATAGAGGGCTCAATGAAAGCTTATGGGGAATTTTACCACTTTTGCACCCCTGTAACTCTGGTTTGCAGAGATGTAGGGAACCCATCTTTGGAGTCCAAGTATGAAAATATGCCTTCTACCTGCATGAGACATGTCGTGAGATTCAGAAGTTGCTAACGGCCATGGCTGCGATTTATGTTCGTCAGAATCTCCACCATTGAAATTGCCTAAATAAACCGGTTTTGTGACCCTGGCTATGACCTCTTTGGCCTAGGGGCCTGAAACTCACCAGTTATGATCCCCCTAAGAGTTCCTACAATGCTAGAAAATTTGCAACTGCTGAGCCATCACCCTTTGAAAAGATTTTAGATTTTTGAAAGTGAAATAGGGAGCCTAATGGAAGCCTATGGCAGAATTCAGCACTTTTGCACCCCTATAATTCTGGTTATTATCATCACCCGCTGACTTTAGCAGTTAATAGCAAAGGCCCCTTACATCCTAGCAACACCAAATTTGCAGGATATGTTAAAAAGATAGCAGGAAACAATATTTAAAGGACTTCCAAGGCCACAAATGTGAAAAAAGTTAAATACCTTTTCATAATCCAGATCCATGGAGGACGCCATCCGCGCCCTCCCATTCATTCCCCCATGGCTCCCGCAGTAATACCGGCCTTGATCGGGTCCCGACTCCCGACCCCTCCAAATGGGTCGGGTTCTCATTCCCCACTCAATATGGCCGCCACAGATTGCCGCGGCTGCGCAGTCCGCACAGACGCGATTGCACCTGCGCAGCTCTAGGGCCTCCTCTAGCCGCGTCATCAATATGCGTGCATACATCGGGCGCATCGGGAGGAGGACCTAGAGCTGCGCAGCCGCAATCGCATCAATGCGGACTGCGCAGCCACAGCAATCTGGGCGGCCATATGGAGGGGGGAATGAGAACCCGACCCGTTTGGAGGGGTCGGGACCCGACCGGGGCCGGAATTACTGAGGGTGCCATGGCGGAATGAACGGGAGGGTGCAGATGGCGTCCTCCATGGATCTGGATTATGAAATGGTATTTAACTTTTTTCATACTTGTGGCTTCGTAAGTCCTTTAAAAAACATATTAAAAAAAAAAAATATATATATATATATATATATATATATATATATATATATATATTTTATTATTTTTATGTGATGAGTGTAGGAAATCTGAAAAATGACGTGGGGTACCCCCTCCCGAGCCTCTGTAACCCCTTGTCCCCCTTGCAGGCTGGGATAGCCAGAATGCGGAGCCCCGGCTGACTGGGGTTTCGCACCCTGAGCTATACCAGCCCGCATGGTCCATGGTATGGGGGGCTCCGGGGGGGAGGGGCAGCCAAGCCTTCCCCCCTCCCCCCCCCCGGAGCTCTTGTCCAATCCATGGACAAGGGGCTATTCCCCACCTCCTTTGCCCCAGGAGGAGGTGGGGGCGACGACTCCCTGGGGGGTTTCATGGTGGCATCTGGGAGTCCCCTTTAAGAAGGGGACCCCAGATGCCCACCCCCTCCCAGGAGAAATGAGTATAGAGGTACAAAGTACCCGTTACCCATTTCCACAAAGGGTTAAATGAAATAAAAACACAACCACGAAAAAAGTCCTTTAATTTTCTTAATTAACCAGAAATACTTACCTTAAAAAAAATTTCCCACGCCAATATCCTCGGTAAATGATCCAACGAACTGTATCCTCTTATGTTGCGATCTTCTATTAAGTTGATTGAAGATCTCCGAAGCCCCCCACCCACATAGCAGAGAATGCGTCCTTTCGGACGCATAGCTGCTAGCTCTCGCTGTCTCTCCCCACCTGCCTGCCTGCACCTGTCAACCCCCACCTAGGCTGGCACCCAGTGCACCCATAGGTGGGGGTTGACAGGTGCAGGCAGGTGGGGAGAGACAGCAGCGGGAGCCGGCAGCTTCACGTCCTTCCGAGGACGCATTCTCTGCTATACTAACGGCTCATGAATGAGCCGGATTTTTTAAATGAATTGGTTCTTTTTTTATGAATCAACTCTTTTTTTTTTTACTTTAAAACCGATTTTCTCAAAAACTATAAGGTCTTTTTGAAAAAAAAAATTCCACTTGTTCCCACTGTGCTTCTTAACATTCCCAGTAATTTTGGTGTTGCTAGCTTTTAAAGGGGCTTTGCAATTAACCATTAAAGTTGGCGGGGGTATATTTTCCCACGGTCAGAAGGAGAATTTACATTGAAATTTTAAAATTGATTTTCTCAAAAACAATAAGGTCTTTTTGAAAAAAAAATGTTTTCTCTTATTCCCACTGTTTTCTGCAAGTTTGGTGTTTTTAGCTTTTAAAGCGGCTTTGCTATTAAATGCTAAAGTTGGCAGGCGCTAAATTTTCCCACGGTCAGAAGGAGTTACTTTAAAATTGATTTTCTCAAAAACTATAAGGTATTTTTGAAAAAAAAATTCCCCTCTTGTAGTCTTTTCCATAACTTTTCTGGCAGCATAAATGTTTCTAGTTTTTAAAGTTCGCCTCCCCGTTGAAGTCTATTGCGGTTCGCGGAAGTTCATGCAAACCGAACCTTCCGCGGCAATTCGCGAACAGGGTTCGCAAACCGGAAATCGGAGGTTCGCGACATCACTACTATTAAAATGGGAAATGTAAATTTATAGTAGATGTATTTAAATATTTGCTTTAACAATAGAAAAATCAGATGAAAAAAAAATAAAACAAAATAAAAAAGGGTTACTATCAAGAGTACTAAAGCAAACGTGCACTTGCAACATGCAAATTAAAGCAGTTGTTACTATTTGCACTACTTGTTAGAATGGTTTGGGGAGGGGCTTGTCCACTGCGGGATAATGACACTTAGGCCCATGTGCAATTCACTTTTTCACCTGAGTTATCTCCAAGTTGACATTTTCACACCTTGTGATAAAATCTCTTTTAACCACTTGCCGACCGCCTACTTCATATTGGCGGCGGCAAAGTGGCAGCCCCAGGACCACGTAACGCAGATTGGCGTCAGGTCCTGGGGCACTCTCTGGCCGGGGATCGCGCGCTGGGATGCGCGCGCATCCACCGGCAATAGGCTCCGCCCACCCGCGACGTCAACCCGCCGGCCAATCGGAAGCGCCGGCGGGTTGTTAACCCGACGATCCCCGGATAGGAAGCGTATAATACGCTTTGTAATGTTTACAAAGTGTATTATACAGGCTGCCTCCTGCCCTGGTGGTCCCAGTGTCCGAGGGACCACCAGGGCAGGCTGCAGCCACCCTAGTCTGCACCCAAACACACTGACCTGCCCCCCCCTGCCCCCTGATCGCCCACAGTACCCCTCAGACCCCCCCCTGCCCACCCCCCAGACCACCATTTGCACACAATCACCCCTCTAATCACCCATCAATCACTCCCTGTCACTATCTGTCAACGCTATTTTTTTTTTTAGTCCCTAAACTGCCCCCTGCTCCCTCCTGATCACCCCCCCACCCCTCAGATTCTCCCCAGACCCCCCCAGACCCTCCCCCCCCTGTGTACTGTATGCATCTATCCCCCCTGATCACCTGTCAATCACCCGTCAATCACCCATCAATCACCCGTCAATCACCCGTCAATCACCCCCTGTCACTGCCACCCATCAATCAGCCCCTAACCTGCCCCTTGCAGGCAATCTGATCACCCACCCACACCAATAGATCGCCCGCAGATCCGACATCAGATCACCTCCCAAATCCATCGTTTACATCTATTCTCTCCTCTAAACACCCACTAATTACCCATCAATCACCCATCAATCACCCCCTATCACCACCTGTCACTGTTACCCATCAGATTAGACCCTTGCGGGCACCCAATCGCCCGCCCACACGCTCAGATTGCCCTCAACCCCCCCCCCTTATCTATTCGCCAGTGCATTATTTACATCCGTTCTTCCCTGTAATAACCCACTGATCACCTGTCAATCACCCCCTGTCACTGCCACCCATCAATCACCCCCTGTCACTGCCACCCATCAATCAGCCCCTAACCTGCCCCTTGCGGGCAATCTGATCACCCACCCACACCAATAAATCGCCCGCAGATCTGACATCAGATCACCTCCCAAATCCATCGTTTACATCTATTCTCTCCTCTAAACACCCACTAATTACCCATCAATCACCCATCAATCACCCCCTATCACCACCTGTCACTGTTACCCATCAGATTAGACCCTTGCGGGCACCCAATCGCCCGCCCACACGCTCAGATTGCCCTCAACCCCCCCCTTATCGATTCGCCAGTGCATTATTTACATCCGTTCTTCCCTGTAATAACCCACTGATCACCTGTCAATCACCCCCTGTCACTGCCACCCATCAATCACCCCCTGTCACTGCCACCCATCAATCAGCCCCTAACCTGCCCCTTGCGGGCAATCTGATCACCCACCCACACCAATAGATCGCCCGCAGATCCGACATCAGATCACCTCCCAAATCCATCGTTTACATCTATTCTCTCCTCTAAACACCCACTAATTACCCATCAATCACCCATCAATCACCCCCTATCACCACCTGTCACTGTTACCCATCAGATTAGACCCTTGCGGGCACCCAATCGCCCGCCCACACGCTCAGATTGCCCTCAAACCCCCCCTTATCGATTCGCCAGTGCATTATTTACATCCGTTCTTCCCTGTAATAACCCACTGATCACCTGTCAATCACCCCCTGTCACTGCCACCCATCAATCACCCCCTGTCACTGCCACCCATCAATCAGCCCCTAACCTGCCCCTTGCGGGCAATCTGATCACCCACCCACACCAATAGATCGCCCGCAGATCCGACATCAGATCACCTCCCAAGCGCAGTGTTTACATCTATTCTCTCCTCTAAACACCCACTAATTACCCATCAATCACCCCCTATCACCACCTGTCACTGTTACCCATCAGATTAGACCCTAATCTGCCCCTTGCGGGCACCCAATCACCCGCCCACACGCTCAGATTGCCCTCAGACCCCCCCTTATCAATTCGCCAGTGCAATATTTACATCTGTTATTCCCTGTAATAACCCACTGATCACCTGTCAATCACCCATCAATCACCCCCTGTCACTGCCACCCATCAATCACCCCCTGTCACTGCCACCCATCAATCAGCCCCTAACCTGCCCCTTGCGGGCAATCTTATCACCCACCCACACCAATAGATCGCCCGCAGATCCGACATCAGATCACCTCCCAAGTGCAGTGTTTACATCTCTTCTCTCCTCTAAACACCCACTAATTACCCATCAATCACCCCCTATCACCACCTGTCACTGTTACCCATCAGATTAGACCCTAATCTGCCCCTTGCGGGCACCCAATCACCCGCCCACACCTCAGAACGCCCTCAGACCCCAGCCCTGATCACCTCGCTAGTGCATTGCTTGCATCTATTTCCCCCCTCTAATCAAACCTTGAGACACCCATAAATCACCTCCTGTCACCCCCTAGCACACCTACCCATCAGATCAGGCCCTAATTTGCCCCGTGTGGGCTCCTGATCACTCGGCCAAACCCTCAGATCCCCCTCAGACCCCCTTCCGATCACCTCCCCAGTGCATTGATTGCATCTATTTTCCCCTCTAACCGCCCCCTGAGACACCCATCAATCACCTCCTGTCACCCCCCTAGCACTCCTATCCATCAGATCAGGCCCAATTCATCCTGTCATCTAAGAGGCCACCCTGCTTATGACCGTTTCCACAAAATTTGCCCCCTCATAGACCACCTGTCATCAAAATTTGCAGATGCTTATACCCCTGAACAGTCATTTTGAGAAATTTGGTTTCCAGACTACTCACAGTTTTGGGCCCGTAAAATGCCAGGGCAGTATAGGAACCCCACAAGTGACCCCATTTTAGAAAGAAGACACCCCAAGGTATTCTGTTAGGTGTATGATGAGTTCATAGAAGATTTTATTTTTTGTCAAAAGTTAGCGGAAATTGGATTTTTATTGTTTTTTTCACAAAGTGTCATTTTTCACTAACTTGTGACAAAAAATAAAATCTTCTATGAACTCACCAAACCCCTAACGGAATACCTTGGGGTGTCGTCTTTCTAAAATGGGGTCACTTGTGGGGTTCCTATACTGCCCTGGCATTTTAGGGGCCCTAAACCGTAGGGAGTAGTCTAGAAAACAAATGCCTCAAAATGACCTGTGAATAGGACGTTGGGCCCCTTAGCGCACCTAGGCTGCAAAAAAGTGTCACACATGTAGTATCGCCATACTCAGGAGAAGTAGTAATATGTGTTTTGTGGTGTATTTTTACACATACCCATGCTGGGTGGGAGAAATCTCTCTGTAAATGGACAATTGTGTGTAAAAAAAATCAAAAATGTGTCATTTACAGAGATATTTCTCCCACCCAGCATGGTTATATGTAAAAATACACCACAAAACACATTATACTACTTCTTCTGAGTACGGCGATACCACATGTGTGACACTTTTTTGCAGCCTAACTGTGCTAAGGGGCCCAAAGTCCAATGAGTACCTTTAGGATTTCACAGGTCATTTTGAGACATTTGGGTTCAAGACTACTCCTCACGGTTTAGGGTCCCTAAAATGCCAGGGCAGTATTGGAACCCCACAAATGACCCCATTCTAGAAAGAAGACACCCCAAGGTATTCCGTTAGGAGTATGGTGAGTTCATAGAAGATTTTATTTTTTGTCACAAGTTAGCGGAAATTGATATGTATTGTTTTTTTTTTCACAAAGTGTCATTTTCCGCTAACTTGTGACAAAAAAAAAAATCTTCTATGAACTCACCATACCCCTAACGGAATACCTTGGGGTGTCTTCTTTCTAAAATGGGGTCACTTGTGGGGTTCCTATACTGCCCTGGCATTTTAGGGGCCCTAAACCGTGAGGAGTAGTCTAGAATCCAAATGCCTCAAAATGTCCTGTGAATAGGACGTTAGGCCCCTTAGCGCACCTAGGTTGCAAAAAAGTGTCAGACATGTGGTATCGCCGTACTCAGAAGAAGTAGTATAATGTGTTTTGAGGTGTATTTTTATACATACCCATGCTGGGTGGGAGAAATCTCTCTGTAAATGGACAATTGTGTGTAAAAAAAATCAAATAATTGTCATTTACAGAGATATTTCTCCCACCTAGCATCTGTATGTGTAAAAATACACCCCAAAACACATTATACTACTTCTCCTGAGTACGGCGGTACCACATGTGTGGCACTTTTTTGCACCCTAAGTGCGCTAAGGGGCCCAAAGTCCAATGAGTACCTTTAGGATTTCACAGGTCATTTGGTTTCAAGACTACTCCTCACAGTTTAGGGCCCCTAAAATGCCAGGGCAGTATAGGAACCCCACAAATGACCCCATTTTAGAAAGAAGACACCCCAAGGTATTCCGTTAGGAGTATGGTGAGTTCATAGAAGATTTTATTTTTGTCACAAGTTAGCAGAAAATGACACTTTGTGAAAAAAAACAATTCAAATCAATTTCCGCTAACTTGTGACAAAAAAAAAAAATCTTCTATGAACTCACCATCCTCCTAATGGAATACCTTGGGGTGTCTTCTTTCTAAAATAGGGTAATTTGTGGGATTCCTATACTGTCCTGGCATTTTAGGGGCCCTAAACCGTGAGGAGCAGTCTTGAAATGAAATTTCTCAAAATGACCTGTGAAATCCTAAAGGTACTCATTGGACTTTGGGCCCCTTAGCGCAGTTAGGGTGCAAAAAAGTGCCACACATGTGGTATCGCCGTACTCAGGAGAAGTAGTATAATGTGTTTTGGGGTGTATTTTTCCACATACCCATGCTGAGTGGGAGAAATATCTCTATAAATTGACAATTGTGTGTAAAAAAATAAAACATTTGTCATTTACGGAGATATTTCTCCCACCCAGCATGGGTATGTGTAAAAATACACCCCAAAACACATTATACTACTTCTCCTGAGTACGGCAATACCACATGTGTGGCACTTTTTTGCAGCCTAACTGCGCTAAGGGGCCCAAAGTCCAATGAGCATCTTTAGGCTTTACAGGGGTGCTTACAATTAGGCACCCCCCAACATGCCAGGACAGTGAACACACCCCACAAATGACCCCATTTTGGAAAGTAGACACTTCAAGGTATTCAGAGAGTAGCATAGTGAGTCCGTGGCAGATTTCATTTTTTTTTGTCGCAAGTTAGAAGAAATGGAAACTTTTTTTTTTTGTTTTTTTTGTTACAAAGTGTCATTTTCCGCTAACTTGTGACAAAAAATAAAATCTTCTATGAACTCACCATGCCTCTCACTGAATACTTTGGGATGTCTTCTTTCCAAAATGGGGTCATTTGGGGGGGATTTGTACTATCCTGGAATTTTAGCCCCTCATGAAACCTGACAGGTGCGCAGAAAAGTCAGAGATGCTTGAAAATGGGAAAATTCACTTTTGGCACCATAGTTTGTAAACGCTATAACTTTTACCCAATCCAATAAATATACACTGAATGTTTTTTTTTTTTAATCAAAGACATGTAGCAGAATAACTTTCGCGCTCAAATGTATAGGAAATTTTACTTTATTTGAAAAATGTCAGCACAGAAAGTTAAAAAAGTCATTTTTTTGACAAAATTCATGTCTTTTTTGATGAATATAATAAAAAGTAAAACTCGCAGCAGCAATCAAATAGCACCGAAAGAAAGCTGTATTAGTGACAAGAAAAGGAGGTAAAATTCATTTAGGTGGTAGGTTGTATGACTGAGCAATAAACCGTGAAAGCTGCAGTGGTCCGAATGGAAAAAAAGGCTCTGGTCCTTAAGGGGTTTTATGACTGCAGTCCTTAAGTGGTTAAGCTACCAGCAAACAAGAAAATGCTCAAAATAATTTTTTATAGTACTTTTTCTTTAATTTTTGGTGCTTTTTAGATTACAAAATGCTGAAAAAATATTTTAAAAAGAAGTTGAAAAAATATCTCCTAGGAGAAAACTCAGTTGAAAAAGTTAATTGCATATGGGCCTTAAAGGGATACTGTAGGGGGTCGGGGGAAAATGAGTTGAACTTACCCGGGGCTTCTAATGGTCCCCCGCAGGCATCCTGTGCCCGCGCAGCCGCTCACCGATGCTCCGGCCCCGCCTCCGGTTCACTTCTGTAATTTCTGACTTTAGTCAGTCAGAAAACCCCTGCGCCTGCGTTGCCGTGTCCTCGCTTCCCCTGATGTCACCAGGAGCGTACTGCGCAGGCACAGACCATACTGGGCTTGTGCTATACACTCCTGGTGACATCAGCGGGAACGAGGACACGGCAACACAGGCGCAGGGGTTTTCTGACTTTAAAGTCGGAAATTCCAGAAGTGAGCCAGAGGCGGGGCCAGAGCATCGGTGAGTGGCTGTGCGGGCACAGGATGTCTGCGGGGGACCATTACAAGCCACGGGTAAGTTCAACTCATTTACCCCCGACCCCCCTACAGTATTCCTTTAATCTCTGAGCTTCGATCATCCTTGTGCAGCGAGTTCAACGCATGCCAGTCCTGCTATCTCTTTCCACAAGATGTAGGAGAGAGCAACAAAAAGAGGAAAAAGGTGCAGCCCAAGCATTAAAAATTACCATAGCTCTTCACCAGGATTCAGGCCATAGCCTTTAAAGATAGCACCTGCTCTAATGCTGGGCATACATGGTTAGATCATGCGCTGGTATCGAGGCAGAGGCCGGCTCGTCCGCGCAGATCGATCTGCTTCCTTATCTGCCTTTCGTTTCTACCATTGTCCGCCCGCGGGGATCGAGTGCGGTATCGACCCGCCGCGGTGATCGGACAGGTTGAATATTATCAATTGAACCATCAGCGGCTCGATTGATAATATAAAACGAACCATATATGCCCAGCATAAGATGGGAGGACACATAGCTCCAGCTAACAGCGTTGCGCTGACAGTGGGAGACTCTGCAGTTGCATATCCATCAGGCTCACTCCTATCAGGGGATTCAACTCCCAATGCTGGCTTTCCTTCCCCCTGCAGCCCTGTGAAATCACAACCAAAGCTGGGGACATTTGAAGTGCAGGTAGGCCAGGCTGCATGTCTAATTGCACCTAGCCTGGTGGAATATAATGCTTGAAAGTTTCCCTGTATCTAAGCAGGGTAACACTTAAAGGGATACTGTAGGGGGTCAGGGGAAAATGAGTTGAACTTACCCGGGGCTTCTAACGGTCCCCCGCAGACATCCTGTGTTGGCGCAGCCACTCACTGATGCTCCGGCCCCGCCTCCGGTTCACTTCTGGAATTTCAGACTTTAAAGACTGAGAACCACTGCGCCTGCATTGCCGTGTCCTCGATCCTGCTGATGTCATCAAGAGCGCACAGCGCAGGCCCAGTATGGTCTGTGTCTGCGCAGTACACTCCTGGTGACATCAGCGGGAGCGAGGACTCTTTGGATCTTCACCTTAGGTCTCTTATTTTTGACTCTCCTATGATTTGAATTGGAGAGGCACCGTTTCCCCCCACCGGAGTCCTTCTGTGCAATGTAGATTTTTTTATTTATTTATTTATTTTTTTTAGTTTTGCAAGTTTTTCTTACTTAGTTATTTTTACGCTCACTGGAATTTTCAAGGTGCAGCATCTCTCAAAGTCTGCTTCTTCCCTCCATCCCATCTCCTCAGGGAATTTGCCCTTCACCTGGAATTTTACTAATCCCAGCTTGATGATGTCCCTATGTTGCCTCAAGCTTCTACATTGGTTATAGCATGTTACTTAACTTCACATCTATGAATGTCAAGGGCCTTTCCTCTCATGTCAAGGGCCTTTCCTCTCCTGTAAAAAGGCATTCCATCTGGAAAGAAGCTATCCGCCTTAACACAGAAGTGTTGTTCATACAAGAAACCTACTTCATGGAGAGCAAGGTGAATTCCCTCACATCATATTTAATAACTTTAGTAAAAAAAAAAGGGGGGGGGGGCATTTTAGTGGCTTTCTAGAAAGATCTAGATGACAAGTATCCAGTCCCTAGTAAAAATCAATTAACCCTTCGCACACTCACATGCAAATGTTCAAACAAATGCATTCACAGCCTGGATATATGTATGTTTATTCTTATCATTGACCCCTGTGGCTAGGGTCCAATTCGGTGCACTCCCCCCTTCCCCTGTATGTTTGTCAGCATGCAGACAGCTTATGCTGGTGTATGCGCATGGTGCACATGGACACATAACATTAGATCCCTTGTGCGATTGGTAAGATGCACTGTCTTTCCCAGGAGAGGAAGTTAGGATGTGTGCTCCTAATCCATTGATAGGTTTGATGCAATGAATGTGTTTGCATGTCTGCACTATGCATGTTACAGGGCCAGAGTTAGGACACCTATGTTTACCTGGGTACTTCTACGCAGTATAGGTGACTAAGCATAAGAATGCATTCTTCTGTGAACTAAAACCCTGGCTTTTAATTTAGCTGTAGGGATAACAGTTGTGCCTGGATGAGTAAATCTGTGAATGCATTTGTTTGAACATTTGCATGTGAGTGTGCGAAGGGTTAATTGATTTTTGCTGTTTCTAGCCACACCCCCTTCAGCACCTCCCTTTCCCTAATAATTTATTGAATGTCCTAACTAGAGGCGATGTGCCTGGATATATGTATGTTTATTCTTATCATTGACCCCTGTGGCTAGGGTCCAATTCGGTGCACTCCCCCCTTCCCTTGTATGTTTGTCAGCATGCAGACAGCTTATGCTGGTGTATGCGCATGGTGCACATGGACACATAACATTAGCTCCCTTGTGCGATTGGTAAGATGCACTGTCTTTCCCAGGAGAGGAAGTTAGGATGTGTGCTCCTAATCCATTGATAGGTTTGATGCAATGAATGTGTTTGCATGTCTGCACTATGCATGTTACAGGGCCAGAGTTAGGACACCTATGTTTACCTGGGTACTTCTACGCAGTATAGGTGACTAAGCATAAGAATGCATTCTTCTGTGAACTAAAACCCTGGCTTTTAATTTAGCTGTAGGGATAACAGTTGTGCCTGGATGAGTAAATCTGTGAATGCATTTGTTTGAACATTTGCATGTGAGTGTGCGAAGGGTTAATTGATTTTTGCTGTTTCTAGCCACACCCCCTTCAGCACCTTCCTTTCCCTAATAATTTATTTAATGTCCTAACTAGAGGCGATGTGCCTGGATATATGTATGTTTATTCTTATCATTGACCCCTGTGGCTAGGGTCCAATTCGGTGCACTCCCCCCTTCCCCTGTATGTTTGTCAGCATGCAGACAGCTTATGCTGGTGTATGCGCATGGTGCACATGGACACATAACATTAGCTCCCTTGTGCGATTGGTAAGATGCACTGTCTTTCCCAGGAGAGGAAGTTAGGATGTGTGCTCCTAATCCATTGATAGGTTTGATGCAATGAATGTGTTTGCATGTCTGCACTATGCATGTTACAGGGCCAGAGTTAGGACACCTATGTTTACCTAGGTACTTCTACGCAGTATAGGTGACTAAGCATAAGAATGCATTCTTCTGTGAACTAAAACCCTGGCTTTTAATTTAGCTGTAGGGATAACAGTTGTGCCTGGATGAGTAAATCGGTGAATGCATTTGTTTGAACATTTGCATGTGAGTGTGCGAAGGGTTAATTGATTTTTGATGTTTCTAGCCACACCCCCTTCAGCACCTCCCTTTCCCTAATAATTTATTTAATGTCCTAACTAGAGGCGATGTGCCTGGATATATGTATGTTTAGTCCCTAGTAAAAGACCCTCAAGGCAGGAAGGTTTATTATTATCCAGGGCACCATTAATAATGCATCTTGAACCCTGATGAAAAGTTTTGCTTCTAATTCTGGACAACAGAAATGTATTTGCAGCCTACTAACCAGAGTGCAAAAGGCCTGTCAGTCTCATTTAATGATTGGAATAGACTTTAATGTGATTCAGTATCAGGTTTTATAAACTGGATACTACATATCAGCCTCTTTTTTAATGGGTTTGTGTCCTCTGGATCTATATCCCAAGAATCCACGAGAGCAGTCATAACAGTTCTACCAAATGCAGGGAAAGACCCCATGAGTCCCTCCAGCTTCCATCCAATTTCCTAGTAGGAATGCCTCTGGGCATCTCATGAAAATTTCTTTGAACTTTGGATGGTTCTGCGAATTTATGTAGAAACAGATTTGCGAATTGCATTGAACTTAATGGCAACAAGTTAAGCGGTTAATAGCAAGGCCCCATACATTTCATAATCATCAAATTTGCTAGGTATGTTAAGAAAAATAAAGGGAACAAGGGTAAAAAAGTTTTCAAAAAGACATTTTGTAAATGGGGATAAATTAAAAACAATGCATCTACCCATTGGTATTGAAATCTACATTTCTTACAGAAACTGCAGTGAACTCCATGCCGTACACCGTGCAATGACCAACAGGAGAACCTGTGGCAAGTTAAAACCAGAATTATTAGCAAGAAAGAGTGTATCCTAGTTCTGGAATAATTTACTAATATGTGTTAATATGATTCCTCTTTAATAATAAACTTCCCCTTCAAGATTCTCATCCAGGGACCCAGTTCTAACTTTAACACTAATCATAACTAATAAAACTAACCTCCCCTATCACCCATTACATATCACCCAACTAACCTCCCCCATCAACCCATTTTATTGTTGCCTATCCTAACTGATACTTAGTTTCATTATCTCTGATTCATCATCTAATTCACCACTGGAATTGGTATTACTGAAACTTCTCTGCTGAACACCAGCACTAAACCTAGTGTTAAATCCTCCTACTCACCACTGGATAGGGCAATAACCTGTTTAAAGTTAATCTCTCACTTTTGATTTTCCAAATACAATGAAATTAGAGTTTAACATGAAGCACACTGCTGAATAAATACACTGACATACACAGTGGTTCAAGGCACCTTTTACATGGATGGCTAACACACAACAATGGCAGATCCATGTTAACAGTTACCTCAAATTGTTTTCATGAGCAAGCAAGATCTCATGTGAAAATTGACAAGTTCATCATGATTGTGAATGATTCTTTTTTCAATGTTTGATTTCAACTTTCTTTTTTTTTATACGCTCTGGCTAATAAAAGGACCACAGGTGATTAGTTACACTATAGCTTAAAGGAAACCTAAACTGATTTAAAAAAAAAAAAAAACTTTAACTTTACCAGCCTTCTGCTGCTGTTCTGTGCCCTTACTGATACTAAATGCCCCTCCAGTCCCCCCGCAGTGACACTCTTCTAGCCGGCCAATTGGCAAGTAGAGATTTTTTTCATACTGCACATGCAGAGAGCGCTCCCATCCATGGGAGCACGACTAGGAGGTGTATGGACCAGGGCAGTGCATCCACGGGACAGAAGGTTGCTGCAGGGGACTGGAGGATCTCTTTGTCATGGTGTGGGCACAGGGCGGCTGTGGTAGGAGCCAAAGGTAAGCCAAACTAATTTTTTCTACAGTTAAGGTTCATTTTAACATGTTTTTCCCTTTTTTCTATTTTTGAGATGTTCTAGCTGCTTTAATGAATGCACTAAAAAAACTCACAGCTTTGCATTTATAATACAAATGAACAAAAAGTAAATGTAAAACTACAGAGGAAATTATGTACTTAATAAGAAGTTTAAAAGACACAATATTTTATTTACTACAAATCCAAATGCAGAATTTGCCATTTCGTTAATAAATTGTTTTACAAGTAAAGTATACCAATTAACAGTTTTCTTATTCTCAAAGGAAGAACTGTACTATTCACTTACCTTCTCTTATGGGTTAGATTTAAACTGGCTTTGCAAACGTAAATCTCAATTAGTGTAATTTATGTATCCTTGGACGTCAATCATTAGTGTTGAGAGGTGGGACTTACAGACTCTGTACATTAATTAAGAGCACATCTCAGTAGAGTCATCTTCCACCTTAGGGATAAAAAGAAAGTTTTAATTAGATTCCAGAAGACAATATGTCATATGTAAAATGTAAAAATGATTTTAATTCCTCCAGAAAAGTTGTACTTCATTAATTTATAAGGAAAGTATCACAGAAAGAATATTATTAATGATCATGTAAGAAATACAAGTCACTCATTCGCACTACAGAGCATAGTCAGAAAGGTTAACGTGGGAATATGGCACGGTTAGAGCTATTAAAGGAGAACACTGGCTGCAGTAATAAATGCAAAGAACATTGCAAAGCTTTTTACAATATTCTGCCAGCAGTCTTCTCTAATCAACGAAAGCAGATGGGGAGGTTTTAAATTAAGTTGAAAGTGAACCTGCAATAAAGTAAAAGGGGGAAGTAATCTTCTATCTATTCTATATTTATTAAAGTGGAAAATAATATAAAAGCAGGCACTGTATATGCCTGGACGTACTGCTAGATATCTTGAAGGAATTCTGAATGTGTGTTGCTTTATTATGCATTGTTTAAGGCCCCTTTTACACTTGTTGAATTGCGTTGCGTCGCTTCCACCTAATGTGTCTCATCACAATAGGCATTGAGGTCAATAGAGCAGCTGCAGTGAATTACTGTGCATGACACTGAAAGCAATGAAAGTCAGTCAATAGTAATGTAAACATTTTTAAATTTAGGTGTGTTTGCTGTGCAGTGCACATTCGCAGGTGACATGCTTCCTGTCCTGCAGTACACACGTGACTGAAGGGTCCAACTTTTAAATGGCAGGTTGCTTCCAATTTCCCTTTCAACGCAGTCTGCTGCATATACTAAACCGTGTGTAATGCATGCAAATTGCATTAAACTAAGTGTAAAAGCTCCCAAATCTATAGGAAAGTTTAAATGGGGATTACTGGTGTCCAAAATAACTCCTCAGACCGGGACCAGCCTAGGGTGGGGTGACAGGAAATTTGGGCGCATGAGGCAGGTGGACAAAAAGGGCGCTGCCATTGACTCCCATATTAAATATCGTTTGGCGGGCGCCAAACAAGAAAAAAGGGCGCCCATGATAATTTACGTTTTCAGACTTCATCCATGATAATTTATGTTTCCCATCTTCACCAGGGACCAGTAACCAGGGACAATCTGAACAGCTGAATTTCGATTTTGCCGAAATTTGGTGTACCAAATTTTCGTGTTCCGAGTGCATTTCTATTGAATTTAATGGTGCCTGCCAACTTCCACGGTTAATTGTGAAGCCCCCGTACATGCTATCATCACCAAATTTGGCATGTATGTTAAGCAGATGAGTAGGAACATGGTAAAACAAATTTGTGAAAAGACCTTATAGCTTTTGAGCAAATCAATTTCAAAGTTTCATAGGAAAAATGGTTTTTAAACTGTGTAAAATTACACTGCTGCAGTACAGGTCACTGCATTCCGAGTTCTGTATACATATTGCATACATTTAATTTAATGAAAACAGACAGCGTGGGCCCCCCCCTACAGAGCCTCTGTAACCCCTTGTCTCCCATACAGGCTGAGATAGCCAGAATGCGGAGCCTGACCAACTGGGGCTTCGCATCCTGAGCTATACTAGCCCGCATGGTCCATGGTATGGGGGGGCTCTGGAGGAGAGGGGCAGTCAAGCCTTCCCCTCTCCCCTGGAGCCCTTGTCCAATCCCCACCTCCAGTGCCCAAGGAGGCAAAAACACGACAATGAAAAAAGTCCTTTACTGTTCTAAATTAACCAGGGATACTTACCTTGCGATAATCCCATGCCAGTATCCACAGGAGTGGTCCCACACCAGTATCCTCTAGGACATCCCACCACTCTCCCACACCGATGAACTCCTGCCACTGAATGGTCACAGTCCGCCTCTGCATCTGTATAGCAGAGGCTGGGAACACGACAATTTTGCCTTTGAAACCAGAAATTGTGGAAAACAATGAATGATGCAATCAAAATGGCCGCTGGGAAATCCCCAATCACTGGAGGCCACACTAGAGTGGCAAAACCAGCCATTTTTCACATAGATGGTGGGTCCAGGTGACCAGAGCAGGAGGTGCCCTGGTCCCCTGGACCCACCCATTCATTTGAAATAACTCTCATTCTGACACTCTGAGGTGCCCTCTGGGGAATGGGTATTCCCCAGCAGCCATTTTGTTTGCCAAAAATTCTTGTTTCAGAAAGCAATTTTTGTGTTTCCAGCTTATGCAATACAGATTGCAGAGGCTGTCTACAGCCATTCAGCCCCGGGAGTTAGGCGGGTGCATGGGTGGATACTGGTGTGGGACCACTTCGAATGATACTGGCATGGGATTATTGCAAGGTAAGTATCCCTGGCTAATTTAGAGCAATAAAGGACTTTTTTCGTTGTCGTGTTTTTATTTCTTTTTTTAACTCTTTGTGGAAATGGGTAAGAGGTACTGTGTACCCCTATACTCATTTCTCCTTGGAAGGGGGCGGCCTCCGGGGATCCGCTTGTTAAAGGGGACCCCCGGATGGCACCATGAAACCCCCAGGATATTGGCGGCCCCCACCTCCTCCTAGGGCACCGGAGGTGGGGAAGAGCCCATTGTCCATGGAATGAACAAGGGCTCCGGGGGAGAGGGGAGGGCTTGGCCATCCCTCTCCTCCAGAGCCCCCCATACCATGGACCATGCGGGCTGGTATAGTTTAGGGTGCGAAGCCCCAGTCGGCCGGGCTTCACAATTAACCGCGGAAGTTGACACTATTGATTTCAATGGAAAACCGAATTCGATACTCGGAACGGCCACATTTTCGTGTTTCGAGTGTGTACTCGGAACTGCCAAATTCTGATGTCAAACTCGAAATTCGGAATCCGAGAGCACAGCCTTACCAGTAATGTTTACACATAAAATAATACTCATTTATAGTTTTTAGCTAAATCGTAATGTAATTTTTAAATAACTTTTCATAAATCATTATTTTCAACATATAAAGCCGACAACAAATAAATCGTAATATACTTCTTTTTTAATTAACACTCTGTAAAACATTATTATCCACCAAATAAACTGCGAAACAACAAAATCATTATATTTTGCTTTTCACGCTTTAGGGTTAGGCACCACCACCCCCTGGTGGTGCGTGCCTAACCCTAAAGTGTGAAAAGATTTAGGGGATTTAGGGCTGGGTAACACCAGGGGAGATTTAGGGTTAGGTACCACCAGGGGGGGTCTTAGGGATAGGCACCACCAGGGGGGGGTCTTAGGGATAGGCACCACCAGTAGGGATGGTCGGAAATGTCGATTTCTGATTCTGCAGAAATTCCGATTTCCGCCTTTAACGATTGCGGAATTATTTCCGTGGTCAGCGCACAGGACGCGCGCCGACACTACGGAAATCCTCCACAAGCGTGTAATTTGAGAGAACCCAGCTATGGTGCTATGCACCTGTAGAGGGAGATTCCCACCGGCAGATGGAGCTGTGGAGTGCAGACGAACACAGCCTCTGCACAGCCACAGATGCCAGATGTGAATTGTACGAGTTGAAGCAATGCGGGGCTGGATAGTCCAAAAAGAGAGAGAGCATAGAGACAGAATGAATGTGTGTCCACCAATCTAGTCGCCACCCAGCGACGGTGAACACACATCAGCAGAAATAAAGTATGAACGCAATCGCAAGACTGGCGATTGCCAACATTGACACAAGACCGAGCAGGACAGAGCACGAGAGTAGCAAAAAAAGGCACAGCAAGCAACAACAATCAGAACATAAAGGAAAATAACAAACGCTAGCTAAACGCGAACACCGCACTCATTCGCAACAGCAAACGCGTTTAAGACACGATCACCGCGCGTTAGACGCCCAGTGATAAGCATGCCACCCTAACTAACCAATGAAACACAAACATGAAATAGAGAACGCGAACGCTTGCTAAACGGTTATCTCACCGAGCCTACAGCAAGCGTTCATACCAGACAAGACAGACAGATGAGGCTACCAGTAGCAACTGCTGCTCTGGTTAGCACCCCTAAGGCAGAATACAGAAGGAACCACCGCTGCTACCGCTAGACCGGATGCGATCCAGACAGACAAACAGATGGGGCTACCAGTAGCAACCGCTGCTCTGGTTAGCACCCCTAAGGCAGAATATAGAAGGAAGCACTGCCACTACCACTAGGGCGAATGCAATCCAGACAGATGGAGTATGCCAGTAGTAACCGCAGCTCTGGCCTACACTCCCAGACAGCCAGAACGATTTCCTGTCGACCGCCGCTGGTGACAAGACTATCGAGACAGAGAGACAGAACAAGACAATACAGATAATACAACCTGACTGCACTAGAAGGGATGCCTAGTGCAGTCCCAAGGAATTACTCTAAGATAATCTTAGCAAATGACAGCAAGGCTGACACTGCAGGAGAGTTTGCAGAAACAAACCATCATGACCAGCAAGGAATTCTGGGAAGAAATGGCTTTTATACTGCAAGCCATCAGAAGAAGCAGCTGAGCAATTTGCATGACAAGTGTATGCAAATTCCTC
Source organism: Hyperolius riggenbachi (assembly GCF_040937935.1). Classification (NCBI taxonomy): domain Eukaryota; kingdom Metazoa; phylum Chordata; class Amphibia; order Anura; family Hyperoliidae; genus Hyperolius; species Hyperolius riggenbachi. The sequence continues at coordinate 153,194,991 of NC_090646.1, forward strand.
GCCAGCAGAGCAACTCTGAAACTTGCAAAGTGAAGACAGGTCTCTTTTCCAGAGACCTGTAGCACTCAGACCCAAAGAATGGACAAGCAGCTGTCTGCCCGTGCAGACAGCTGAGCAGATCATTACACCGCCAATGCTGATTACCGATTTCACGGATTTCTGATCGGTTTCAGATTTCCAAGTAGTGTTTTGTTTTTTTTTTGGTCATGTTTTGCATTCTCTAATTGGCTAAATACATCCGAGTTGAATCTGTATTCTCTGATTGGTCCAATGCTTCCGAGTTCTGTAATTGGGCTAAATTACCAAGTTGTGGTAATGCAGTATTTCTACAGAAATCTGATTTCTGATCGGTTTCCGATTTCTGAGTTGTGTTTTTTTTTTGTAATTTTTTGCATTCTCTGATTGGCTAAATACTTTAGAGTTGTTTCTGCATTCTCTGATTGGTCCATTGATTTCGAGTTCTTTGACTGGGCTAAAATTACCTAATTGCAGTAATGCAGTATTTCTGCAGAAATTCGATTTCCGAGTTCCGTATTCCGATTTCCGATCAGAAATTCAGATTTCAGCTTGGAAATTTGAAAATTTCAATTCCGCAAAATCCGAATGAGCATCCCTAACCACCGGGGGGATTTAGGGTTAGGCACCACCAGGGGGGTCTTAGGGTTAGACTACACCAAGGGGGTCTTAGGGTTAGGCACCACCAGGGGGGTCTTACGGCTAGACACTACTAGGGGGTCTTAGGGTTAGGCACCACCTGGGAGATTTAGGGTTAGACACCACCAGGGGAGATTTAGGGTTAGGCACCAGCAGGGGGTCTTAGGGTTAGGCACCACCAGGGGGGGTCTTAGGGTTAGGCACCACCAGGGGGGTCTTAGGGTTAGACTCCACCAAGGGGGTCTTAGGGTTAGGCACCACCAGGGGGTCTTATGGCTAGACACTACTAGGTGGGTCTTGGGGTTAGGCACCACCAGAGGAGATTTAGGGTTAGGCACCACCAGGGGGGTCTTAGGGTTAGGCACCAAAAGGGGGTCTTAGGGTTAGGCACCACAGGGTAGATTTAGGGTTAGGCACCACCAGGGTGGTCTTAGGGTTAGGCACCACCAGGGGGATCTAAGGGTTAGGGATATGTAGAGGGAGGGTTCTGTGTGAGAGTAGGGTTATGTTTAGTTGTAGTAAAATGTTAGTAATATTTACTAATGTTTTACTACAGTTATTTTCAATGTACTTATTACTTTAATGATTTGATTTTTTTAAATATGTGAAGTTTTAATCTTTACTAAATTACTTTTTAAAAGTTTATCAATTTTATAATAAAAATTGTTACAAAATATTGTTTAGAAACTTTATAGTAGTATACAATGTGAAGATATGCTTTTATAACCATAACCATATTCTCATGTCCTACCATATTATTATATTATATTATGCATGGCTGAGAAACACCTTTCAGGAATCCCACCTTTGAAAATCCTGGGTTTACCCCTGAAATCATCTTCTAAAATTGTAAGACACACTTCCTCACATATACCACACAAAAACCATGAATGTTGTGCACAACCAATACATTTTTGTGGGTGCATATTTGTTTCTTCATTTACCAAACCATTAATTCATTAACTTTTTACTTTTTAGCAACCCTCATGGGGTCTGATGCGACAGATGCAAATGTTTGCAAATCCTTGCCAAGACATTTTTAATTATCCATTGGAAGAGAATGAGTACCAGTGGTAAAACCCAATCAGCGCCTGACTTTTATATGGCTGCAGGTAAGGCCTCCTGGCTCATTTAGAGGAAACCTGTAGTGAAAAAGTGCCCATAATGGGTACTTACCAGATCCAGAGACTTCCCTGACCCCCAGTCTTCCTCCTCCTTACCATTCCAGTGCTGAAACCTCCACAGACAGCTCGTGTCTACGCATTAGCTCAGAGCCAAATGAGTTTAGCTTTTTTTTTAATCTGAGCCCGATCGGTGGTTCCATGCTACTGTGCAGGCTTCAGCCAATCCGCACAGTACGGCCATGCTGGTTTTTATATGGTAATGCAGCGGCAAACTTCCAAAATGAAGGGAGATGGGGGAAGCCTCTGGAGGATCCAGACACTTACCAGTACAGAGGTAAGTATCTGTTTGTCCTTTTTTATCTCACAGGTTATTTTCAACGGCCTGGTTTCTCTCAAAAATGTACTGTAGATTTCTTATAATATCAGGTATATTTTTGCAGGGTCATTTATGTTTTTTTTATGCTCTCCAACATAAAGTAATTTCACAATTATAAAACAGTCATCTGACTGCAACACACTGTAGAGTTTCCTGTAAGGACAATATTCAATTTGCAGTAGGTTGGCTGCAGAGGTTTCTAGAATGGACGTTTTAAAGATAAAAATATTTCTGTTGTGCTCTCCACTATTCCAGATAACCTAGAGAAACATAGAGCTCCATATTAGTGATGAGCAAAAGTGCTGATAATCTTTTCGCATTCATTTTTGCAAAAATAGTGTAAAATTAGACATTCAAGCAAAAATACCATTGAAAATCATTTCGTAATAAGTTTGCTTTTTCACACTTTATACTTAAATGCTTTTCATGAATTTTCATGGTAAAATAAAGGGTTTCCACTTTTTTTGTGAATTTTCACATCAGAATTTTGTTTTGTCACCATATTTATCACCATATTAAAATACAATGTATTTTTGAGAATATTTTCTTGAAATCGAAAATAGCATATTCAATGCGAAAATGACTTTGGCAAAAGTTTGCAAGCAACACTGCCACACATAGTGTAATACAGTTGAAATGGTACACACACACACACACACACACACTCTTCACTTGTGAAGTTCAATGTGTGGACATGTGTGTGGTATGTGTGGACATACCACAGCACACTCTTGTACACCAGCGGCTCACCAAATGTTAACCACCTCAATCTGCAAGTGGATCTTACACTTTTTTATATCTCAGATGTTGCCAGATGTAACCAGGTCAAAGAATCAAAGCCTCAAAGATCACCTTCTTTTCCAAATGTTTTAATTTCACCAATGTCATTTCAAAATAAGCACAGATATGTCCACTCTGGTGGTTGAGTTCCTGGGCGTGACTTCTCTGTGCTCCTCTAGGTTATCTGAGATAGTGGCGAGTGCAGCAGAAATATTTTTTATAAAATAACCTAAATATATAAGGTTTGAAATGTCACTGTATCTTTAGTATATACAATATATACAGTATATATACAGTATATATATATACAGTATATATATATATATATATATATATATATATATATATATATATATATGTGTGAGTGTGAGTGTGAGTGTGAGTGTGTGTGTGTGTGTGTGTGTGTGTGTGTGCTGTACTGTCCTAAGTATTTTATGGAACAAAAACCTGTGCTAAATAAATCACAGTATAAAACAAGCATTAGTATACAGTATGTAAAACTTTCAAATCAGAAGTGCACTGTTGATTGTGAAGAAAATAGAACGAGAACCTGCACTGATATGTGACATGGGTGTGTATGTACTAAACTGCAGTAAGTAGAATTATGTGCATACAATCTCTTTCACGATGCACACAGCATAAAGTATTGCATGCAATGCACTGCAATCTGCTCTGCTCATCGTGCAGTAAGACTTTATGCATGTTATTATTCTTAATGCAGTCACTTGAGAAAGTGGAGTTCTGTGCAACAGAAAATGCATTGTGACTTATTTTTCATAAGTAAACCTTCAGGTGTTGATTTGATAGCACCCTGGCTGTACTCTTTGCTACATTTCTGGAGCAGAAATCCCAGCATACATTGCATGGAATTTGCAACCATTGTCAGTTTTAGGCTGCAGATCCTCTGGAATTAAGATGGCTAAGCCAATCAGCAGACCCTCTCGCAATGACAGAAGCACTCATTGTGACACCAGCGTCCTGAATATATGGAGACACTGCAATATTTGCCGGGGTGGTTTACTGTCATGTCCCAGTAATATAATACATGAAGAGACATTTTAAATTTTCTCTGCATTTCTGAAATTTTATATACCACTCCCTAGTCTATGTCCTTTTGCTTGCTTGTCCATTCTGCAAGTGGAATTGATACTGCACCAAAATCTTTTTTTTTTTTCATTTTTTGCATTTTCTGATTGGCCAAATACTTCCGAGTTTACTCAGAAGAACTGGAACAATCAGAGAATGCAGAATTTTACCACAGTAATCAGAATACCATGGACATTTTAGGCCAATCACAAGACTCAGGAATACTCTGTAGTATCCAAATTTTGTAATTGATCTAAAATTACCATGGTAATCAGATGTTCATGGGAAAAATTCTCTAATTGGTCCAATGCTTCCAAGTTCTGTGATTGGGCTAAAATAACAGAGTTGCAGTAATGTGGGATTTCCATGGAAACCATTTCCTATTTCTGATTGGTAATGCAGATTTCCAATTCGAAATGTGGAAATTAAATTCAGTGGAATCCGAATGGGCATCCTTAAACTCTACTACAAGAACGAGGTAGCTCAGAAAATTCTGCAAAGTCATGCTACAGTCTTAAAAAAAACAAAAGAGGAGTGTGATCAGAATCCTAGTCAGGACCCATATCAACAATCTGGGGATGGGGGAGCAGTAGGAGGGAGGACCACATAGTTGAATGGAATGAATTAGTATACTTGAGCGAAGGAGTGTCTGTCCTTTGTCTGTCCTTTTTATTTTAAGGTTTAGCTTTTTTGAACTCCACAGTATTTTACAGAGACAAAATTAAAGAATATTTTAGGCTTTAAAGGAACTTTGATGCAAACATATATCCAACATGGGAGCTTTGCAATGAAGCCCATTCTTAGTCATTGGGTAATACATTACATAAAAAAACAGCTTCAGGCATCAGAGCCTATATTCTAAACATTTATAAATGATCTTGTGCACTTGAATCAAATTTTTGTTAGAGAAAACCCTTTTGAGTTGTATTAGAGAGTGAAAATGTGTATATATATATATATATATATATATATATATATATATATATATATATATATATATATATATATATATATATATATTACAAAGTGATTTGCAAAAATGTAAAAGGTGTCTCAGGTTTGTTAAGTTGCTATCAATATTGTTGAAATGAAGATACATTATTTCTCTAAGTACTTCAGTACTAGCTGTCTCTGGCCCCTTAAGGACCAGAGACCGCTGAACCCAAGGAGAGACACTTTGGTGACTTGTGTACAGGAATATCTCAATACATACAACAGCACCAAATATATAAATGAAAATGTTTCAAATATTTTGCTAGGTTGAATGAAAGTAATTTATTACAACACTTTTATACTCATTAGAAAAAGGCAAAGCTGCTATTTTATTCTGCGTCAGTAGTTTAGGGAGTAGAAAATTAGCTGCCAGGAGAGGGACTTGACAGAATGATAAAAATGGATGTATTGAAATTGACATATATAATTAATATTACCTCTCTCCATTTACCTAATCATGGATGATTTTAATTGCTTGGACCTACATTGATATGCATCAGATAAACACCAAAGAGTTATATTCATTTTTCACCATATAGGGTATATTATGCAAAATTAAATATTAAACAGTTTGCAAAAATGTTAGAGTTTGAACTGAATTTGGGTTGATTTTAGTGATTTTTGAATGATGTTACAGTATTGATTAGAAATACCTGACTAATGCAATCTATCAAGTTCTAGCGTCAAGCAATATTATCACAACTCACTTATGAAATCTCCTCCTTCTCAGAAGCACCTGATGGAAGACTACAGCATTTGCCATTAACCGATCAAGTCATGTGCTGTGAATTACAATTTAAAGGTTTCAGCCCCTCTTACAACGTGCCATTATCCACAAGTTAACTAACATTTAAGTCCACTTCTTACTTCCGTCTCATACACCCACATCACAACACTACGATTGTCTTCCTGATAATGTCTATACATAATAAACATCTCCATAGTAACTCACACGCATGCAGCAGTGCTGTTAAAGAGAGACCTGCATACTAGAATTTGGGACCCATTGGAATATAGCACATACCGGTAGTTTAGCCCGTGGGCTTGTACACTTACTTACAGGGCGTGGTCTCTAAGCAATCTAATGCATGGCCTTGATACACCATATCTACACACTGGGAGGGCCAGTCCAAGATCAATGACTCATCCCCAACAATTATTCAAGAGCAGCACGGTGGTGTAGTGGTTAGCTCTCTCGCCTTGCAGCGCTTGGTCCCTGGTTCGAATCCCAACCAGGGCACTATCTGCAAAGGGTTTGTATGTTCTCTCTGTGTCTGCGTGGGTTTCCTCTGGGCACTCTGGTTTCCTCCCACATTCCAAAAACATACGGATAAGTTGATTGGCTCACCCTAAAATTGGCCCTAGACTACAGTACTTACACTACATAATATAGACATATGACAATGGTAGGGATTAGATTGTGAGCTCCTTTGAGTTACAGTTAGTGACAATATATATATACACTGTACAGCGCTGCGTAATATGTCGGCGCTATATAAATACTAAATAATAATAATAATAATTATCCGAGTTCGAACACAATATTACCAAATAATATAACAATGCTAAGTGACAAGAGCAGAGTTGGCCAACAAGTTGGCAATCATATAAATGGGATTAAATCATATTCTACATTTAGTCCCCTGGGTTCCTAGGGTACCTATGCAAAACACTTCTCTTAGTAGTAATGTCAAGTGTCTGTCCCCCCGACCATGGCACAGCTGCACTAAAATTATCTGATTTCACACCGCCACCTGTTTCAAAATTTGAATCTTAATTTGAGATATGCAATGACCATGCTGGAGATGAGAGGGGACTGCCTACTCTGCATGTGTATTCTGAATAGAAAATGTGTAAGCTGAAAGTCTTTTTTTCTCTGTATAGTTTGCCTATGAATAAAAGTCTGTAAGGAAACTGTACCTGCGATTCCCTAGATAGACATGTGTATGTACAGTACCAAGCACACAAATGACTATGCTGTGTTCCTTTTTTGTCTTTCTCTGCCTGAAAAAGTTAAACATCAGGTATGCAAGTGACAATGTAACGAAAAATCTGCAACGCCAGATGGATTGCGGAAATATGGTCGCATCCAGTCCGACAAGCGGACCTTCCAACGCGGGATGGGGAAATTCGTCCACATCCACTGCGCAAACCCGTCCGAACACTCTGCTCCAAACTCACCAGCATGCTGCTCACCAGGGCTCTGCCATCTTGCATCTAGGGGGCGTGCGCACACGACAGACACACCTTTGAACTCTTAGAAAGCGTGTCAGCTGCCCTGGAGGTCAGCTGACAGTTTAGCCTGCTCTGATTGGTTGCTGCCTGGGGTGGAGACTTCTCTCCCAGGCAGTATATAAGGAAGTGCTTTTCAGTCACACTTCGTCTGTGTTTGCGATACCCTGTGTCAGCATTCAGACCTAGTCGGCTATTGTGTTATATATTGGTTTATCGCCAATATATACACATATTATACTGTTTGATTTATCGTGTATGATTCTGTGCCTGTCTTGACTACTTGTGATGATCCGCTCAGCTGGCTGCACAGGCAGACAGCTGTTTGTCCATTCCTCTAGTCTGTGGGCTGCAGGTCTCTGGAACAGAGACCTGTCTTTCCATTGCAAGTTTCTGGTCTGTTCTCTTGCTGGGGAATTTGCATACATTCGTTATGCAAATCCCCTACCTGCCTTCTTTGATGACTGGCACTATAAGAGCTTTATGTTTCCCAGAAGGCTTTGCTGGTCATTTCCTTTTCATGGTCTGTTCCTGATGGACACCGCTGGAGTGTCAGCCATTGCTATCTAGTATAGTTAATTCCTGGGGGTTGCTTTAGGCTTCCCTTCTAGCCCAGTCAGGTTGTATTATCTGTATTGCCTGTTCTGTCTTGTCTTGCCTGTTGCCATTGTCCTGCCCCAAAGGTGGTCGACAGAAAATGGTTCTGATCTCTGTTCTTGGAGTATAGCTGGTGCAGCGGTTGCTACCAGCTATCTCTTCTGTTCTGTCTCCTGGGATCGCGTTAGCTACTTTTCGCTAGCGCTGGGGATCCTTCTGTTCTGCTACTCTGTACCTGGATCGCGCTACCCACTTTTCGCTAGTGCTGTGGATCCTATCTCTCGCTTGTCCCTGTTTTCGTGTGTCTGTCTTGTCCGCTACGCTTGCGGCAGGCTCGGTGAGGTAACCGTTAAGCAAGTGCTCGCGTCCTCTGTTTCATGTTTGTCTGTCGATGGTTAGTTAGGCGTGCTTGTCTCTATTGTGCTTATCACGTGGAGACCACGCATAACCGCGTGCACTGTTGCGAATGAGTGCGGTGTTCGCGGTTAGCTAGCGTTTATTATTTTCCGTATCTCCTTATTGTATTATTTGCTGTGCCTTTGCTACCCTCGTATTCTATTCTGATCTGCCTTGTGTCAAGTCTGGTGATCGCACCTCTCGCGATCGCGTTCCTATTTCATATCTGCTGTTGTGTGTGCGCGGTCGCAGAGTGGCGACTGGATTGGCGCACACACATACAACCTGTCCCTTTGCTCAATCTCATTCGCAATCGCCTCTCTTGCGATTGCGTTCTGCGCTTCGTACAATTCCTGTCTGGCACTTGTGGAGGTACAGAGGATTGGTTCCTCTGCACTCCCCAGCGCCATCTGCCAACAGGAATTTCCCTCTACAGGTGCGTAGCACCTTTTTGCTGGGTGCCTGCAAATATACGCTTGTGGAGGATTTCCGCCGTGTCAGCGCACGCGTTGTGCGCTGATCACCGAGAAAGTTCCACAATCGTTACAGAATGACCAGCCTAACCCAAAACCCCAGTGTAGACGGAATTTCCGATTTGTACGATTTTGTCGAATATGGCTCTTGTACCTTTAAGAGATTTAAAAAACTTGAACCTGAATCAGCAGACGAATTTTTGTCTGAGTGTACGAAACTGTTAGCGAACCCTGAATTCCAATGCACCCCAGTGTCTACCTGGGCCCCCCAAATGGTCTACATTCTGTTGGGGGGCGAAATGTCAATGTGGGGTTATGATGTGTTATCATACCACCCTGAGTCAAAGACCCCTGGAATTCTTGGCCTTTTTAATTCACAATTGGCTGAGATTACCTCAATTACCATACCCCCTTAATGAGTTGTTGTCAGCAGCTCAATCAGCTGTTCCATCTACTCTTTTATCCATAAAGCAGCCATCCAAAGCCTCTAAGTCTAAACGTAAAAGATCTAGGAAGGCTTCCCAGCGGAAAGATCCGTTGCCCATGGCAACCACAGATAGAGAGGTTATTTCTGTCAAGTCTGAAATGGGCAAAACCATGCAGTATGATAATGATGTTTATAATGCATCTGCTGATCAGTTTCCAGGTTTTTTGCCCCAATCCAAAGCTTATGTGGATCCTGCTATAGGTAGGATCGCACACTATATTAAAGCAGTTAAAAAATCTGTACTCGTTCCTGATCCCCACCCATATGGAGATTATTTAGATACTGGGTTGTTCGAACCGCCATTTGCCTCATGGGAAATCGGGGCCTTGGTGGAGGAATTTGATTTGGATTGGAAAGCCTTTTGCGATTTTTACATCGCAAAAAGCGCGGATGTCCTGAACGATTGTCTTGACTCTGTGTGCCTTTTGATTGATTCTGATGAATGTGACGAGTGTGTTGTGGATCTGGTGATGTATGTGTGGCAGATCATTTTGGATGAATTACACACACACCAATTAATTGATCCCAATAAAGAGGTAAAAGATTCCCATTCCATTCCTGCTCCAGTTCCATCTGTAGACTGTGCGCACTATGATTGTTCATCCTTTGTTAAGTGTGCATGGGAGCCCCCGTTTGAGAAATGGGAGATCGAGCTCCTGGTCTATGAATTGGAATGTGATTGGAGATCGTTTTGCAATCATTACCGTTCTAAAAACGAAGCAGTTTTGTATGCGTGCATTGAGTCTGCGTGCACTTTAATCAAGACTGGTGAATGTATCTCTGACTTTGTGACTCCGCTGTTTGACGTGTGGAGAATGATTTTGGATGAACTACATGCGCTTCAATCTGCTAAAAACACATTGTCAGCGGACGATTGTTCCAATCCTCTGGATTTAAAGAAAGTGAGTTTTGAATGCATTCCCTTTCCCAAAGCAACTGAGTGTTTGAAGTCTGAGTGCAAGTCGTTCAGAGCAGTTGCTTGTGTGGAAATTGAACCAGTGCGGTCTGATGTCGCCACCGCACGTATGGCTGCAAAAGGTCTGTGTGGTCCTGTGTCTAAGGAAGACAGATTTTTTCCCTCAGGTTCTCTAAGATTGTCCGTTTGTGAGCCTGCCATGGGGAAAATTCCTAAGTTATGCAACTTTAAGAAAATTATTGATGTGTCTAATAAAGTTTCTCCTGTTGTTGTCGCCACTTCTTTTGCAAATGAATCTATGTCTTATTCTGTTCGCACCTGTGCAGGCCTGTTGTCTGATGACAGTTGCTCCAGTGTTTCTGCCCTAGATGCCTTGCAGTCTGCTCCGCAGATCGCGGAGGTTTGCGATATGGAAGCGTCAGTTTCGCAACCTAAAGCGATCTTGGATCCGCAAATTTTGCGTTCTGACTCCTCGGATTCGACATTGTTAGCCGAATCTAAGAGTGAGACAACGCTTCGGTTTTGCGAATCTGATGCTGAAGCTTCTTTGCCTTGTCCAGAGAAGCTTTCTCTGAACCTGCCCTGTACCATGAATGAAGGCATGATGTCCACTTGCATTGACATTTGCGAGTCTGATTCTGAAGAAAGTATTGACTCTCCACCCAGTACTCTGGATGAGTCAATATTGCCTTGTACAATATCTCCTGCCCTGCCCCTAGAGGCTCGTCTAGGTATTGCTGCTATTTTTACCTGTCTTTCTGCAGTTTTGGAGTTGCAAGCTAGTTTGACTGCTACGCAGAGTTCTGGGTGCAGCGAGATTAAAGTTAAGGAGTCAGTGTGTGGTCCAGTGAATATTCCTGTACGTTCCACTCATGATGATGAAATTCAGTCTCAGTTTATGGTGGAACCTTCCCTGGGACATCTGCCCTGTTCTCAAAGTAAAGTTCCAGTTTTGCCCTGTAACATGGATAGTACAGAATCCTTCTTAGACAACTTGAAAAATGATGTTCCTGAGGTCTTGTTTGATGATCTGAAGGTCTCCGAGTTCCTCCCAAAGGGTGCAGAACTTGTAGGAGATGTCTCCTGCCCCCCAGGTCCTTCTGAGGTGTTGCCCACTTCAGTAGGCATTGCTGCCTTGCTGACTACTTTTGCAGCTCTTGTGGAGCTTCATTCATGTGTAGTCAATGATGATATTACAGTTACAGAAAATTCTGAATTTGAGTCCGAGTCTTCTTTTGAAAGACCAGTACCTGTGACCTTTACTCATGATGATTTTCTGCCCGGTACTGGTTTTGGTCTTGTCGTGTCGGACTCTGAGGTTGGCAGTTCCCCGACATGTCCTGAGGTTTCTCCTGTACTAGTGTACCCCGATGTGCTCTGTGACCCAGAAAGCCCAAGTGTGCCTCGGTTACCAGCATACTCAGATGCTTCCTCAGTGGAGACATGTTCTGATATAGCCTGCCTGCTTGCATGCCCGGAAGTGGTCCCTGAAAGTCCTGATCTTGATGGGTGTCCTACTAATTTTGAGTCTGGAATGATCATAGGTTCCATGGGGGTTCTTGGTGGTTCTCCATGTGAGCCTGGTGAGCGTTCTGGCTTCTTGGGATCTCTGCGGAGCTTCAAGGTGTTCTGGGAGATTCCGGGAAAGGTTTTGCTTGGTGCCCTGAATACGATCAGCAATGGCTTTGGTGTTGTAAGGGACACTTCGAACAGGTATTGCGGCAGGTTTGGTATTCTTGGACGCTCCTTGGAAGGTGGTGGGTATTGTCTGGAGGGTGTCGATGGCTTCTTCTCTGGTGTCCACAGTCCTGATGGGTGTTACGCTGAGACTTGTAGTGCTGATGGGCATGTTTCGGTGGCTTCTGCTTCCGATGAGGTCGGTTTCGGATGGACTGACTCTGGAATTGGGCCTTGTCGGGCTGCCCCGACCTTCATGAGTCTTCAGTTAGAGTTTTGTGATGATACCAGTTTTGAGGGATGTCTGGAATCCATCCCTAGAGGGGGGGGGGGGGGGGTACTGTGATGATCCGCTCAGCTGGCTGCACAGGCAGACAGCTGTTTGTCCATTCCTCTAGTCTGTGGGCTGCAGGTCTCTGGAACAGAGACCTGTCTTTCCATTGCAAGTTTCTGGTCTGTTCTCTTGCTGGGGAATTTGCATACATTCGTTATGCAAATCCCCTACCTGCCTTCTTTGATGACTGGCACTATAAGAGCTTTATGTTTCCCAGAAGGCTTTGCTGGTCATTTCCTTTCCATGGTCTGTTCCTGATGGACACTGCTGGAGTGTCAGCCATTGCTATCTAGTATAGTTAATTCCTGGGGGTTGCTTTAGGCTTCCCTTCTAGCCCAGTCAGGTTGTATTATCTGTATTGCCTGTTCTGTCTTGTCTTGCCTGTTGCCATTTTCCTGCCCCAAAGGTGGTCGACAGGAAATGGTTCTGATCTCTTTTCTTGGAGTATAGCTGGTGCAGCGGTTGCTACCAGCTATCTCTTCTGTTCTGTCTCCTGGGATCGCGTTAGCTACTTTTCGCTAGCGCTGGGGATCCTTCTGTTCTGCTACTCTGTACCTGGATCGCGCTAGCCACTTTTCGCTAGTGCTGTGGATCCTATCTCTCGCTTGTCCCTGTTTTTGTGTGTCTGTCTTGTCCGCTACGCTTGCGGCAGGCTCGGTGAGGTAACCGTTAAGCAAGTGCTCGCGTCCTCTGTTTCATGTTTGTCTGTTGATGGTTAGTTAGGAGTGCTTGTCTCTATTGTGCTTATCACGTGGAGACCACGCATAACCGCGTGCACTGTTGCGAATGAGTGCGGTGTTCGCGGTTAGCTAGCGTTTATTATTTTCCGTATCTCCTTATTGTATTATTTGCTGTGCCTTTGCTACCCTCGTATTCTATTCTGATCTGCCTTGTGTCACGTCTGGCGATCGCACCTCTCACGATCGCGTTCCTATTTCATATCTGCTGTTGTGTGTGCGCGGTCGCGGAGTGGCGACTGGATTGGCGCACACACATACAACCTGTCCCTTTGCTCAATCTCATTCGCAATCGCCTCTCTTGCGATTGCGTTCTGCGCTTCGAACAATTCCTGTCTGGCACTTGTGGAGGTACAGAGGATTGGTTCCTCTGCACTCCCCAGCACCATCTGCCGACAGGAATTTCCCTCTACAGGTGCATAGAACCTTTTTGCTGGGTGCCTGCAAATATACGCTTGTGGAGGATTTCCGCCGTGTCAGCGCACGCGTTGTGCGCTGATCACGGAGAAAGTTCCCCAATCGTTACACTACTCTTCTGCTTCCTGATTCTGTACTTCGCCAGCCCGTACCGTTATTGACTATTGGCATGGTTTCCGACTATTCTCTTGTCTCACGTTTCTGTACTGCTGCCGCCTGATCTGTTGCCGAACCTCATTTTATCTGACCTTTCTCCCTTCAGTGGAACGTCTCCCACTGTAGGGTTATATTAGAGGCTTGCCTCTTTGAGACGACCGCCACTAGCAAACCCTTGCTGCTAGAGGCCGAGAATCCTCCACTCCGTCCTTTGGAGGATCTCACACACGGGGTTCCCATTCAGAGGTAACCACACCTCTGAGGAATTACAGTGTGGTGGATATTTCCACAGACTTGAATTTACGCTGTATATTATTATTGTTGTCTGCTGTTCTAGCTTGCTGGAGGTTGTATCTCTGTGCCCTATAGAGATACTCTATTGTACCAAGCACCCTCTTGCATACGATTGTATCGTGTCACGCTATACTTGCATTATTGGTGATTCTGCAGATCACCATATAATCAGGTATAACATCTGTATTATTGGTGATACTGCAGATCACCAATAATCAGAATATCTGTGCTTGCTGACACCAATCGTTACAGACAGTTTTTGCCCAGGTCGGGACCTGGTCGGACTGGGTCAGACAACAGCATAACCCTCACTGACAAAAAATTACAGCAATAACACACTTTATTTTAAGTAAATTGCTTCTGAGAGCAGGAAAGAGATAAAAAGGGTCAATAATTCATAGATTTGAGCTCTGACATACTTCAATGAAGGTGTCAATGAGCAGAGACAATGAAACTGTAAAAACGTAAAAAAACTAAATTTTAATATAAAGTAAAACTGTGGGATATTTAAAAAAAAGTCATTTTTAGGAGACTAGGGATATACCGTATTTTTCGGACCATAAGACGCAGTTTTTATTCTCCAAACAGAGGGGAAAAATGTGTGTGCGTCTTATGGTCCGAATGTGCTGCAATAGACCTTGCGCTTTTAAATGATAAATCATTTACCTCGTCATGTGTTGCAGGGACCGCAAGACGGAGTAGCAGACAGCAGTGATTGTACTTTCCCACCTGATTGGCTGCGGTGTCCCTTCAATGACCCACCCACGTAGGGTACGCAGCAACTCATAGTGCAGTCTGAGTGCTGCTCTCTGATTGGTCCTGGTGGCGGAGGTGTGCCAGTGACTCCCTTCGGATTGGCTCAGATGGCGGCGGTGTTTGCTGCAATTGGTGCGCACGTAGCACTGTGAACAACGATCCCGGAAGATGCCGGTCAGACGGGGAGGAGGCGGAACCCAGGAACGATCAGAGAGGAATGTTTAGAATGCGGCTGCAGCTTCCGGGATCGTTGTTCACTGTGCTACGTGCGCATCAATTGCAGCAAACACCGCCGCCATCTGAGCCAATCCGAAGGGAGTCACTGGCACACCTCCGCCACCAGGACCAATCAGAGAGCAGCGCTCAGATTGCATGAATGTTTAGAATGTGCCTGCAGTTTCCCGGGATCGTTCTTCACTGTGCTACGTGCGCACCAATTGTGGAAAACACCGCCGCCATCTGGGCCAATCCGAAGGGAGTCACTGGCAAACCTCCGCCACCAGGACCAATCAGAGAGCAGCACTCAGACTGCACTATGAGTTGCTGCGTTACGAACGCGGGCGGGCCATTGAAGGGACTCCGCAGCCAATCACAGTCATCAATCAGGTGGGGAATAAAGACCCCGGATACACCAATCATGTCTGTCTGCTGTTCCATCTCGCTGTCTGGACCACGGTATTCACCATTTCAAAAGCATGAACTGTTTGCCACAATTGAGTGATTGTATCCAAGTGCCCCTGCATGTACATTAACTTTTACAGCTTCATGTGGCAGCCATGCTGCAGCTCTATTCAGGCTGCATATTTGGGCATGGGTATTTGATTAGTATCATGTGCTTAAAAAGCGAACCTGAACTCAGAACCCACTCTACTCTAAAAGATAACCAAAAGCATAATAACTTTTAAAGAAAAACATTTATTTGTTACAGCTGATACAAATCCTACAATATATCTTCCTTGTTTCTACTTCCTGCTTTCATGGAAACAGACATAGGGTTCACACCCTGTGCTTTCAAATGAGCTTATCTGCCATGGCAGTCAGGTGACACAGGTTCAGGTTGATCCTTGTATTCACTTGGTATTTGTGTGCTCGTATCCCTCACATTTTGCAAGCTGTTTGCCACCCCAGCTCCACAAGATGCCCCTGCACCATGGACGCACCAGGTATAGTAAAATTATTTTTTCACCCATTTTTGTCCTCTAAACCTAGGTGCGTCTTATGGTCCGGTGCGTCTTATAGTCCGAAAAATACGGTATACAATTGTTTTTCTCATCAGTTTATTTTTACCTCGGATGTCCTTTAAGTGTCCTTGCAGATTTTGAAACACGGAAAAAAACTATACAGAGGATGACAGACTTTTGGCTCATTAATCTGCCATTCAGAATGGGCATGCAGATCAGGCAGCCCCTTCCAAGTTCCTGCAGTGTGGCCATCGCATATGCAAAACTACATTTCAAATTTTGAAACAGGTGGCGGAAGGAAGGTATTACAATATTATGTGCAATATAGTGTATGTGGGAATATTGGATGTACATAGATGAGCATGCTGGGCATGTCCTGTTTATCTTTTCACCCTAAAAATGTTAACTTGTAGCTGACTGCAAGAATGTTATACCCCTTTATTGCATGGCCAGGACACAGCAGACAAATAAGTGTCACACAGTTTAATGAGGATTCTTATGTATTATGATTACTACTATTATTATGTATTTATTTATTTATTTTTTGCTAGAGTTCACTTATTTGACAAAAAATTGATTATTGATGACATTATTTTTCTTACAAGTTTTATTTTATTTTTTTACTCCAAGAAATGTGAAACATTAAATTTTTTAATACAATGTCATATGTAAAAAAAAAATTAAAAAAAAGAAACAAATAGAAAAACCCATAAACGTTGCTTAAAATATGTGAAATGGGAAAGTGTCATGTAAAAACACAATTCACTTACACCACCTAGATTTTTTTTTCCAGTCTTGTTTGCCTCCATGTTTATTAATGAGTGAAAAATAGGAACCTAGTCTGCAAAAGTAAATTCAAAGAAAAACACCAAAAATACTGAAGTAAATCTTAATGTGCAATTTAAAGATGTAACTGGGAGTTATAGTTAAATGCAGAAAAAAATCTGCTACTTAAAAGCTTGAATTCATAAATAGGACCAGGGGCGTAGCAATAGTCATAGCAGCCATAGCAGCAGTTATGGGGCCCTGGAGCACAGGGGGCCCAGTGGTTACTTCATGTATTCACCACTTGTGTTTCTTCACCATCTGGCCTTGTCTCAGTGCCCATGGACTATGTGCAGCGTTAATTGCATAAGAACGTAAATTGCCCAATTACGGTAACTCATATCCCTAGTGTAGGGGCAGGTGGCATCGCTTAAGTGCCTACATCTGAGGGCCCCATGAAGGTTTTGCTATGGGGCCCTATGATCTCTAGCTATGCCACTGAATAGGACCTTTGTTTCAAGATAAGTTAATTCCATTTTAGGCAACAGAAAAAAAACTATGAAAAAAATTTACCAATGGTATGCTGCATATCATTATTACTAATATGATCTCCAACTCCTGTGATTTCAAAATTAACAGAGCAAAGTTCTATGGATGAAAAGAGGAAGTCTGATAAAAATTAGGATTTCCATTCTGTGAACAGGATATGTGATAGCATATGCCATTCATTGCACCTATCTGACCTTTCCAATTATTTTCTTCAATTTCAAAGCACTGTTCTGTTCTAACATTTCCTGTATTTCAATCTCACTTTCTCATGTTAATATATTTATAACATGGTGAAACAGCAGAAAAATAACTAGGTCGAACTTTGTATAGTATTAATTACTAATGCCCTGTTCCTAATGGTTAAAATGGGATGATTTTATCTTGATGTTCCCTTACAAACCCACAAAAAAATGAAAATGTTTCTTTGTGGAAGTATGCATAGAAACTTTCTCTGGGTATAATGTATAAAGCATGCTTAAAAAATGAAATGTATTACAACTGTTCTTCCTACAATCCAAGCTTGAAAATACATGTATGATTCTGGTTTATTGCTTCTGATTACAAGAAAGTGTTGTCGAGATGGCCCAAACCTACGATTTTCGGTTCGCGAATTTCTGCGAAAGGTTCGGTTCACGCGAACTTTCGCGAACCGCAATAGACTTCAATGGAGAGGCGAACTTTGAAAACTAGAAAAAATTATGCTGGCCACAAAAGTGATGGAAAAGATGTTTCAAGGGGTCTAACACCTGGAGGGGGGCATGGCAGAGTGGGATACACGCCAAAAGTCCCGGGCAAAAATCTGGATTGGACGCAAAGCAGCGTTTTAAGGGCAGAAATCACATTGAATGCTAAATTGCAGGCCTAAAGTGCTTTAAAACATCTTGCTGTGTATACATCAATCAGGGAGTGTAATTAGAGTACTGTTTCACACTGACACACCAAACTCACTGTGTAACGCACCACAAACAGCTGTTTGTGTAGTGACGGCTGTGCTGGACTGGTGCACACTATGACGAGAGTGCAGGTGATGGCGGCTTTCCAGCCCATATGGTAGATAGGCATAGGTAGGTGTCCCAGTAGTTGGCTAGGCATAGGTAGGTGTTCCCGTATAGGTAGGTAGGTGCCCCAGTAGTTAGCTAGGCATAGGTAGGTGTTCCCATATAGGTAGGTAGGTGCCCCAGTAGTTAGCTAGGCATAGGTAGGTGTCCCAGTATAGATAGTTAGACAGGGCCTGGCACAGTATAGCGATTACCAACGTCCAGCTGCAACAGATAGAGCTGTATAATGCAGTGTCAGTGGGCAACACAAAAAAAAATAGATCACAAGAACAAGATTAGCTCTCAAAAGAGCTGTTGTGGGGTGCTATTTTAGCAATAAGAATCAGCAAGGAGCAAGATAACAAGTCTACAAGAGCCTAACTAATCTTTCCCTATGAGAGAGTCTACAGCAGCTGTCCCTTCTCTAATTACTGCAGGCACAAGAGTGAGTCCAAAGCCTAACGCTGTCTGCCTTTTATAAGGGGGGGAGGGGGGTGGCTCCAGGAGAGAGTTTAGCCTGATTGGCTACAATGTACCTGCTGACGCTGTTAATCCCCCCTCGCAAGCAGGGTTGGTCAGAACCCGATTACATTGACGCACCTTACGTAATTTGTAAACCTGGGATGAGAATGCGGAATCATCCAGGATGATGATCTATGGCAGTCCAAAGTTAAAATACATTTTATAGCAGTAGCGCAATTGTGTTCGAAACTGTATTTGTATTGTATTGTGTTTTGTTTAACATTTACACTGTGTTTTGTGTTTTTCTCAGCCCTATATGCCAAGTCCAATTCCGGGCACGACCCAGTCGTGCTTGGCGAAATAAAAATGATTCTGATTCTGATTCTGATTCTGATGTAGAGGGTCAAAGTTGACCCTAATGGTGCATTATGGGTGCGAACCGAACTTGCACAAATGTTTCTCGGTTCTCCGCAAACCACCGGAAGTTCGCCGGAAAACCGTTCGGGCCATATTTATTGTCTATGACCTTTATTCAATTAAATTATTTTCTCCTAAGTTTTCTCCTAGGTGATATTTTCATACCTTATTTATAAAATGTCTTTTAAGCCCCCAACAAGCAGGAACATACAAATAATACTTTCGGCAGTACTATTCCACCTACTTAGTGACACTTTTTTCATTTCCAGAGTGCTGGAAAGGTATTTTAAACACGAGATAAAACAAAATTTCCTAGGAGAAAACTTAGGAGAAAAAGTGAATTGAATAAGGGCCTATGGTCAATATTCAATTACTTTTTCTCTTGACTTTTCTCCCAGGTGGTGAGTTAATGTCTTACCTACAAAACAACTTTCAAGCACTTAACAATTGAAACATTACTAAAAAGTAGGTTAGAAAATAGTATCCAACTTATTTTGCGTATTTCCTTTCTGGCTTTACTGATAAGGGCCCACATGCAATTCACTTTTTCACCTGACTTTTCTCCTAGGAGATAATTTTTCATCTTCAATTTAAAATAACTTTCCAGCACTTTTCAACTAAAAAAGTACCAAAAAGTAGGTGAGAAAGTACTATTAAAATTATTTTGAGTATTTTATTGCTTGCTGGTGGCTTAAATGGCATTTTATTGACAAGTTAAAAAATTATCGCCTAGGAGAAAACTCAGGTGAAAAAGTGAATTGCATATGGGCCCAGGTGTGAATATATCTCCTGTGAGAAAACTCAGGAGAACAAGCTAATTGAATAGGGGCCTATATGTCTTACATTAAAGCCCTTTTATTTTGTAGATGTACCTAAAACACAATTAGAAAATAGTATATCAGTTTAAACAAATTAGCTTTTAGCTAATTTGGGAAAGTTTGGTGGACTGTAATGGGCGCTTGGCCACGATCCAGACCCTATTTTGCTTTCTCCAATTTATTGCCTGATGAAGCAGGATTGAGACCTGCGAAACGTGTTGCACTTTGGAGTATCTAATAAACATTACTGTGAATTATAGTAACGTTTCACAGTCGGTTTTTCATTGATGGAGGTAAGTCCACTGTACATCCCCCTTTTAAAATGTTTTTTAAAAGTTTTTATCCTTATTGGCACCTCTGTTCACAAACTTGTAATAAAATTAACCAATATTATTATAATACAAAAAATATGTGTTGCTCCTTAAAACCCACATGTCACGGTGGAATTCATAAGTGTCTATGAAATATATGAACTCAGAAAATAAAATGTGAATATATTCCTGACTCTCCTAAAAAGTTAATTATATGTGTGTTATATAGTCTAAAACTTGCATTTGGTTTTTGAATATTAATTTGACAAATGCAAGGGAATGCATATAAAAGTTTGCAACTAATTTGTTTTAGGCTAATATTACAGCTAGTGTTGATTTAAATATTTGCAGTGCTCAAAATTGTTTTCTGCAGGATTACTCTGAAGACATGGGATAAAACATACAGGCCTTATCCTCAACTGTAAGCTTTAACCTCCTCCCGACTGCCTAGCGCTGATTGGCAGTGGGAGAGTGGCTCCCCCAGGACCATCTAACGTCGATTGGCATCAAGTCCTGGGGTGGAGGTTAGCAGGGAATGCTCACGTGCATGTCCGATTGTTTCCTGCTGAGGCATGGAGCAGAGCTCTGTGATCAGCCTGCTAGTCCTACAGATCAGCAGACACAGTAGATTGTTTATTTTGGAAAGAAGTACATTGTAAGAGAGGTAATACTGTACTGTATTTACTGTGGGTTTAAAAGGAGGTTAAATAAAAAGTGCATGTATATTACATTATTAAGTATACAGCACACTTAAATATAAGTACAGTACATTACCACTTAAAATGTACCTATAGTGAATTATTTGTTCTATTAATGTTAATGCTTAATGTTTTGTTGACCTGTCTGTATAAGTTCATTGCTTTAGCTTTTAGTAATGATTGTTGAAATTGTCAGTTTAAGTCTTTATCAGTTATATCTTGGAGCATTGTTTCTTTAAAAGTACACTGAAAGACTTTATGACTGGATTTTCAAGCCAGCAGAAAGTTCTTTTTTTCTTTGATTTTGCTAGTATAGATATAAAAGCTATCTTGAAGAAATATTGCCAGATATAAATCTGCTGCACAAACAGAACACCTCTTTGTAATGGTCACTACAGATTTATCATAAGAGGAAACAAAAAATAAGACATTTCTGGGCTAGTCTGGTATTCCCTCTGGCTGCTTTTTAACTGTTTTTGACGTGCTGACAGAAACTATTGTTATCACTTTTGCTGGTGGCAATACATTTATACATACCATGCTGGTCATGACACCCAACCTAGCTAGAGAGTGCATTCACATGCGCCTTCCAGATTTAGGCTTTGATGTATCACTGTAGCCTATTATTTTATTTATTGTGTTTAATATTATATAACACTCTATAAAACAGCAGTGTTTTGTTACTGTATAAATTCCTAAAAATGACCATTTATGATGGGAAACGATGGGATGGATAAATGAATATACAAGTTCAACATGTGTTTGTTAATCATATAAAGGATATTAAGCTCCCAAAGCAAAGGCCCAGCAAATGTTGTCTTTGGATCAGCGTTTTCCAAATGTTTGCCACAATATGACCATGTCCAGTTCAGCAAAGCTCTGTATTTTTTTATACTATTATTATTTATTGTATTTATAAAGCTCCCAGATATTACGCAGTGCGTAATTATTATTTATTGTATTTATAAAGCGCAACATATTACACAGCGCTGGACATTAGTTTAGGTTACAGACAATATTTAGGGGTGATATACAGCAATATGACAATACAGGAATACAAGAAAAGATCAGATCATGCAGCACAGTATGATTACAAGGTAATGCTTAGTCAGTCACTGGATGGAGCATGGAGATTAGGCAAGTTAGGTTCACTCAGATGCATTTCATGGGTGCACAGTAATGGAGGTGCATGATCAGGTAGGACACAAAAGGAGGAGGACCCTGCCCAAAGGCTTACAATCTAGAGAGAGAGGTAAGGACATGAAAGGTAGGGGACCAGAGTTCAGCTGTGCGTTTAGAGCACTTGTGAGGGGTAGTAGGCCAGAGTGAAAACGTGAGTCTTGAGGGCCTTCTGGAAGATGTTGAAGGAGGGGGTTGCCCTAATGGGTGGAGGTAGGGAGTTCCATAGTGTTGGAGCAGCTCTTGAGAAGTCCTGGAGGCGTGCATGGGACTGGGTGATGCGGGGAGTGTAATATGAACATTTTCATAGAACATTAACTTAGGTACTAATAGCAACATCAAATGCTCTATTTCTAACTTTAAAGTGCAAATGCAATGACAACAGGCCCCATATATAATTAACTTTTTCTCCTGAGTTATCTCCTAGGAGATAATTTTCATTTTCTCTTTAAAATACCTTTTAAGAAGTTTACAATTGAAAAAGTACCTAAAAGTTGGTGAAAAGGTACTGTCAAAATTATTTGGAGTATTTTCTTGCTTGTTGGTGGATTAAAAGGCATTTTATTTGAAACTTTGAAAATATCCCCTAGGAAAAAACACAGGAGAAAAAGTGAATTGCATATGGGCCTAGATGTCCTCAAAATATTATATACCTATTCATGAATAATATGATGATATTATCTTATTTTGCTTATGAAACTATATTTCTACGTTTTATTGCACTTTCAACTACTTACAGACTGCATAGAAACTATTTCTGTAACAATGCATTGACACTTAAATCATTTTTGTTTTTGT
The DNA here is from genome assembly GCF_040937935.1 of Hyperolius riggenbachi. Lineage (NCBI taxonomy): Eukaryota > Metazoa > Chordata > Amphibia > Anura > Hyperoliidae > Hyperolius > Hyperolius riggenbachi. Next base: position 153,217,691 of record NC_090646.1, read on the forward strand.
TACACACACTTTAAAATGTTAGTACTACTCAATGCTTTTTAGAATGAAGTTGTCAGTGGAAAACCTCATAGAAGAAAACAAAAACACAAGGGGACACAGGAGCCACTAAATACAATTACCTAGAGAAGAATTTAATATACGTTATTGTACTCACCAGGGTGGGGAGGGGATCAAAGCAGGCAGTTTGGACTCATATCCCATGTGAAGACTTGAGCACCGTCATAGCTCACAGTGTAAATTGCAGGTATGGTGATGGATAATGGACAATTTTGTGACTGCAGCTAAGCTATAGTATAGCTGAACTCCCCCTATCATGGTAGGGGAGCTTGACGTGGTGCATAGAGTTTGGGTACAATGTACCCAGGCTCCATCTGAATATTAACATTTTTAGAGGTGAAACTGTTTATTATTGCTTGTGATCACTACAGGTATTAGCTTAGTTACTGTATATACTGCCATAGTGCTGACTAGTACAGTATGTGGATGTGGTTAGCAAAGTTACAACGTTTTGGGGGAATGTTTCATAAATAGGATAAACATGATTTTTATTACCACTGCTGAAGAAGTTGCATAATAGTTTTTAGGCCATAATGGACATTCATTTTATTACAATTACCACATTTCACATACAATAAGAACAACAGCTTCCTATGCTAGTTCAAACCGAGGACCAGTCATTTAAAAACGTTAATACATATAATTAATATTTCTGCAAACTCTTTTCATCAAATCTACAATATTATCATTAATGTATGAACCACTGACATATTCTGTAAGAAACCGTCACGTGATACATAATAATACAAAAAAGGTACTGTATATACAGTACATAATAAAGATGTCCTTACATAATACAGAATTGGTATACATCACAGTAATAACAGTGACAAATGTAACATGACAAAATGTTTAGCAACTTCCAAGACACAAAGGGGAGAGAGTCCTGCCCTTGCATGCTTGCAATTTAAAGGAACAGGGAGGAAACAAGAAGTTACAATATGCTCAATAACACTTAAAAAGGAAAAATGTGAGAATAATGCATTCCACAAATGTATAAATAAACAAAATGAATGGGCAAAAAAATATAATTGGGATGCTTTACATTTCAAAATAAGAAGGATATCATCAAACGTCTTAATTCATTTGATCTTTAAGGAAGAATTATAAAGAGGTAGGCTGGGTTCACAGTGGTCAGTTGTAGGACTCTCATGTTATAGTGACTGTGGACTGCAATGGAGACTGGCCCATAGGCTTTAACAGAAAGCCTGCATGCAGCGAGTTAGAGAAACCAAATCTGTTACTGTGAACAGGCCCACAGAGTTGTATGGGCAGTGAGTTGACATGCAGAATTTTTCTGCATCGCAACTGACCACTGTGAACAGGGTCTCAATGTTGATTTATGATAGCTGAATTGTATTTTCTTTTAACCACCCTGGTGTTTAATTGCTGCAGATTTAGTTTTTTTTGTTTTTTTGTAGCAAAAGTGGTAAAAATTATGCATTTCTTCTTTTTTGCAAAAAAAATAAGAAATAAAAGTAACATTTAAAATACATGCATATAAATGTGCATGCCTCCCTGAGTAAAATGCATTATGAATTAACTTTTTTCCCATTTTGCTTCACTTACAGTAAGCAGTGAAAATCTGTCAAAGGTCCATCTCCTCATGGGGGATTATCGGTTATATCTAAACTGCATCTGCTATGTCCAACTGCCCAAATAGTGTGTATCTATATACTGCATATGTCTATTTGACACACACACACACACACACACACACACACACACACACACACACACACACACACACACACACAGACACACACACACAGACACACACACACACAGACACACACACACATATCTATATACTGTATATGTCTATTTGGTAACAATTTTGCATAAATAATGTTTTGAACTTGTAGTAAATACATATGATTTAGTAGATTGTTTTGGTATGTTATTGTTAGGGTTAATAATTTTAACTGACCTTAACTAACAGCAAATGTCTGAATTTTGTCTTTATAAGCAAGTTTCTTGTGATGCTTTAACATAGATTTAGGCCCTGTTCACAGTGCTCAGTTGCGTTGCAAAATAAATCTGAATGTCAACTCACTGCCCATACAATTCTATGGGGCTGTTCACAGTAACGGATCATGTTATTCTAACTTGCTGCATGCAGGCTCTGTATTAAAGTCTATGTCCAGTCTCCACTGCAGTTCACAGACACGTGTGAGTTATGCATCTGACCACTGGGAACCTAGCCTCAGAAAAACACATTTTACTGATGTTTATGTAAAACTCATTAAATCTGCTTTTAGACATTTATGATGACTACTACATAAAACAGTAAGGACTCTTTGGGCATTCACTTTTTTTTTCAAAGTTTTCTTTTAGGAGATACTTTTTTATTTTCTGTTTAAAATAACGTTTTGCATTCTGCAAATGAAAAAGTACCAAAAATAGAGTTGAAAAAGTTATATCAAAATTATTCTGAGCATTTTTCTGCTTGCTGGTGGCTTAAAGGACAACTGACGCAATAGGGATATGGAGGCTGCCATATTTATTTCCTTTTAAGCAATACCAGTTGCCTGGGAGCCCTGCTGATCCTCTGCCTCTAACACGTTTAGCCATAGCCCCTGAACAAGCATGCAGCAGATTAGGTGTTTCTGACATTATTGTCAGATCTGACCAGATTATCTGCATGCTTGTTTCTGGTGTGATTTAAACACTACTGCAGCCAAATAGATCAGCAGGGCTGCCAGGCAACTGGTATTGTTTAACAGGAAATAAAAATGGCAGCCTCCATATCCCTCTCACTTCAGGTGTCCTTTAAGAGGCATTTTATTTGTAATGCATAAATACCACCCAGGAGAATATTTAGGAGAAAAAGTGAACTGGATCTGGCCCAATATACTGTCTAAAGGTGGCCACACACCATACAATTTTTTAAATATCTGTTCAATTTAAGAATTGCAATCAATTTTTCTGACTGTAATATTTCAAAAATATGATCAATGTACCACACACCTATGTTCAATTTTTCCCCAGTTATGATAAAAATGATTGGAAACTCCGAGAAAATTGCTAGGGTGTGTATATTGATAAACTGACAATCTAACACACACCATACAATCTTTAGAAAGATTGAAGAAAAATATCTGGCATTCCGGATCGATAAAAATCGAAGAAAACGGGAAATGCGATCGAATTTTTCAGTCGAATGAAAAAAAAGCTTTCGATTTTTTCGGGAGATACAATCATTTTTATCGAATTGCCGTAAAATCGGATCATTTTATTGTATCGGGTGTGGCCACCTTGAGGCCTGGAACCCACTACAAATCTTTTTAAGTAGCGTTTTGTAATCGATTTCATGAGCGTTTTCTGGCGATTTTGGTCGTGATTTTAAAAAGTGTAAGCTTTTTGGCAGCGATTGTAATACCGATTTGGGATTAGCGATTTTAATTCGGATTGTTCATTAGTTTAATTTTTTTACAGTTTGCAGTAATTAAAAATCGCACACAAATTCGCTATTTGCAGCGATTCATGAGCGATTTGCCAGCGCTTCAACACTTTACATTGAAGCGCAAACGCTCCCAAAATACTGCATGTCCTGGGATTGCGATTTTGCTAACAGCAATCGCTACTGTGGAATTTGTTACATCTATTTACATTGGCAGAACGTTTAGGGAAATCGTTAGCGATTCAAAGCACTCCTTAAAAGCTCAAAAAAGCGCTCTGGTGGGTTCCAGGCCCGACAGGGGCAAGCAGGCTTCACATTTAGATTACACTAAGTCATTCAATTTGCATTTCACAAAGACTTTAATACAATTTACAATTCTAAAGCCAAATCTGAATGTTTATTTATATATAGAAAAAATATATTATATCATTAGAATGATAAAGGCTCAGTAGCGTTTTGGAATATGCAATTAGTTCTGCTGACTTTGAGTTCTGTGAGAAATCTATCCTCAGTTTGAAATTCTGAAACCTTAACATTTTTGTGACAACTTTGTTTCTTAGCGTTGTTCTTACATGACTGTATTTTAAATATGGTTATACGCAAATATACTGGTACTGTTTGTAGTTTTATCTGTTCTCTAGCATCTATCTGCATGTGTGCCAGGACAGATTGATTGTAAGGCTAATTTGTTGGAGGAGCAAGGAAGTTTTAACTGCTTGCAATGTCAGGCTGCCCCCATGTGGTCAAAGTGACAATGACATCACCATTATGACACAAAATGTGGTTTCTATATGAGAGATCTCATAACATAGGCAAGTGCTACACTTCGCATTTTTCAGTATGTTTTGTTTACGAGGGACATGTCTGTTCAAATGTTACTTTTAATACAATCAGATCATTGTAAGATGTTTCTTGATTTTGTTTTTACTGCAATTTCAATGTTGCATTAATCTCTGAATTGACTGAAAAATTATGCGTACCGTACTAGATCAAGATCGACTTTGCTGAGGTTCATTTGTAAGAGGCAAAGATGGTGGGTTGGGCCAAATGTTTATAACTCCTTGAAATCTGAATGATTTTGGGCCACCTCATGCGGCCTTGCACCCCGCCAGCCTTAGCAGTGCCTTCACATTTGTACTCATGCCACTAACAATGAGTTCTGCTATTAGACACAATATATTCCTCAATCCTCATTGAATAGCACTGCAGTATTAAGTGTTCGCCAGTATCTGTATGTGGAGAGAGCAGACTGCATTTAAGTGCAGACTATACCCTTAGGCACACTGCTTGCATCTTGCGCTCATTATCACCCTCAGACCTCAGTGCACCAGCTGTTCTGCCTTTGCCACTATTTATTGTAAGATATTCACCTTTTTGCCTGGTAGCCATCGCTAGGATAATTTTCAACTGCTGATTAATTGTCAGTGCCTGTTGCAATTAATTTATTATATTACTTCTCCCAAGTCACTGTGATTTCCCCGCAGGTTTTATTAAGAGGCCAATTAAAGGGCCTACTTGTATAATAGTAGTAAAAAGTTAAAAGGATCTTTTGCATCTCACTGATCTTTTTTTCAGGTTTTTCTCCACACTTCTTTCTTATTAAAGTGAACCTGAGGTGAGAGTTATTTCCTTTTAGCAATGCCAGTTGACTGGCTATCCTGCTGATCCTCTGCCTCTAATACTTTTAGCTATAGACCCTGAACAAGCATCCAGCAGATCAGGTGTTTCTAACAATATTGTCAGAACTGACAAGATTAGCTCCATGCTTATTCAGACGCTACTGCAGCCAAATAGATAAGCAGAGCTGGCAGGAAACTGGTATTGTTTAATAGGGAGCAAGTATGGCAACCTCCATATGACTCAAGTTCACTTTAACAAAAGGATAACAAAAGTCTTTGTCACCCCTGTCTTTACCAATTAATTGCTGCAAGCAGCTTTCAACTATAAAGCAGGGAAAGGTATCTTTGTATCTTTGCTGCTTGCTTCTGTGTATATATATATATATGTATATATATATATATATATATATATATATATATATATATATATATACACATATGTACAGCGGGATACAAAAGTCACAGTGGAGTCACTGTGCATAGTTCAACCATTTGACGCACTTTACACAAGGAGATGCTATATGCGAGAGTTTGCTGTGGGTGGAGAAAAGGCTTCCTCTGCATCAAACAGAGCCGCTTGAAGTATGCTAATGCACATTTGCACAAGCCAGCTCAATTTTGGAATAAGGTGCTGTGGACTCATGAAACAAAAATTGAGTTAACAAGGGGTGTTCTGCATGAAGGAAAAAGAACACAGCATTCAAAGAAAAACACCTGCTACCTACAGTAAAATATGGTGGTGGTTCCATCATGCTGTGGGGGTGTGTGGCCAGTGCAGGGACTGGGAATCTTGTCAAAGTTGAGGGACACATTTATTCCACTCAGTATCAGCAAATTCTGGAGAAAAATGTCCAGGAATCAGTGACAAAGCTGGAGTTGCGCTGCCGTCATGCTGTGGGGGTGTGTGGCCAGTGCATAGCAATACAAGTAAACGGGACTGTTTCCACTTGTCAGGATTCCTTTGCGTTTTTCTGTGCAGAAAAAATTTGCATGGCAGAGCCATCAGAATTCGCATACCGCATACCGCATACCGCTATGCGAATCGCTTACAATTACTATTTAATAGGAAATTTGCATGTGGTTTGGGTATGCAAATTTTCATGCGAATTTGCATGCAAATTCGCATAGAAACAATGGAAAATCACACCAGCACTGCCATGGTTAAATTCGCATACATCGTCATCCATGCGAATTCGCATGAAAATTCGAATAGACTCGCATGCGAAATTCGCATCCGCATGCAAATTTTTTCCGCGACGATTCCCACCGCACAAATGGAAATGCAGCCTAAATGTCACCCATATTTGGAGAGATGAACACCTAATATAAAGACTATTTGAAAAGATGATTTACACACACAAAATACACAGATAAACTTCCAAATTAACACTCCAAATCAGCCAAAACAAAATACTTCATAATGACAAAAGACATTAAGTATACCTGTATTCAAAATCAATCCAAAGTCTCACTTTCAAAAGTAAAAAAAACAAAAACATGCCATTTCCCAGTGCAATGCACACAATGTACTGTTTGCCTACAATAGCAGGCAACGTATGATTAAAGATAATCTGTACTCTAAAATTATTACAATAAAAAGCATACCCTTCTATTCATTATGTTTTCCTGGGCCCCTCTGTGCGGTTTCTGCCACTCCCTGCTGCAATCCTGGCTTGTAATTGCCAGTTTTAGGCAGTGTTTACAAACAAAAGACATAGCTGCTAACCAGAATGTGATAGGCTGAGAGAAGCTCAGTCTGTGACTCACATAGAACCTGGAGGGGGTGTGGAGAGGGTGTGTATAGCTTCTGCCTATAACAGCAGACAGCACATTCCTGCCTGAGCCCGACAAAGCCGTCAGAGGAAAGAAGATTAGATTATATAACAGAGATAATACAGCCACTGTGCAACTAGGAAAGGCTGCAGTAAGACCGACATTAGAATAGGTATATGAACTTATAGGATAGAAGAAATAAGACTGAAAAATTTGTTACAGAGTATCTTTAATAACAAACAGATTCAAGGACTGTTGTTTTATTAATTGCACAGCCTTGGAAAAACAAGTCAACACTAGAGATGTCCCGAACGGTTCGCCGGCGAGCGGTTCCAGGCGAACTTCGGTGGTTCGCGTTCGCCTACCAAACGCGAACTTACCCGGAAGTTCGATTCGCCCCATAATGCTCTATGGAGCAAAACTTTGACCCTCTCCATCACAGTCAGCAGACACATTATTGCCAATCAGACTGCACTCACTGGTGGAGCCCCACCCCCCCTTATACAAGGCAAGGTCCTTGAGCCATTTGACTCACTCATCTGCCTATACTAATTAGTTAAGGGACAGCTGCTACACACTCTGCTAGGGAGATTTTAATTAGGCTCTTGTGGGCTCCTCGCTCCACCTCCCTCCTCCTCTTCTACCTATTCCCTCCTCCCTCCTACCGGAGGGTCTCATCTGCCAGAGAATTTTATTATTTCAGGGAGATATGAATCTACCTGGCTATCTGGGGTTCTCTTTGGACAACTGTTGAACACAAAAGACAAGGCCATGCCTGGCTACATATCTGTAAGCAGTGGCTGCATCGTGTAATGGTTAAGGGCTCTGCCTCTGACACAGGAGACCAGAGTTCGAATCTCGTCTCTGTCTGTTCAGTAAGCCAGCACCTTTTCAGTAGGAGACCTTAGGCAAGTCTTCCTAACGCTGCTATCTTGTCTAATTTTTCTCTTGGATTGAGCATAAATGGTAAATGCTAGGCAAGCTTCAGTTAGTACTGTTGTGGTACAGCGGTTAAGGTACTTGCCCACGACACAGTAAAACCTGGGTTCAATTCTCAGCTATGGTATGTAAACTGGCTTTTGAAATAATATAATTCTCTGGCAGGGGGAGGAGGGTGGAGGGAGCCCTAAAATAGGGGTTTGTGTGAAACCTAGATGTTAGCCTGGGACATTTGATGTGTATTTCACTCAATCATGTCTGCCTCTAGGTATTAGAGCCTTTGAAACATGTTTTCTATCATTTTTCTAGGCGTTAGAATTTTTTTTATTTTTCAAAGTTCGCCTCCCCATTGAAGTCTATTGCGGTTCGCGAACCGAACCTTTTGCGGAGGTTCGCGAACAGGGCTTGAGAACCGAAAATCGGAGGTTCGCGACATCTCTAGTCAACACAGCCCTGTCTAACACTCCAAAACCAATATCACTGCTATACCATACTGTTTCTTTCTATCCTTATTTCATTCAACTTATTTTCATTTGCTCTCACTAATTTCCCCTACAGTCGGCAATACAACTACTAATTCAGAGAAAAAAAAATCACATGAGGTTTTGGTAAATTGCATGAGGAGGAGTTAATTAAAGAATGGTTGCTTAGGCTAGCTCTGAGCAAGCACAGAACTTGCAAAACTACTTGGAAATGGTGGTTTAACTAAAATTTGCACAAAGGAAGAGGTTTTCCTGTAGAAAACAGGTAAAAAGGTACTATCAAAATTATTGAGAGTATATTTTCGCCTGAAAGTGGTTTAAAATACATAATCTTGAAAAGTTTTGAAAACAGTACCTAGGAGAAAGGGCCCTTGTTTCATTGGCAAGTCAAATGCAAGAACTCAAATTTACCAGCATTGCATTTCATCTGCCATATGCTTGCCCAAATAGCCATGCTGTCAAGATACTTCTGCAGTATGTCATTACCCTGCTGAGTGCTAATAATTCTACATATTTTTATATAATTTGCAAATAGGTAAATTGAAGAGCTCTGAGCTTAGTAACGGCCCTGGCAGAATACGACTGCTGACTGTTTCCCATTTTGAATATAATTCATTTACTATTACTATGTATATCAACAAGGAGGATCGATCGGCACTAGATGACAGCTGGCTCAGGGGGTATAGAGGTGCTAACCGCTGTGCCTCCAGATAAACAACATTAAGTAAAACAGCTTGAGAAAAGAAAATCCGGGCACCAGCTTGCCAATACAGCAGTCACCTTTTTATTGCATCCCCAGCATCCCCGTAACACAAGTGAGAAAATGCCTGACAGACGTTTTGCGGGCTAAAGGACCAGCTTCTTCAGAGGCTAATACACACCCTCTGAAGAAGCGGGTCCTTTAGCCCGCGAAACGGCTGTCAGGCATTTTCTCACTTGTGTTACGGGGATGCTGGGGATGCAATAAAAAGGTGACTGCTGTATTGGCAAGCTGGTGCCCGGATTTTCTTTTCTCAAGCTGTTTCATTTACTATTACCTTTGTCCCTCAGCCATTTTCCTGTCCATGTACAGCCATTTCCCCCTAGCTCCTACATCATTAGATTTTGCAGCAGACTCTTGTAGGGAACAGGGTTGAAAGCGTTTGCTATTTGTAAGCATACTTTTTTTCTTTACCCACTTCTTTTGCCTTCACCACTTCCTAAATGCGGAGTATGTTGGACGGACAAGACCTGTCTTTCATAACCCAGATTAATGATGTGAATTAGATCATACTGTGCTAAATAATTTTGCATAGCATTGCTTGAATTTTTTCTCATAGTATTACACATAACTGTTGTTAAGTTTATAGGTCTAAAGCTTCACAGTTCTGATCGTTCATTCAGAAAAGAAAAACTGCAACTATAGGGCATTCATGCTAAACTGACCAGCCAAAAAGACACAAGCAAGGAAAGCTATGCTCTTTCTTTCAAGGGCTCAGGATTTAAATGGGAAGGAGGGGTTGAGGAGGGTGGTCAAATTACATACAAACAATCTTCAACCCTCTGCCCTCAAACACTCACAACACTGGAACTGTAGTAACCTAACCTGCATCAGCATCAATCATGGCTCACACTCTTCTTGCCATGGCACATTGGTCTCCCACGTAGTAGGGTGCTGACCTACCACTTTTTGAACATTTGGAATATGTAATACAGTACTAGGCATCATGTTACAAGAGGGATGAAAGATCTCATTTACCAGGAAAGTCAGTGGCATACCAATAGGGGATGCAATGGCTATGACCACACCGGGGGCCTTGGTCCAGAGGGGCCCTCTCTCAACTGCAGTATTAGCTCTATAGTGGTCCTGTGCTGGTAATAATCACCTCTATATATGCTTTGAATGGTAGTAATTAAACTTTTCCCCATTCCCTTCTTGCACCTGTGGCACTGTGGTTGTCCTTGGCAGGTTTTAGTGTGCTGCGTCAAATTTTATGTGCAGAGAGCTAGGGGCCCAATATAAAACTTGTACTGGGGCCTATGACTCCTTAACTATGCCTCTGAGGAAAAGTGAGAAACTGGGCCAATTCAGTCTGGAGAAAAGATGTCTTAGAGGTGATCTAAAACATGCACAAATACATACGAGGGCAATATAAAAGCTTAGCAGATGAGCCTTTTGTCCCTAGGCTTGCACAATAGAAAAGGTAAAGTGATATGTAGGGATGCTCATTCGGATTCCAAGGGATTAAAATTTCTGCATTTCCATTCGAAAATCTGTTTTTCCGATCAGAATTCGGAAAATGGAAAACAGAAATTGGAAAATGGAAATCGGAAATTTGAATTCCACGGAAATGGGACTTACTGCAAAACGGTAATTTTAGCCCAATTACAGAATAAGAGAATGCAGAATTTTTTTGCAAAATTTTAATTGTAGACCATTCATAAGACTGATTTTCCGTTTTTTTCCAATTTAAGGTTTTCTGATTTATGATCTTAATTTCATTTTTTTTTTTCATTCTCTGTTGCAAAAAAAATGGCAAATAAAATACTCGGGAAAAAAAACGAAAATCAGAAAATGAAAAACTGGAAATTGTAAAAAAAAAAAACATGAAATTAGAATTTCTGCAGAATTGGAAATAGGCATTTCCAACCATCCCTAATGATATGCAAATGGAGGGTGTCAGGAACCGGCCCGCGGCACGCCTGCATATACGGTTCCTGACTGCGGGTTTGACCAGATTAAGCGGGGAACAGCCTTATTCAAGCTAAAACAAGGCTGGGACCCCTCAGAACACCTCTCACTGCCACCACTAGCTGTTCGCTAGACACTTCCACTCTGCTGTTGAGTCCTCAGCGCGCACTCCGCGTTTTCGTATTCGGGTCAGCTTTGCGCTTAGGCCAAATACGGGAACGCCACGCACCCACACACACACACAGTTGCAATCTTACACTGTCGTGAAGCAAAGACCCACTAACAGTCGTTCCGAACGATACTGTTAGCCACTCTGCTGTCGCTACTCGCACTGGCGTTGTTCGTACGTTGGGTCAGCTGCGCGCTTAGGCCAACGTATGACAAACGCCCCCACACACAATGCAATTACAATTTCATACGGTAGTGTTGCTCAAGCGTACAATTAGGCATGAAACTTATACACGGTTACACTTCAGTCTCTTCTAGGCTATGAGTGTTAGTTTAGTACGGCAGAAGTCAAGCTTATTAAATAATAATTTAATATTCCAGAAAAACATGGAACAGTGCAGAACAGAATATATACAAAAGATTACAAAAAACAAAGTAAAAATAGTTACAGGATAAAAGTTACAAAGATAACACACAAAGCGATTTTGCTTACCAAAATAAACGGGGAAATAAACGTACCAGCGTATCGATCTGGCGTTGTTGCGGGAGGTATGCACTTCTGGTCAGGAACCAGGTTAGTTCTAGCCGTGTGAGCTACCTCCAAGAACTACAAGTTGTGGCTATCCTAGCTGCAGTTTTATACTATGAAATACGCCTGGAGGCTGCAACTTCCTTGGGGAGGGGAGGAACTAGTTTTTAATTAAATCTCAGACATAAATGGTATTTCCAGAGATCCACATACATGAAAAGATTTCCCTAGTCCAAGTTACAGGTGACAACCCCATTGTTGACAGTATTTCCTAGCTGATCAAAGATAAGGATATCGTTTGCACCTCCACCAATAATTCAATTTCTACAGGTAGAAAATAGTATCAAAAGGACTTCACCCCTTCAATAATTTCCAGTAGGCTGTCAAATACATTTCAAACATTCAGGTGTCAGCTTCCCCCTTTCCTCAAGACTCTAGCAGGCTTGCCTTGTATAATGGGACAATGGCTGACACCAGACTCAAAAGCCATGCCGACCAGCCTATTCTTCCTCAATTGACAGCTAATTAGCAGTCGACACAGTTTCCCCTGCTGGACAATGGGGCAGAGGTAATGGCCATCTACATACAGAATTACATTAGACTTAAGTTTACTCTGGCCAGGTGACCAATTACTCCCAAACCCAATACACATCTGAGGTTTTACCCAGTAGACAGAAACAGGACAGAAATATGTTCTGTTATTATCCTTAACAGCATCAGCACCCCAATATATCACCACAGAGGGGAAAAGTTTTTGCAATCTATTTAGAAAATGCTCTTTGCAGTGAGAGAGGTTAACATATGGGAAAACTTACTATAATAAGAAATTATGGCAAATTTTATATCTGCATTTAAAGGGGGTTTGGATGCTTTCCTTGCATTGAAGGGCAGCCATGGCATTATTACTAGGTAATTCCCAAAGATGTTGATTCAGGGATTTTATCTGATTGCTATCTGGAGTCGGGAAGGATTTAATTTAACTAGGTGTTACTAAAAAGCCATTTTCTAGTATTAATCCCCATATTTGGTATCAGGCAAGTCAGGCACATGCAGCTTCTGGAGAAATCAGGTGTTGCCATAGACTTTAATTGAAAATATTTGAGCACCAGGCAGGGCCGTGCAGAGGATCCTTAAGGGGGTGCTCACATTTTTTGTTTCTTTCTATTCTCCACTACAGTGATTCTGTCAGGCTTTTGCATTTTACTCCGGGAAAACAAAACGGACAGTAAAATCTGTCAGACAAACATTTTTGAACGGAAACCAGGACCATTTGCTGCATGATCAAAAAGGCAGAAAGGGACACCAACTTTTGCAGCAGAGCACCCCCCCCCCCCTTCCCCTGTGCCTGGTGCCAGTCGGTGTCCAAAAATATTTTTTGCATGGTTTAAACTCTGTTTTTAATCCTACAAAGCTGGTGACAAAGGAGACATTATCAGGTTTTTTTTTTCCATTCATTTGTGTGGGGGGTGGTTAGGGTAAGGCATCAGAAACCGTGTTTGTGTATGGGGTGTGTGGTTAATGTAGGTTTTGGGAAGGGGGTTTGTGCTGGGGGGGGGGGCATTTAGGGTTAGTCGCTAGGAAGAAGGGTTGTGCAAGGGGGAGATTAGGGTTACACACCCACACAGAATATATATATATATATATATATATATATATATATATATATATATATATATATAGTGCAGTACATTAGATGTATTATTATCTAAGAATCAAAATAGATCCAATTCACTTTTATCCAATTTTTGGTAGCAGGAAAAAAGGGTGCCAACAGCTAGTGGACAAAAAGGGTGCCACCAAAGACTCTAATGCATTGGACGTTAATATGGCAAAAAAGCAGAAAAAGGGCACCCGATAAATATCGTTAACATTAAAAAAAATATTTTAAAAAAAAATACAAAGAAATAAACAAACAGAGCACCAGCAATCAGGGCAGAAAAGGGGGGGGTTAATTGTATGCTCAGTAATATGGCTCTGTAGTGAGCTTTTAAAGCTGCAGAGCACAAATTTGTAAAAAATAGCCTGGGGACTAGGGGGTGTAAGCCTATGGCCCTTAACTGGTTAAAGCAAAAGATGAAAAATTATCACCTTGGAGAAAATGTAGGAGAAAAAGTTAACAAAATAGGGACCTCCCTTGTCCATTGCCCGACCCAATAAAATGAACTCCATTTCATTACATGTTCACATTTTTACTCAGGATTGCTGACTGCGGGGGAGTGGAGCAGGAGGAGATGGAGGACACACAACAGCAGCAGACATAGGCACAGAAAAGAGTTGTTTCATGTATCTCTACAGTGGCATTAATATGAAAATGCCTTGTTTAAAAAATTGCGCAGGGCAAAGCCAACATGTGGACTGGAAGCAGGACAGGAGGAACGGATGCCCCACTGTTTTAGTGGTTTTCAAGCTATTACAGTGATTTAGACAGCGTGAGCAGCCTGTGCTGTTATTGGGCACAGCTGCAGCATCCATGGGGTGTTTTGCAGGATTGCTGGGCACTGTACGCTGCTTGTGCGGTAATAATGATAGTAGAATATCAGTATTTTTACTAATATTCTACTATCATTCACTCTGCTGCGCAAAACACAAGTCAAGGTGATGATAGCTAGCAGGAGAAGCAGAGAATGACGGCAGGATGACCGGGAGCAGAACAGGAAGAGCAGATGATATATGCCAGTTGGAGCAGGGATTTATGCACAGATACAATTCCATATAACAATATAGTGGCAATGTAGTTCACTCATATGCTCCTGTCCTATAATTTGAAGTCACATCCTCCTGCAAACTATTGGTAGTGAGGGGTTACTGATAAGGCACATCCTGTCCTGTCCACCGTCATGCTGTCTCTGCTCCACCTGCTGTCAAGTGAATGCAAAGCAGAACAGTTTGCAAAGCGAGGCTGGGTCGAAATAACTGAACTGAGAAGTAGTACTGGGGTTTGGCTTTGCACTATAATTATAGACCCAGCACAAACTGTACATGATACAATAATGGAAAATTGTGGCAGAGAGCATGTGCGCCATAATTTAAATTCATTGCGCTAATTGTGGCATTTACTATTGAGGCCATCTGCAGCACCATTTTTACCACCAGTTCTTCTGCACCATTGTACCTGTTCTGATAAGGTGTGGGTCTTTTTCACACTGAAATCTGAAGATTAGTACGGAACACTCTGCATCCTGTGCTCAAGATCAAAGCGCAGAGGAGAAACCAGATCTCCGCTTTCTGAGATCTCTTGAAGGAGTTGCAACCATCTCTTTGGTGTCAATTCACCAGAGAGGATTTACTAAGAGAAAAAAGGTAGGTAGTTTATCTCATGAGGTATTTTAACACTCTGGAGTCAATTCACCAGTGTGAGAGGACAGAGAGAAAAGTGTTCGATAGCAGGGGATAAAGGAGAGATATGCATGAGGAAAGTGTGAGAAAGCAGAGAGTTAGGTAATCGGTATTAATGATTTACATGGGATACTTTTCCTCTCTGTAAGCTTGAAAGTGAAGCATTGTGGGTAGGAGGTGGAGTTTTACCACTACCTGACCAGAGTATTCCTGCCTTTTACTGCCAGAACATATCATAAATCATATCACGAGTGAGTCTGAACTTCTTCACCACCTCTGTCTCAGTAAAATTATAAAGAACGGTTTTCTCACGAAAAATACGAGGTGCGATTAAACAGACCCTCCTCCTGCGCCTTCATCTCCTCATAATAGAAGCAAGCTCTTAGGCCTAGTGCACACCAGAGCAGTTCGGCAGCGTTTTGCGATCCGCTTGCGGGTGCGGATCCGCTTGGGTAATGTATTTCAATGGGCTGGTGCACACCAGAGTGGGAGGCGTTTTGCAGAAACGCATACTCCCGGGCTGCTGCAGATTTTGGATTGCGGATGCGTTTCTGCCTCAATGTTAAGTATAGGAAAAACGCAAACCGCTCTGAAAAACTGCACTTGAAAGCGGTTTGCCAGGCGTTTTTTTTTTACATTAGCTGTTCAGTAACAGCTTTACTGTAACAATACATGAAATCTACTACACCAAAAACGCTTCACAAAACTGCAAAATGCTAGCTGAAACGCTACAGAAAAATAAGAAAAAGCGTTTCAAAATCTGCTAGCATTTTGCGGATCTGCTAGCGGTTTTTGGGGTGCACCAGGCCTAACAGAGTAAGCTCAAAAGGCTCCATCTTCCACAGCAGCAGCTGCTGTGTGAAAACCACGATATCTCCAGGTTCATTCAGGGGATAAAGAGATGAAAAAATAACGAATAGCCACACCCCCTTTCTTCCCTGGTGAATTGTGATTTGGAGAAAAACTAACTACTAACTATCACTTATTTATCTCATACTTATCTCACATTTATCTCTTGCATTTCTCTCTGTCGATATTTTCCCCCATATTCTTCTGGAGAATTGCTATTTGGAGATATCACAGGAGGTAAATTACCTCCCAAGAGATAAATAGGTTGGTAACCTCTGGTGAATTGACGCCATTTTCTCTTTCATCATCTATGACTCCTTATCCACCAACCTTCATTGCTAATGCCTCTCAGTAGGTTGTTGCAAGACTGTCTTCAAGTGGTGAAGGAAGTACCAAGTTCTGGCTGCAGGTTTCATGGGGTCAGACAATGTATGTCAACACAAGCTGGAGTACCCAGTACTCCAGTAACCCCTTCAGCTCCCCTAGCTTCCAGTCCTTTCCGCCTACTCTACTGGAGGTCTGCACAAGGAAACTCACTATGGCACCAACTCCACCCTGCACATGCTTGCTCGTCTGTATGAATAAAAGATAGCCATCCAAAAAGCTAGCCATCTGCCAGGACTGTTGTGGGGTGTGCTTGCTGGTTTAACCTGCGCTGCTTGAGCCCATTATCTTTAATGAATCTACCCCATTGATTGGTCAGTGTGAACTTGGAACTAAATGCTCTCAAAACCATGGAGATGATAATAGACTTTAGGAGATCTCCCCCCCAGCACCTCCCCTTAACCATAAATGGATCCACAATAACCCAAGTAGAGTCATTCAAGTTTCTTGGGTCCACGATCTCAAACGACTTAAAATGGGACAACAACACCGCCACTATTGTCAAGAAAGCACAACAGAGAATGTACCATCTGCGGCAGCTGAAAAAGTTTGGCCTACCTCAAAATCTAATGGTGCAGTTCTACACTGCAATCATTGAATCCACCATAACATCATCCATGACTGTATGGTTCAGCTCCTGCTCAGCATTAGAAAAGGGGAGGCTGCAGCGCATCATCCGATCAGCGGAAAGGATAATTGGCTGTAGCTTACCTTCCTTGCAGGATCTTTACACTAGCAGGTGCAGAAAGAGAGCATCCAAAATTGCCTCTGACCCCTCTCACCCAGCTCACTCCATCTTCCAGCGCATGCCTTCAGGAGTAAGATTCCGGTCAATCGCTACCAAAACCTCTAGACACAGAAGCAGTTTTTTTCCTCAAGCGGTAGCCATACTTAATGCTGAACCACGTTAAAGCTGCTAGGACTGAAAGTAATCAACACAGAACTAAACATGAACAATTCTCACATTGCTTACTGCCACTATACTTATAATGTCCTTAACTTGTAATATTCACACTGTCTGTCCTTGTATTGTTTTTGTTTGTGTTTGTTAAGCAACTGCCAAGACAAATTCCTTGTAGGTGCAAACTTACTTGGCGAAAATAAATTGATTCTGATGCACTTAAGTGCCAGTGCCTATGGTACAGCCACACAGCTGTCCTATTCTTGTAATGACAAGTGGCTGCAGATAGAGATACTGAGCAAGGTGTTGGCCCTCTTTGAGCAGGCCACAAATGTGAGTCAGAAGTGTTCAGGCTAGAACAACATCCCACTTATCTTTTTTGCTTTGTGGTAGCCTGATGGAAAGATGAAACCTAAGAGTATGTGAAGAGAGATGGGAGGATGAGGGTGGCATTCAACTCCATACCACACAGACAGCTTTAGAAGGAGTAATAAGTGACAGTGGCTAGCATTAGGAGTTGGAAAAGAAAGAAAGGGATGTCTCTGCTTTCCCACCCTACAATTACTGTGCCTTCTCCTCCTTTCAAAATCCTGATATTGATGTCATACTCAGGTGCTCCAGCAAAGGGTACACCTACTTTCTTATATTAGCATTGCAGCTGTATGTTATGCCCTCAGGCAGCAGCAGAGGCTGTAGTCTAGTCTACATCTGGTGTGCTTGTCCATTATCTCTTCTCCTCCAGTCACAGGCACCTGTTCTCTGCTTGGCCCCCTTCTCTCAGTCGCTGAAGAGAGGGGGAAGAGCAGAGTGCAGATGTATGTGGCTCAAGGAGGATAAACCATGGACAGACACACTAAATTACAGCCTATGCTGTCCAAATAGATAATGTGTAGCTGCTCTGCTTCCAGCTCAGTTCAGGCAAAGGAAACAACTTTGAGAAATGAAAAATAAAAACAGAAAACCGAGAGCCCAATATAGTGTAGTATGTATTGGAAGAGTAGGAAAATTATGAAACATAAGTATTTATACTTACAAACCTGGGTTACCGCAAAGGCAACCAATGTTAAGGCAGGTGGGGAGTTTAGGCCTGTCCCCACTCAGGACTAAGAAGTCGCTCTCTGTTTATAGAAAGAAAAAGGGGTGTACAGAGGCGCCAAAAGGATAAAATTCGCTAAAATTGTTAAAAGTGATTGGGAGGCGGTGGTGGCCCAGCACTCCCCAACCCAGACATGATGCTGTTGTTTAAAGCAAACCAAATTTATTCACATACTCCTAGATATAACGGGCAGTGGCAATTGGTGATTGGTGGTCATCATTTATAACAATTTTAGCGAATTTAATCCTTTTGGCACCTCTGTACATCTCTTTAAGAACTTTGAGAATTGAGTAATTCAGGTTGTGGCAGTGGATAGAAATGTGGCTGGACATATGTACCCCACATAAATGAAACATGAATTTAATATAAATCCATAGAAAAATGTATTGATCAAATCCAAATAATATATATATATATATATATATATATATATATATATATATATATATATATATATATATATATATATATATATATATATATATATATTAAAAGGCACATGGGATGGCCACCCCATCACAACACATGAAACACTCAAATCCATGCACACCAGCACTCATACACTGGGAAAGCAGAAAAAAAAAGTCCATAGATCAGCATCAAGGAGTATACAGTATATAAACTGGGGAGTCACTAATTTCAGCGTTTTTTTTTTAACTCCAGTGCCAAGATGAAAACATGCAGCGCCAAAAGCGATCATATAGAGAAGCAAGTTCCATAAGCAAGTAGAGAGACAAGCAAATAGTAGCCAGACGGAGCCAATACAGACACAATTAGTAAAGTCTGAAGCAAAACAAGGGTTACAGCACATATGACCCCAGGGAGATCTCACCCAGTCCAATGAAGCTAGCAGAGAATTTAAGACTCGTAGAGGATCAGCTGGAATCCATTTGTAGTGAGATGGTCCTCTTGTTTGGATGGTTAATCATAGCGTGGCATCAGAGTTACATCACAGTATGAGTGTGGTGTAGCAGGTCCAAGCAGTGGCAGCCAAGGTAAGCTAGACTGGGCGGCTTGTGTGGCACAGATGGTGAGGCCCTTTTACAGACCTGCTAATGCTGATGGTATAGTGGGGTGACGATCGGTATGGTCTAGCATCCCATGCAGGCAGCTCCTGGTTCCTGACAGTTTTGCCGGCTTCCAACTTCCTCAAGGGCGTGTGGCTGCCGTGACATTGCATACACAGCCTTTTAACCTAACTAACTTTGAGGATTGAGTACAGCTGCTCAAATATCATTAAACAAAATGAAATGGGACACTGGGCAAATGTTATCAGGCCCCTCTTCCCCAAATTAGCAGTATTAAGTGCTGCAGTGGTGCTAATCCGGATTCCGGATATCCGTGTAACCCGGATATCTGAACTTTTTTCCGCTATCCAATTCGGATTCGGATTCCAGATTATTAAAAAAATCTGGATAGCTATCTGCGGATATTTGGGCGCATAACGCGGATATCCGTGGATATTGCAGATATCTGGATCCGAAATACTGTAACTAAGAAGATGACGTCCTGGAGCCAATCAGAGGGCTCCCAGCAGAAACCCTAGCAACAAATCACAGAAAGGAACACTGGCCAGCCCTCCCTGTATAATAAGGAAGGCTGCCATGATGAGACATATTGTCCTAGCTTGCTGAATGCTCATTGAGAGACATGCTCCAAAGCTGGTGGCCTAGCAAGGGCTGTACACAGTTATAAACCTAAAGCTGTTCAGTGATTAACCCCTTCACTACTATCACTACACTATTGTTAAATTGTTAATTAGCTTGATTGATGTCATTGTATGACAGTCAGAGTGTGTGCTCCAGTGCTGCTGGCCTAGCAAGGGCTGTACACAGTGATAAACCGAAAGCTGTTCAGTAATTAACCCCTTCACTATCACTACACTATTGTTAAATCATTAATTAGCTTGATGTCATTTGTGTGACAGTCAGAGTGTGTGCTGCAGGCAGCTGCTATGTGTGTGTGTGTGCTGTGCGCAGATCAGGCCAGCTGCTACCTGCTGGCCAGCTATTAGCCTTAGGTATAGGGTAGGTTAGGGATTAGGAGATAGGATTACTGTGTTATTGTGTAGTTAGTACTGTAGTACTGCAGTCAGTGCTAGTAGTTGTTAGAGTAGTAGTACTACTGTGTTAGCTTTCAAAGAACTGCTGTGCTGTGAGCAGTGCCAGTTTGTGTGCACTAGTGTCTTCTCCTCTGCTGTCTGACTGTCACTCGGCACATGTCATGTGGCACTTGCCAAGTGTCATGTGGCACTTGCCAAGTGTCAAGTGGCACTTGCCACATGTCACGTGGCATTTGCCCAGTGGCATTTTGTAAGTGCCATGTGAAGCATGCCAAGTGCCACGTGACACGTGACACGTGGCAAGTGACACGTGGCAAGTGCCAAGTGACACGTGCCAAGTGCCACATGACACGTGGCAAGTGCCATGTGACATGCGACGTACCAAGTGCTATGTGACACGTGCCAATTGCCACTTGCCATGTCCGGCATGCTCCGGCATGCTCCTGCATTGCTGCTGCTGCTGCTGCATTGCCCTGCTCCTGCTGCCTGTGCAGCTCCCACCACCAGGCCAGGATGCCAAAGGCCACTGATACCACCTATATTTAACCCAAAACACAATTTCTGCGTAATTTTTTGGAGGTGTCTTGGCTGAAAACTGTCATGTTCCAGTTGTGCGGTTGGACTTTGGACACAATGTGGGCTGCATGACCGCTGTCTGGAACCTAGGCCTAATGTTAATTGACAGCCATTTTTTTTTTTTGGGGGGGGGATTTTAAGTCCCCACATCATCAATTAGTGTTCCCCTTTACAAAATAATGATGCTACATGCCTCATATACCCTAAAAAAGTTTTTTAAATAATTAAAAGGCCACTTCCGGTTTTTCTATCTGGATATCCGAATTCGCCCGGATATCCCAGATACTAGGGTCAGATATCGGATTCGTATTGGAAATTTTTGAAATCGGATATCCGACCCGGATCGGATGTCTAGTAGATTGTATTTTGCATGCAAACTATAATGGAAGCTAAACTTTCTCCATAAACCAGTATTGCATTGTTTGGATGCGGGGCGTGCAATTTTAGTCCAGGAGGGGCGGTGTACGCCACAGCGATTAACCATTCAATTGTAATATTAGGTCAGGGATGCGTGGCCCTCTACCTGTATTTGTTTCAGCAATGCAGTCAACACTCCATCTCAGGGCCCACTGCCCCTCCTACTTCTGCTACCTTTCGGCATCATTACTCTATAACTTGTATCTACACTTGTGGCATTACTGATTCAGTCCACCCAGCTCACACTGCCAGCTATCAATGCAGTTCACACTCTATCTCACACTTTTTTTGTTCTTGTAAATGTTGGAAAAAAATAATTTTTAAAGGGGATTCATAATAAAATGAACGTTTTATGGCATTCTACACCTCTGATCTGCTCAGACTTCCTGTGTCATATTGGCAAAATGAATGAACTGCATCCGATTTTCGCGTCGCAAACCACATATCAAAGATGAACTGACTAAATTGCTGCAAATTTTAAGCATCTCACTCATCTCTAATTGAGACCAAATGGCTTTTTGAGAACAGAAGAATCTTTATATGTGTCAGCTCATGGCTAAATCAATGTTTATGCATGATATACATTTGAATAGCATCACTTGCTGCCTGGAGGCTAAATGATGTTTCTATCTGTTTGCTATTTCTGATCCTTGAACCAAGGCACAGGGTGTTGCAAATCGCATTTAGCAACAATTATCTACTGGCATTTCATGAAGGAGAAACTAGCGTGATTAATGAAAAGTGACATTCATCGAATGCTTTGGTATTCCAGTCTCCTTTGGTGAGTAGGTGACTTTGATACATTAAGAAGTGACCTTTGCTTACATGGAGGTTACACGATGTGTACATTGTTGTTTCCACCAACACGGATTCCTTACACATTTCACCTTTGTGTGTATTACAAAACTGTCAGCCAAGAACAAACAGTTACCTATAACAATCAAACACAGGGGAAATAATTAAAATTCAAATATATACAAGCCTCTCTGATTGTGTAAAACACAATAGGAGCCAGTCACCGGTTTCACAGCAGTGGCTGTCATAAGCAGCAATGCTTTAAATTTCTTTTTTTCTTTTTTGCCAAATAAACTGTTCCAAGGACTTGTTTTTATACAAAATCGCTTAGAGCAAAACTGCACCATTAGTGTTTTACTTTTTCTTTCCTGACAAATGGCGGTTCTCAGCATTTTTTTACAGTGATAAAAGCTATTGTAATGTTGCTTTATTCCGTAGACAGTGCATCAGGTTGCATAGGCAGGAAATATATTAGAAAAATGACACCTGCTGTGCAGAGGGGAAAAAAAAATAAGAGCAGATTTATAATTATCACAAACCTGAATATCTGATGGCATTTGAACATTCATAATTTTTACAACTCAAACTTCCGATCACAAATTTGGAGTTCTTGGCTAGTAACCTTTCAACCTTGGATTTTATATTGTAATTACTAAGGGCATTTTCTATTTTATATTAATTCTCCAAGACGGCATAGTTTTTTTTTACACATTTCTTGCATGTTTGGTAATGTTCTCAGAGACTTACCTGAATCTGAATAGTGAATTTAAAAGCAATCATGTTAACATATTTGCAATCTCTTTTTGCAGACAATGGAAACTAATGCTGGGCACCGGGCACTTGCGTTACAGTTATTAATATTGTTAATATTATAGTTGCTGTGAAATGTCAAATAATGTTCTGTTTAAAATAAGCCTTCACATATGAGGTTATCTTTTTAGCATAAAGTCAAAGTGACCCTTGCAGCTTGATCAGATGTAATGCGCTTATATCAGATTTGTGAAGCAAGAAAATATTCTTTAACTTACACATATGTATTATACATATTGGAAACCAGTGGTCTTTTCAGATATTGGGCCCAATCCAATTCACCTTTTCTCCTAGGTTTTCTCCTTGGAGAGAATTTTCATCTATTGTTTAAAATAACTTTTCAGTCAACACATTTGAATTGCTGGTGGCAGTATTCCTATGAACGGTGGTAGACTTTACTGCTCACTTATAGGTGGCCCTCTCCAACCTTCGGTCTAGGACTGATATTCTTTGTGTCAGGTTTGGGTAGTGTTTGGAGCTAAATAGATCTGTATGTTTTCTCATTTTTTTTCTGTGAGACTGGGGGTAAATTACGCAACACGTGGGGCTTAGCCATTGACAGCCTCTCTAAGGTTGGTTTCAAACTGCGGATTACAGCAGCGGTATGGCCCGGGGGCAGCACAGCACTGCCAAAAACAGGCCTTCAGGGTTTACCACATTAATACGCGGTAATTTCCCTCTGGCCAACAGCCAAACAAGAAGTGACCCTAGCTTGCGCTCACTTCCTGTTTCGGAAATACTGAATTGCATGGAAGCTTATTGTAAAAAATACGCTTCCGTGCATGTGCACCGCACCCCCATCATTTTTTACGTTGCCGCTGCTCGAGGCGTAACCGTGTGGTAACTTAGATCTATCTAAGTGTTGGGCATGTGCCAAAAATGTCAATTGTGTTTGCTGTTCTTTAATTAGCCTCTTTGGATTTTTTTTGCTGATGTTTTTGGTGGTGGTGGTGGGGGGGGGGGGGGGGCTTGTTCAATTTTGTAGTTGCATGCTTGCATAATTCTCACTTGGTAGTTTTGGGTGAGCATGTAGTGCAGTTTGTTGGGCAAACCTGATTGGCCAACTGACTATTGGCAAACTGGTTTTACCCATCAAACCACAATGAAAGTGTGCCACCTCAGCCTCTTCTTCTCCTGCCCAGTGACTTCGCTCATTTACCATGGGAGCTGGGCTGACATTTTGCTAGGGCCAAGGAGGAAGTAGAGCACTAGATGGGTGGACTGGATGAGCAGTATGAACGAGAGCAGCAATATAATTGTTAAAGCCATTTAGAGGACTTTTCTCCTTTATATTGATTCAGCCTGCCCATCAAGCTCTTTGCTTCCTTCTCCTCCTCCTCCTTTTGTCTTCAGTAAACATGGTAGCAGAGTTGGCCACCTACTTGGCTTTCACTCTCTGTCAGACTACCGTCCAGCAGCGGCTCTCCCCGCTGCACTATAGTAAAGGGAGCCCAGGTAAAATGCATCTTTGAACCCCCAATGGGGCTTTCTTAGGGCCAACTGATTGGACCAATAATAATCCTAAGGATTCTCTTTGGTCATTTTAAGGAATTATGGAGAGCCTGGCAGCAAATTTAAAGATGCTTTTTACTGGAGATCTATGTACTAAACTATAGAAGCTCTTAGAATGGTTGAGCCCCATTTGTTAAAAATAATATTGGGCAGCATGGTGTGGCATTGTGGCTAGCACTGGGCCCCAGTCAAATACTAGCAAGGGCACTATCTGCAAGGATAGCTCTCCCCATGCCTGTGTGGGTATCCTCTAGGCACTTCGGTTTCCTTCCACATCCCTAAAATATACAGATAAGTTAATTACAAATTAATTGATACATTAATAAATAGATTTAAATTACTACTAGGTGGTGCCAACCCATCTAACATATACTGATTGAACCCCTGGAGGTACAGAGGGGTATAAGGGTAAGGGAACAAGAGATCCCTTCTATAGTGTATTAGCCATTTGAGTGTCATTCCAGGTTTGAAGTCTCTAATAGGTATTCCCAGCAGCAGATTCAAAGATGCTTTTTCTGGGGTTCCTAGAAGAGCTTCAATAGTTCAGTAAATGAAGCATCTTAGAGTCTGCCACAAAGGTTCCTCATTGGCCCTTGAAGTGACCAATGTGAATCCTCTTCAGGGAGGAGTCTCATTAGTCTAATCAGAGAACCAGTGGCAGGCCACAACAGGGGATTCAAAAATGCTTTGTTTGGGCTTCTGGTACAGTAGTGTGACAGAGTTCCAGTGGGAAACAGTGGTGCATCAGTGGTCCCAATTGTGTCATTACTGAGGAAGAAAGAGTGCTGGGGGTGCCTGGTAGAGATGTGGTAGGGAGCAACAGATCATTTATTAAGTCAGAACTCCTCCAGCATACTGAAGGGAGACTTCATATAACATCCCACAAAGAAGCAATACGATCAATTTAAGGGGCTTATTCTCTTGCCTCTCCCAATGGGTGATTTCTTTTATTAAATGCCCCTGTGGGATTGGATATGTTGGGCAGACCACAAGGAATATGAAATCACAGCTGAATGAACATTGTAGTAATATTAAGACATTTAAGAATGACCCACAAAAATCTATTGGTAAATTTGGTTCTCCTTTGGCTAGGCACTTATATGACTATGGACATAACGTCAGCGCTCGATGGTAGTGCATGCTGGAGATGGTGGAGTGGAATCCAAGACCCTGCTGTCCCAACATGAATGCAGGTGGATAGACTTTTTAAACCAAATGTCAAAAATAAGAACTTTAACCCATTCAGGTTCCGTCGTATTCACTTGAGAAATGTTCACCTCCCATTCATTAGCCTATACCTTTATCACTACTTATCACAATGAACTGATCTATATCTTGTTTTTTCCGCCACCAATTAGGCTTTCTTTGGGGGGTACATTTTTCTAAGAGCCACTTTACTGTAAATGCATTTTAACAGGAAGAATAAGAAAAAAACTGAAAAAATCATTATTTCTCAGTTTTCAGCCATTATAGTTTTAAAATAATACATGCCTCCATAATTAAAACTCACGTTTTGTATTTGCTCATATGTCCCGGTTATTACACCGTTAAAATTATGTCCCTATCACAATGTATGGCGACAATATTTTATTTGGAAATAAAGGTGCATTTTTTCCGTTTTGCATCCATCACTATTAACAAGCTTAAAATAAAAAAAATATAGAAATATTTCATCTTTACATTGATATTTAAAAAGTTTAGACCCTTAGGTAAATATTTACATGTTTTTTTTTATTGTAATGTTTTTTTTTTTTATATTAAACATTTTATTTCGGTATTTTTGGGAGAGTGGGATGTAAAGTATAGTTTTATAATGTAATTGTGTGTTATGTTTAACTTTTTTTTTATTTTAGTTGTAGTTTTATTTTTTGGCCACAAGATGGCGGCCATGAGTTTGTTTACATGATGTCACTCTAAGCGTAACTCACGCTTAGAGTGACTCATCGGGGAGGGAACGGCCAGAAAAGCCGCAGCTTCCGAGAGAAGCTGTCGCTTTTTCAGTGGGGGAGAGGAATCAGTGATCGGGCACCATAGCCCGATACATTGATTCCTTGGCTACCGAATCCGCGGCCGGGAGTGCGCGTGCAATCGGCCGCGGGAGTGCGCGGTAGCGCCCATGGTTCTTGGACGTAGTTTCTACGTCCAGGAACCAAAATAGGTTAATTTACGTTGTTTCTTGTAAGTTGGCAAATTGCCCCAGGGGCTGTTTTATATGTAGAAGAAAAGAGTAGACTGCTGCACTCACGTGTATACACAGATGGGAGCTGAGAAATTAACGCCAAAAGTCCATAAGTATCCAAGGAAATCCCGCTACACCAAGAGGTAGGGTGAAGTAGAAAAAAACTTTATTTTAAATCCATCTTAATCCATCATCAGTGTACAGATAAAAAAGCTCACGCGTATCGGAGCGATGTGTGGCTCCTTAATCATAGCTTGCCAAGACAGGTGTTCATACAGATTATATAGGGTGCAAGACCACACCCCTAGAGGTGTGTATCTTAGCCTTAAAGGTGCATACATCATAAGCTAAAAGTGGAATATGCCACTATAATATGTATATAAAACAAAATCTATTTAAAAACACACAAAATACTGCATCAGATTATAGCAACCTGTCATACATAGATATAACAATAACATATAGTATCTAGACACAATGTATAGCTATTTGTAGTAAAGAAACAGGGAAGGAAAGTAGGGATGGGTGGAGGAAAAGAAATGCAGAGGAAAGGACAGGCCCACATGGGATACACATGTATATACAACACATAGATTTGGTTCCTATTTATCATAGAATGAATGGAGGTCTAGTCTGGAATTCAATCCCAAGGGGGAACGTGTCCCCAATTTCCAGATCCAAAAGGCCTCCCGTTTCAATAGCTTATTATGTAGATCTCCCCCCCTTAATGGAGGTGTTATTCTTTCCATGCCTTGAAACCTGAACCCTGACATATTGCCTAGGTGGACATAGAAAAAGTGTTTAGAGACACTAGATGCATGCATAATAAAAGCATTATTCTTAAGGCATCTACCGGCACCATTGTAGTGCTCCGAGATTCTTTGATGGAGAGGGCGTGTAGTGTATCCTACATATTGCATCTCACATTCCATACAGGTAACCAAATATATAACATTATAGGTCTGACAGTTAATATACTGTCTCATTTCATAATTGTTACGTCTAGAAAGTGAAATAATTTCACGCGTCTGGTCATGGACTCTACAGTACCTGCAGGTGCTATAACCGCACCTATAAGAACCTGTATGTGTGAGCCATGTAGGTTTGGGCCTATGTGTGCTCTGAAACAGGCTGGGAGACAAGGTCGTTCCCAAAGTGGGAGCACGCCTTGAAGAAAAACCACAGCCCTCTTTCAGAACAGTATGGAGTTTAGGATCCGAATGGAGAACAGGCAAATATTTTTTAATAATATTGACAATTTGGTTATATTCCAGACTATATGAGGTGACAAAGCTTACACCCTTGTTATATTGCCTGTTTCTACAACCGGATCTGGGAGTGAGTAAATCTGTCCTTGTCTTATGCGAGACCTGATCCCTTGCTCTTAGGATTTGATCCTCACGGTACCCTCGTTCACGAAGCCTCAATTGTACCAAATCCAACTCTTGCTGTAGTTTGGCCGGATCAGAGCAATTCCTTGCTGCTCTGATCATCTCCCCATAGGGAATAGAATTCAGCGTATGTCTAGGATGACAACTAGTGGCCAAAAATAACGAGTTACCAGCGCATTTTTTCTGAATGTCCTGTCTGTATCCTCCGCGATGTGACACAGCCACTCAAATGAAGATCCAAATAATTAATTTCTGTGGCATTGTGGGACATCGTGAAGGACAGATTTAAGTCATTATTGTTACAATAAGACAGGAACTTGGGCAGGTCCTCTTCAGGGCCCCTCCACACTAGCAGCAGATCATCTACAGTATATACCTAGCATACCAAAACAAGGAATCAAAAAAGGGGTTGCACTCTCCAAAGATGCGGAGCTCCTCCCACCATCCCATGTACAGGTTGGCCAGGGATGGGGAAAACTTGGCCCCCATAGAAGCTCCGCACCTCTGGAGATAGTACACCCCATCAAACATAAAATAATTTCGGCTGAGTAGATGATCCACTGCTAGGAGGAGAAAATCACAAACAGTGGATGTAAATGACCCATATTTTCTAATATGAAAGTCTAAGGCTTTCAAAGCCAATTTATGGGGAATGTAAGAATTAGAGTTGGGCCGAACGGTTCGCCTGCGAACGGTTCCATGCGAACTTCCGTGGTTCGCGTTCGCGTTCCACAGGCGAAATTTTGCGGAAGTTTGGTTCGCCCCATAATGCACCATGAGGGTCAACTTTGACCCTCTACAACACAGTCAGCAGGCCCAGTGTAGCCAATTAGGCTACACTAGCCCCTGGAGCCACTCCCCCCCTACTAAAAGGCAGGCAGCGGCGACCATTACGGTCACTCGTGTGCCTGCATTAGTGAGAGTAGGGCGAGCTGCTGCACACTCTCTCTCATAGGGAAAGATTAGTTAGGCTTAGCTTGTCCCTGGCTGCATACCTGTTCTGTGAACCCACCACTGCATACCTGTTCTGTGAACCCACCACTGCATACCTGTTCTGTGAACCCACCACTGCATACCTGTTCTGTGAACCCACCACTGCATACCTGTTCTGTGAACCCACCACTGCATACCTGTTCTGTGAACCCACCACTGCATACCTGTTCTGTGAACCCACCACTGCATACCTGTACTGTAAACCCACCACTGCATACCTGTTCAGTGAACCTGCCACTGCATACCTGTACTGTTCAGTGAACACGCCACTGCATACCTGTTCTGTTCAGTGAACAGTTTGGTGTGTCAGTGTGAAGCAGTACCTTAATTACACTACCTGATTGATGTATACACATGCAAGATGTTTTAAAGCACTTTAGGCCTGTCATTTAGCATTCAATATGATTTCTGCCCTTAAAACGCTGCTTTGCGTCAAATCCAGATTTTTCCCGGGGACTTTTGGCGTGTATCCCACTCCGCCATGCCCCCCTCCAGGTGTTAGACCCCTTGAAACATCTTTTCCATCACTTTTGTGGCCAGCATAAATTTTTTTTTTCAAAGTTCGCATCCCCATTGAAGTCTATTGCGGTTCGCGAACTTTAACGCGAACCAAACCTTCTGCGAAAGTTCGCGAACCCGGTTCGCGAACCTAAAATCGGAGGTTCGGCCCAACTCTAGTAAGAATACAAAGAGGCCACATCCATTGTAACCCAAACAAAGGATGTCTCCCACTGCAAGGGCTCTAAACTTGATAAAAGGTGCGTCGTATTGCGCAAAAAGCCCGGTAAACGATGCACCAAAGGTTAGAGGCACCCATCCACCCACTGTCCAAGACGCTCTCCCAAGATACCAATGCCGGCCACTATGGGACGGCCCTTATGGGGTACATCAAATTTATGGACCTTGGGTAGATGATGGAAAATGGGTGTGACGGGCGCCTCCACCAAAAGATAATCCATTTCCTTCTCACTAAAAATTCCCAAATGAAACCCCCAAATTGAGGAGCTGTTGAAGCTCAGTCTTAAAGCGACTAGTCGGGTCACTGGGTAGGGCCTCATAGGTGGTAGTGTCCTCTAGTTGGCGTAATGCTTCTTCTCTGTAGGCAGCCACGTCCAGGACCACCACAGCCCCTCCTTTATCTGCACTGCGAATAACTATTTCCTTATTGTTTTGGAGGGACTGTAGTGCCTCCTGTTCCTGCCGTGTCAGATCAGAAGCTGCTCTATTAGCTCTTTTAACCTGCACAAGTTCCTTTTCCACCAAATCCTGGAAAGTATCCACAATCGGTGTCCGGGTCTGGATGGGATAGAAGTGGGGATTGGAAGTGGCCACGGGGCCGCCCCGGGGGCTGGGGCATCACTCACGCTGGACAGATGTTCCAGGGTGAGGATGATAGAAGCCTCCTGGAAGGGGGGAATCTGCCCAACCCCCGGAGCGGAACAAGGAGGGTGCCCCGTGGCCACTCCGCCCCCACCCTCCATACCATCCGTATCATCCATTTCTAAGAAATGTTTCTTTACCAACAAATTCCTGACAAATTTGTTAACGTCTAGCATAGTACCAAAAATGTCAAAATTATGTGAGGGTGCATAGGATAAACCTCTAGAGGGCAAGGAGATCTGGGCCTGAGTGAGCACTGTATTAGACAGATTGATAACATTGGAAACAGAATGGATTATCTTTCGTCTCTTACGGCCTGCCCTCCTGGTCTTCCTCCCGCCCTCCCCCTGTACCTTTGATTGCTCTTCTTTGGTCGCTGGTAATAGGTTGGCTGTCCTGGAGGGGTTTCCTGTACAGACTGTCCATGCTGCCCCCCCCCCCCCCCGTTTGGGGGTGCCAGAAAAGACCGACTGAACCCTCTCTTCCCTATTACCTGAAGAATCAGAGGCCGAACCTGCACTGTCCGCAGAACTAAATCTAACTCTCTTATTCTTATTCTTGTTTTATATGTGGTGATGCCACCATGTTATATAAGGTAGTAACCATGTTGTATGGGTCAAACATCAAACATTAATATAGGTCCATTGAGAAAAACCTCATGCTGTATTGCAAACTTTGGTATTTAATGCAAGAAGGCAGCATAGCTGCATTGAAATCCAGGTGGAGTCCTGGGTCCACTTCATTGTTTGGACTGTTTGCCGCTAAGGATTGGGGGGTTCTTGGTCTGACTACCTGGTGTACTTTTCCTCAATATCCCTAAGGTGAGTGTATGGTAACCCCTTGTGTATGAGTAGGGAGCAACACAGGCAGGTAGTGTTGGTGAAGTGCAGTGATAGTCCTATCGGGAGCAGCAGCCAGGGAGCAACTCTGTAATAAAGTTTACAGAAGACACAACAAAAGTGAGGTGAAAGAAGAAGAAGGGATTATGCAAACTGTGTCTACCTGTTTAATTAAGGCTTTCTCCTGTCCTAAATTAAGGATGTCATTATTGAGTTTTCAGATTCTTCTTCAATAATGGAAAAAAAGCCAGATTCTTTAAAGTAAAACAAAACACAGAATTTCATCTCTACTTCTCTCTGCTCTAAAACATTCGCAACAGCATGATAATCTTTATGAAAAAAAATTATAGAAATCCTTAAAAACCTCAAGTTTTATTTAGTTTCACTTTCGCAGAAGGCCCTGAAAGGGTTAAGCCTCATTGTTTACTATATGAAGAGATGCCTTGGCAGAGATCTTCTGCAGTCTATTCACAGTTGCTGATAAAAACTAATTAGACAGGTTTATCTGCCAACACAACTACATAAAACAGAGAATTCAATAATTCCAGCATTTGTGGAATAAAGACTTTTCATTGCTGGCTAAGCAAGAGTCCAGGGCCTCGATTCACTCACCGGTGCTAACTCAGTTAGCACGTCTTAAAGAGACACTGAAGCGAGAATAAATCTCGCTTCAGTGCCCATGCTAAAACGCCGCTATCCCGTGGCTAAACGGGGGTCCCTTCACCCCCCAACCCCCCCGCAAAATCAACGACCAAATTGGTCATCGATTTTGCTGCTGCTGGAGGCAGGGCTAACGGCTGCAGCCCTACCTCACTGCGCATCTATCAGCGGCGCATCGCCGCCTCTCCCCCGCTGTCAGGAACCGACCCGCGGCACGCCTGCGTATACGGTTCCCAACTGCGGGTTTGATCAGATTAAGCGGGGAACAGCCTTCTTTAAAGCTACAAACAAGGCTGGAACCCCTCAAACACTTCCCACTGCCACCACTAGCGTTGCTAGACACGGTCCCCCCAGCTGTCGAGGGCTAAACACGCAATCTGCGTTTTCGTATTTGGGTCAGCTTTGCGCTTAGGCCGAATACGAGAATGCCACGCACCCACACACACAGTACAGTTGTACAGTAACACACAGTCGTGCAGCAAAACCACTAACAGTCGTTCCGAACGATACTGTTAGCTACTCGCACTGGCGTATCGTACGTTGGGTCAGCTGCGCGCTTTAGGCCAACGTATGACAAACGCCCCCACACACAATGCAATTACAATTTCATATGGTAGTGTTGCTCAAGCGTACAATTAGGCATGAACTTATACACGGTTACACTTCAGTCTCTTCTAGGCTATGAGTGTTAGTTTAGCACAGCAGAAGTCAAGCTTATTAAATAACGATTTAATATTCCATAAAAAACGTGGAACAATGCAGAACTTAATATATACAAAAGATGTACAAAAACAAAATAAAAAAGTTACAAAGATAAAAGTAACAAAAATAAGAGGTTACAAAGATACACACACGGATATTTGCGTAAAAATAAAAATGGGGATTAAAAACGTTACCAACTTGAAGGTCTCAACGTTGTCAGCAGGAGCATGCCGCTTGTTCGACCAGAAGTCGAGATCATCTCTAGCTATGCGCTATCTCCAAGAGAAGATCTTTATTAGGTATCTGCCTCTGTTTTTTATACTCTTAGCTACGCCTGGAGGCTGCAACTTCCTTGGGGAGGGGAGGAACTAGGTTTTAATTAAATCTCAGACATATTCCATTTCCAGGTAAAAGTCTATACATCAAAGATTGTGAAGTGAGGCTTTCAACTCCAGGTAAAAACTTGATTAAGGCTTTTTCCTGTCTCCGTTTTTAAAGTCTGCAGAGATTCCAACCCCCTTCCAATAGCTGTAATTTACAGGGTATTGTTTGCACCTCCACTAATAATTTAATTTCCAGTAGCCTGTCATGTACATTTGCAACATTCCTGTGTTAGTCTCCAGACTCTGGTCCTCTTGCTTTGTGTATTGAGACAATGGGCTGTCTCCTGAGTTCAAAAAGCCAGGCAGATAATCCCATTAGCACTCTCAGAGGAACTGCATACAGAAACTCAAAGCACCTCATATGGTCAAGACAATCACCCATTTCCTTGCCCCAAGCAACTCAAGGTAACAGCTCCCTTCTGGCAGACCTACACGGAACACAGGCAGAAAAATGAAAGAATATGTTCCTTTATTCCTAACATCATCAGCACCCCAATATATCACCACACCCGCCCCTCTCAGCGAAGGAAGACAGAGGGGCGGGGAAGAGGCGGAGATACGCGCTGACAGACGCGCGTGGGGCAGGGCTGCGTCGGTTAGCCCTGACTCAATCAGGAAGTGATCCCCCGCTGCTCGGAGGGGATTAGGGGGGTAAGGGACCCCCGTTTAGCCGTGGGATAGCAGCGTTTTAGCAGGGGCACACATGCCCCTGCTGAATATGAGCTCTGAAGCGAGATTTATTCTCGCTTCAGAGTCTCTTTAAGGCTTTGGACGTGCAAACTAGGGTGCTAAGTAGTTTGCATATCTAAAGCTGTTAGTGTTCGCATGCAAAGTTTAGCGCTGCGCGGTGCGCCTGAAACATAGCGCGCGTACCAATGCAATGTTTCGGGTGCATAGGTGTGACGTTTTGGGCGCAGCAACTTAGCGCAAACGTTTGCGCATGCTAACACTTAGCACCTTTTTGTGAATCAAGCCCCAGGTCTGCTTTAATTGCAGATCTTTACAAATACACAATGCAGGGTAAGCCATTTGCAGTCACTGCTGGTATAAATTTCCCAGCTTACATCTTGCTTGCAATGATTTAGCTTGGTGTTTGGCTTCAGGTGGTTTATAAATTTAACTTTAACATCCACTATTGCGACTGAAACAAAGCTGAACATTGCAGATAATCAACTGTAGGTGTTCAACAGCTAGGGAAGACATAGGGTGGGCTTCAGCATAACACCATGGCTGTACAGGTCCACCAATAAAGGACCTGTAACAATGTGAGCCATGTCTTTTCTATTTATGTATTGGCAGAAACCTGATTGAATGCCTGTTGATCACCTGTTTTTACCCTGAGAAAGCCAATGAGCGAAGTTGGTATAGTGGAGAAGCAGCAGCATAATGTCAAAGGAAGAGGACACCTATATAATACAGCTATTGAACTTTCAAAGGAGCTAATTGTAGTAGCCCATAGATGTAAATACATTTCACTTTTGTTTTATCTAGTGGTATTATCTTTTTTATTATTATTATTAGTATTATTATTTACTGGGGGGTTATTGTGAAAAGTATGTAAAAATCAGAATATTGCAAAAAGGGGCTGTGACGTAATGGTCAGCACTTAGCATTGCTTTTTTTATTGTATTTAGTCAAACCTCATGGTATTAAGATGTACACTGACCAAATAATGCAGTAAGTGAAAAAAAGGAAAATTGATTTTCTCGCTACTGTTACAGACCTTTTAATCTTTTGTTGTTTCCAATAGCTGGTAATTCTCTGTCTTTCTTGGTGGTGTTTGGTCATTTAATGTGTTACAAACAGATAAAATGTTATTGCCAACATTGACGAAATATTTGAAGTATTGCTAGGCAGATCATTAGCAGCTTTTCATGAGATTTAGCTAGGCAATGGCTGAACAAATACTTCAATGTTGCTTACCTAGCCATAGCTGGACAAGCATCCATTTTAGAGTCTGATTTTTTTTAATTTAAAATAGTTTCCAGTAATACAAAATTACAAGCGACTGCTAACATGTAACACAGATACAAACAAACACAACATCATTATTTAGTGAACATTAATTCTTCTTCAATTTGAAATAGTCGTGTCCAGGTTGAAGTTTAAGTGCAGCATGGCTTGTTTAAATTTTTTCACATTTGGCGTCCCCCCACCCCCGTCCCCCCTTCAGTTACAGCCTCCCATGACACACCAAACCTCCAGTTAAGACTTTACTCTGGTCATAGATTACAGTGTTAAATGGCACCCCAGTTATCTCCCCTTTGCTACATGGAAGTTTTACATAGTAATGTGGCAGCAAGGCCAGCACAAGCAGCTAGTCTCCAGACCCCCACCTCTCACCAATATGCGACACATGAGCTGCATAGCCTATGGAATGCTAAAAGCTACAAAAAGAAGTTGAGCAATCAGAGGGTGGCCCAGAGCATTGCCAAGAACACCAACCACATGCTACACCACAAGGAAGCAGTGTGTGCAACCCTCCCCAGTGCCCTCACCACCAGAGAAATCACCCACCACTGCTACCTGAATGAAATGTAAAAAAACACATGGAAAGGCAATGCTAACTCACTAAGCAGCACCTCTCCTACTTCCGTAAAGCGGACCTGAACTCAGAACTTCCTCTGTTCTCTAAAAGATACTTAACAGCATAATAGCGTTTAAAGAAACATATTTCTTTAATATATGTATTACAGCTGATATAAATCATGCGGTAAATATTCAGTGTACCAACTTCCTGCTTTCATGGAAGTAGACATATTGTTAACATCTTGTGCTTTCAAATTAGCCTCTCTGGCATGGCAGTCAGCTGACACAGCTGGGGGATCAAGTGACACCTTGTGATTAGATAAGGGGGAATTTGACAGGTTAACTCTCTAAATACATACAGTGTGCATGTCTCTATGTTTTCCCATCGGTCTGAGTTCAGGTCCACTTTGAAGTAAGATGTACCCATAGCATGTACCATAACCTGCACCCTGCAGTTGTGGATTAACCTCTGGGTGGTACAAAATGAAATATCCATTTAAGAGGTTTTAAAGGGACTCCGAGCTCTACCTAAAAAGTAAAATAGTACTCACCGGGGGCTTTCTTTAGTCCAGCGCTGGTTGGGAGGTCCCACGACGGTGTCCTGGCTCCTCTCCTAGGCCCCGCTCCAGAATGGCTGGACGGCGGCAGCCCGGGCGACACTCGGCTGAGTGTCGGGCTCCTTCTTCCGCGTATGATGCGGCTGACGTCACACGCCGGCCGCCTCGCGTCATCACGGCAGCCGGCATGGCAGTACGGCGCATGCATGCTTTAATCGCGCATGCACCGTACTGCCACGCCGGCGCCGTGATGACGCAAGGCGGCCGGCGTGTGACGTCAGCCACGTCTTACGCGGAAGAAGGAGCCCGACACTCAGCCGAGTGTCGCCCGGGCTGCCGCCGTCCAGCCATTCCAAAGCGGGGCCTGGGAGAGGAGCCAGGACGCCGTTGTGGGACCTCCCGACCAGCGCTGGACTAAAGAAAGCCCCCGGTGAGTACTATTTTACTTTTTAGGTAGAGCTCGGAGTCCCTTTAAACATTTTTTTAGAAATAGACTATTTAAACTGTAACATTTTAAGAAACTCTTAGTTTAATCAAACTGTTTTTTAACAAAAGCAAATCGCATTTAGTTTGCCACACATTAATAATCACATATACTAAATGGGCTAAAAAGACAGGCCCTGGAGAGTGCTGCTGGGGCAATATTGTTCCAATTACAATAGTTAATACAACAGTCTTTTCCCAAATCTAATAACAGTTTACATGCATAATGAAAATTAATAGTGTATGGAATATACTTATTCAGAGCATTTCTACATGTTGACTTGATCAAATCTCATCGAGTTGATTACCAATGTGATTTTGGTGAAGCTTTAATAGTTTCTATGGAATGCTTCCAAGGGAGCACGCAAGCTATGGTAAATCATAAAATTCATTTTGTTTTGCATCAATTCATTCATCCATGTTCCAACTAATCACCTCATTTAAAAATTCAATAAACCTAAATACCTGGATTTATGGTGCTTTGTCAGAGTGAACAAGGGAATATAAGCAGCGCAGAACTACATGTCTATTGCAACTTAAAGACCAGCTTTCGGTTGAAAACAATTAAAAAGACTCTACAGCAATAATTATATTCACAGTGTTAGCAAATAAAATAAATTAAAACCGATTTAATTTCTGCTGTGGGAGATGGAGAGGAAATAGTGAAAGGCTTTAATGCAGACACTTAAGCCATTTAAGTTGTGTTAAAGTGAAACTTTAAACAGTCTAGAAAGTGTTTCTGCAGCATTAGGAGATCTTAATTGCAAAGTACGTATATACAGTATGCTGCACAGGGGCAGTTTACGACTAGGCTGCTCTGTAACATTTTGCAATGGCTCAGTTCATTTCTATCTACTGTAATTTGAATTGAGAAAAGAGATATTGCCTGTAATGTGTCAGACGTGATTCTAAACAAAAGCAATAGCTCTAGCGAAGCACACTATCTCTTTGCATATATATATATATTTTTTTATTTTCCATGTATTTATTGTTTTCTGTTCTTTTCATTAGTTAAGTCTACATTTTTACTGAGAAAATGTGCAATTAATACAAAAGTACAAATCCAAGCATTTACAGCAATGCCATAATGAATACAATTGCTTATTTTTTACAGTACTCATTTATAGATTATTTAGTTAGTGTTAGCCCATTGTAAAATCTTCTCTGATTTACATTCTGACATTTATCCCTGGAAGTGATAAATCTGTAGTACTGCTAGATGATCTGTTTGGGATGCTTATTACTGAGAGTTCTACACACAGAGGGAGATATTGCTTGCTGGGCAGTTGGAAAAAGTCATTTTCCACAATGAAACAAGGTCCACAGACAGCAAACTGTCAGGACTATGGTCATGAAACCACACGGTGGGAGGGGGTTTCACACAATAGCCACACAGCCATGTTCCTTTTTTTTTTGAGAAAAGGTTAAGATTTCCTTTGGGAAAGGAGGTATCAGCTACTGATTGAAATGAAGTTAAAACTTGGATTAGAGTTTCTCTTTGAGTGCATAGCTCATTTCAAAGATGTAAGGAAACAAGGTAATTTTGTGGGTTACTAAAATGAGATGTGTTAAAATCCAGATAGTTTTTGTTTTATATTTCCCCAGATAGAGTAAGTAAGCACACAATAATTGTAATTTAACAAGCATGTTGGCCGTTGTTCAATTAACTTGTTCTTCTAAGTTGTCTCCCAGATAAACAGATAACATTTCATCTTCTGTTTAAAATAACTTTTCAGCACTCTGCAAATAAAAAAAGTACCAAAAAGTAGGCGTACAAGTACTGTGTAAATTGCTCTGAATATTTTCTTGCTTGTGGATAGCTTAAAAGGCATTTTATTGATAAGGTGCAAAAATATCACCTAGGAGAAAACTTAGGAAAAAAGGGGCCATATGCAATTCACTTCTTCACCGAAGTTTTCTCCTAGGAGATAATTTTTTATTTTCAATTTAAAATACATTTCCAGCACTTTTCAACTAAAAAAGTACCAAAAAGTAGGTGAAAAAGGTACTATTAAAATTATTATGAGTATTTTCCTGCTTTCTGGTGGCTTAAAATGCATTTTATTGACAAGTCTAAAAATATCACCTAGGAGAAAGCTCAGGAGAAAAAGTTAATTGCATTTGGGCCAAGGTGTGATGAATAAGGACCATTGGCCCATATGCTATTACCTTTTTTTTTCCTGAGTTCTCTCCTAGGAAAACATTTTTCTACTTCTTTTTAACATAACCTTTCAGCACTTTGCAATCGAAAAAGTACCAAAAGGAAGGTGAAAAAGAACGGTCAAAATTAATTAGTAGTTTTTTTTCTCTTGCTGTTGATTGGAAAGGCATTTTATTGACAAGGTGTGAAAATACCACTTAGGAGAAATCTCAGGAGAAAAAGTTAATTGCATAAGGGGCTGTGCTTTGTCTTTCTAAATAAAAATTCCATTGTGCATTATAATTCATATATATGTAAAACTGTTTGCTTAAGTACACAAATAAGGGTCTACAATCTCCCAAATGATCTCAGGCTAAACAAACCACCTGATTCCTTAACATATACAGCAGTCTACCTGTTTCATACCTTAATATATGCAGTGGCATTTGAAATTGCCAAATAGGAAATTCATTCTAACCAAATTATTTTGCTAGGATTTCAGTTCATTTTTCAGCAGTTTGAATAATTGCTAATTGCTGTTATTTGCAACTGTTTTTACCAACCATGTATCCTTGTAACACAGTTATTGTACCGCTTTATTCCAAAATTAGAAACCTAACTTATCTATAGGTTGTAAGACGCATGTTAGTCCATACAGATATTTGTTCTATAGTGTTGCTTCTTGATTGTTGTATGAAAAAGTGCAAAACCTTCTGTACAAGACTTTATATACCAACTGTTTTTGCTATATTAACACTCCTAATAAAAACTTAAAATTGCCTTCATCTTATTTAATTCTGTTATAAGTAATCACTAAAAATGTTATTTTGCTTCTATAAACACTGGAAATTAAATTAACAAACATAGGTACAAAGAAAATTAAAATGGAATTAGAGCAGATGTTCAAAAGTCAGAATCCCTTGTTCCTTTAACAATTGTCATTTATTTGTTGTTTTAGATTTTTCTTTATGTGTCTTTGTAAATGACCCCTGTATTTTAACTGCTCATGACCATCCGTTACCAAAATAGTTGAAACATCACTTTACAATTTACACTAAATTAATGTTTTTGAATCCCTGCTGCTGAGGTGGGTAGTTAAAATGAAAAATTCATTGTTCATGGCCTGTGCTTTCACTTTCAATCAAATCAATAACTCTGTGTAGTATTTTGGGAAACAAACAGTCTCTTATAGATTCTGCTCAAAGAGGACCAATATGGCGCTTAGGCGGGAGCTTTGAAGCTGCTTTCTGTTGGGGCTCCTGTTTTCATCATACAGAAAAGTGTCAGGAAGCAGCAGAGAGTGCCAGTAGTTCCAATGGGTTGGCGTAGCTGTGCCAAGGGAGCCTGGCATGTAGGGGCAGATATCGGGAGAGTGCTTGGGTGCCCAGTGTTGTAGTGGCAGCAAGCGGCAGATCATGAGAGTGTGCTGGATGCATGGCACTGTAGCTTTGGTTAGCAATGAGCGTGAAAGAGGTCCAGCGGATGTCAGGAATGTGTCACACTGCCTGGGGCTGTAGCAGTGGCAATTGGCGGATGTCAGGAGAGTGCCATGTGCCCTGCAATGTAGCGGCGAGTGCAGAGGATTACACTGAAGTGATGTAGGTGCTAAATAACAGCTTTAAAGTGAACCTAAAGGCAACAAAAAAATGAGATTAACTTACCTGGGGCTTCCCTCAGCCCCCTGCAGACGGTCGGTGCCCTCGCAGCTCCGGTCCGATGCTTCTGGACCCGCCGGCGACGACTTCTGGTTTCGCCGTCTCCGGCCGACAGGCATGGGAACGCTAGTGATTGTTCGCGTTCCCAGCCTGTATATCGCCCCCTATGCTGCTATTGCGGCTTCCTGGCCACAATAGCAGCATATTGGGCGATATACAGGCTGGGAAAGCGAAGAATCACTCACGTTCCCATGCCTGTCGGCCGGTGACGGCCAAACCGGAAGTGTTCGCCGGCGGGTCCTGGGCCATCGGAGTGGAGCTGCGAGGGCACCAATCGTCTGCAGGGGGCTGAGGGAAGCCCCAGGTGAGTTAATCTCATTTTTTTTTTTACTTTAGGTTATCTTTAAAGCATGAAATCTTCTAGCATTGCCGGGCAGGTAGAAGCAACTCAGGTGAATGACTCATTTGAGTGAGGCTCTTTTTGTTCAGCCATTGCACAGGTCCTATGTGATGTGCAAGTGATAAGTAACTTGTATACAGCGATTCACACTCAATTCATTTAAAAATAAGCTAAACTGAAAAAATTATTTTTTTTTAAATACAGATTTTGTATACGCTCTTTATATTAACTTCCCTGGCGGTGCATTTCTGTCTGAATTTATGGTTCTAAAAGCAGTACATTTTTTTCAAGAATTTTAGGCCTCCAATTCTTAAGTCTTAACTCACCAAAATATATCAGAATAAAGGCCTAGTAGACAGTGCGCGTATAAATAAAAGACGAAACTTCCGGTTCCGGCGCCTCATGTAGGAGACGTGTTACAACGAGCTCCGCTCCCCGCCCGAGATTCCAACGCTGAACCGAGCCGAGACCCCGCTCCGACTAGCCTCAAAACTTGGAGGGAGACATCAGAAGGGGCCCCGAGAGTCCGGATGGACAAGTTTGTGGCCAAAGCACCGCGAGTCAAAGATACGCCTAAGACAAGAACCGGCGCCACAACAAGATCTAAAATGGCGGCGGTGGTTGAACCAGACGGCGTGAAGGAGGCCGAGGATTCGGGTAGGCCCTTTGTTATAGACTATAAACAACTCGCTGCAGAGGTAGCACAGCACTTACAGCAAGATGTGACTGACATTATTTCCAAATCCCTCCACACGCATCTCGCCCCGATTACGGCCCAACTGCAACAACACTCTCGCCGGATAGATGACACACAGAAACGGGTCAGCGCTTTAGAAGACGACTTCTCTTCACTTAAAAAGAAGTCTGATCTCCATGACAAGCAGCAGTATGTACTGGCGGACCGGGTCGAAGACCTCGAGAACAGGTCCCGGCGCAACAACTTAAAATTTGTAGGCTTACCTGAGTCGTACAAGCCGGACGACCTGATGGAATTATGCACAATATTAATACCAGAAGCCTTAGGCCTCGTAGGCCCGCTCAAAGTTGAAAGAGCACATAGATTAGGCCCGATACGTCCAAATATTAATCGCCCTCGAGTAGTTATTGCCCGCTACTTGGATTTCACTGACAAAACCAAAATTTTGAGGGCTTATCGAACAAAGAAAGCTTTAAAAGTCCAAGGCCATAAACTGCTAGTGTTCTCTGACTATTCGGTGGAGGTTTCAAAGGCTAGGAAAGAGTTTGTTCCCTCATGTCAGCTGCTTATCCGGAAAAATATCCGCTTTGCTCTAGTCTACCCGGCAGTCTTAAGGATCTATATCCCGGATGAACCAATGCAATCATTCACAAACCCGGCTGACAGTATGGACTATATAAAAACCTTAGACATTGATCACCCGGACTCGGCACGAGATGCTCACGCTGCGTCACCACAAGCAGAGAGAACTTCTTCTAAAGGCTCGCCGCAACATGGCGACTTC
Source organism: Hyperolius riggenbachi (assembly GCF_040937935.1). NCBI lineage: Eukaryota > Metazoa > Chordata > Amphibia > Anura > Hyperoliidae > Hyperolius > Hyperolius riggenbachi. The sequence goes on from NC_090646.1 coordinate 153,259,842, forward strand.
TCTCCATCCCCTCCGGGTTCTCCTAGTAAGGAGCCTGCATCGAAAACCCCAAGATTGGAGGACTCTCAGGAATCTGAGAAGGAGAAGGACCTCCAAGATGCTGGGGCTAACGAATGGACATGAGGTTTCTATTTCTATCACCTTACGCGTTGACTGGTTTACCCCATATTTTGGATATGTGAGTTACCCCTTTATAACATTTTCTTGGATGGACTAAGGTCCAACTTGTCTCAAATCACGGAGAACGGATTAAGAGATCTCGGCTCTTCAGGAGACATTTGCCCTTACCTTCATCCCCCTAAACGGATTTTGTTTATATTATGTTTTAAGCATACTTATTTTCTCCTGAACGTCACCTCTATACGAAAACTATATGTTATCTATGACCTCCCAGTTTCAGGTTTCTACTAGCTATATGTTTTAACAGTTGAACATCGGGGAGGGAAAAAAAAACTCATGGTGGCCATATTATGTGATATTTCTGGTAATAGTATTGAGGAAATGGGGGTGGGGGTGGAGGGCATAGGGAGGGGGGAGTGACAGTGGGGACTAAGGTACAGAGGGAATGTAACAGTCAGCTATGATATGCCTTTCTTTTTCTTTTTTCACTTTATTCCCCTCCTTCCCCTTTTCCCTTTTTTCTTTCTCTTCCCCTCTTGGCTCCCTCTCCCTTTTTCTATACACTTGGGCGGGGAAGCGGAGCTAAATTATGGTTCAAAGGTCTGGTTGAATAAGCTAGGAGGAGATGACTCCTCTATCAAGCCTTTTGTTTCTAGCTCTCCTCTATTTACATCATGGGCTATATCCACAATTGTATAAGTACCATCATTTATATACTTTAAGAGACAAGGATATTCCTGTGATGGCCATGAGGAAAAAAGGAAGTCAGTTGGGAGATCAGGTTATACCTTCTGTGCCAGCTGTCTATTCTTTATGTGTTATGTTAGATCATTGTGTTATTGTTTTTACCGCAGACGTCCTTAAGATCTTTAGGCCCCTACCAGAAAGAAGGCGGATGTGCTCGGCTGGGACACATCTGGCTTCACCGATGAGAGTTCAAACTAACAAATTTTTCTTTTTTTCATTTCATCCCCCTTGAAATCCGTTTAATATCTTGGAATGTTAAAGGATTGAGGACGGGAGAGAAAAGAATTCAAGTTCTTCGCCATTTGCATAAATTAAGGGCTGATATAGCTCTTCTTCAAGAGACCCATCTGACCTCAGATGAATTTAAGTACCTACAAAAGCTCTGGGTAGGCCAAGTCATTGGTGCTCCAGCAATTAATGGCAAAGCCGGCTCTTTAATATTAATCCACAAATCCCTCCACTGCCGAATACTTGATCAAGTAGTAGACAATGTCGGTGGAAGATGGGTAAAACTGACCCTAGACTTTCAAGGCAAACAACTGATAGTCTTTAATATCTATGGCCCGAATGAATCAAATAGGAGCTTTTTATCTGACCTTACCCCCCTGATAGCTGACATTGATCATTGTACACCATATGTGATAGGAGGTGACTTTAATTCAGTTTTGAACCCAAAGGAAGATAGACGCCATACTACAGCTATGCAAAAACAAGCAAGAATCCTAGAAAATGATAAGAATTTATCCTCATTTGCCCATTCCCTCAATTTAACAGATCTTTGGAGGTTTCTTCATCCCTTGGACAGAGACTTTTCATTTTACTCTCCACCCCATCAGTCTCTCTCCCGCATCGATCTATTCTTGGGCTCGGCCTCAGTTATGCAAATGGTGAAAGCAACTGAAATATCAGACATGGTTGTATCTGACCATGCTCCAATTATCTTGCAGCTTGCTCTGACGCCTTTCCAAAAGCCTACTTTTCGACAATGGAGGTTCCCGGGCCAACTTTTGCAAGATGAGGATTTTTTGGAGCAAATCAAACTCTGGTGGCTAGACTATGTTAGAAATAATGAGAAACATTCCAGGGACCAAATTCTTTATTGGGAGGCGGCCAAGGCGGTGTTAAGGGGGGAAATAATTTCATATATAAAGTACCGAAAGAAAAAGGCACTAGATGACTATACTAAAACGGCAAGCTTAGCGCGAACATCCTACTTAGAATATGTAGCTCGCATGGACGAACAGACAAGACTGTTATGGTTAGATGCCAAAGCCGCATTTGATCTTAGTTATAAGAGATATGCATCTTTCTGGAGATCAAAGACGGATTGGACCTTTTACAAATTCGGAAACAAGGCAGGTCGGCTTTTGGCTAATATAGCCAGAGGCAAACGCAAAATTTATCATATAACCCACTTAAAGGACAGCCAAGGGACAATCCAGACAGACCCTGACCAAATAGCGAAAATATTTCAAAAATACTATTTGAAACTCTATGAAGACAGACCCACTGACATTGTAAAAGGCCAAGCTTTTCTACAAGGAATTCCTCTCCCAAAGCTGACAGCTGATGAGTTGGAGATCTTGAATGCCCCCATTTCGGTCGGTGAAGTTAAGGCAATCATAAAAAACTCCCATAATGGTAAAGCCCCTGGTCCTGACGGATACTCTATGGAGTTTTATAAAAGCCTAAAAGCAGAAATAATACCAACCTTGACGTCCCTCTACAATTTTATCTTAGACAAGAAGCTATTCCCCCCAGCTAGTAATGAAGCTTATATAAAGGTGATACCCAAAAAAGATAAGGATTTATTTGATCCCAGCTCCTACCGCCCCATCTCTCTTTTAAACTGTGACTTTAAAATTCTGTCCAAAATCCTGGCTAACCGCCTGGCGGATATTCTCCCTAGGATCATTAAAACCTCACAGGTGGGATTCATACGTGGGCGTGCAGCAGTAACGAATATCAGAAAGGTTCTTGCGGTGTTGGAGAACCATAGGCTGGTGGGGCCTTCTCGGGGTTCAGGGGCGATTTTGTCCCTGGACGCCGAGAAGGCCTTTGATAGTATAGACTGGAAGTGGTTAGACCTAGTGATGCGGCGGATGGGGTTCAGTGGATCTTTTCTAGATTATGTACACCTGATGTATACCTCCCCAATTGCCCGTTTGGTTATAGGACCTACAGCCTCGCCTACTTTCCCTTTGAAAAGAGGGACAAGACAGGGCTGTCCCCTCTCACCTCTCCTATTTAATCTGGCCATAGAGCCACTGGCTGAGTACCTTAGATCCACCCAAGTTTTTACGGGTATATCCATTGGTACACAGGAAATTAAATGCTCTCTCTTCGCAGACGACATCCTACTCTATCTAGGCAACCCACACTATGATTTAGACAGAGTCTTTAAGTTCCTAGATAACTTTCGCACATTATCAGGCTTGTCCATTAACAGATCCAAATCGGTCATCATGTTTCTCTCAAGCTCTATTAGTACTGGTAGGGGCCCAGAAAAAGCTAATGCATTAGGTTTCTATATAGCCCGCACCTACTTTCAGTACTTGGGAATAAAAATTCCAAGAGAACTCACACAATTATATAAACTTAACATTACCCCCATAGTAGACAAGGTTGTACTAGAGCTACAGGGCTGGGAGAAACTACCCCTTTCCCTATTGGGCCGGAGCCACCTCATAAAAATGATAAGCTTTGGGAGATTATTATATCCTATACAAACATTGCCTTTATTGATTAAACACAAAGATAATCAAAGACTGATGAGGGCGTTCAAGAGATTCCTATGGCAAGGGAAGAAGGCAAGGATTCCTCTAGCATTACTACAAAACCCTATAGAAAAGATAGGAGTTAATTTTCCCAATATACGAGCCTACAATCTTGCAGCGATTTTAAGACATGTCAGAGACTGGCTAGGAAATAAGCAATCAGTTACCAACACCCAATTCGAAGAGGAAATGGTTAAACCATGGTCTCTTGCTGGAGTCCTACATACTAAATTAGCACACCTCCCCTGGCATATTAAGAACAATATAATTTTCCGAGATACATGTATCGCCTGGCGAGAACTTCGTAAATTCTTGGGTCTCCCAGGCCTTTTATCCCCTCTTGCGCCTCTTTGGTCGTCTCCCGATTTCCCAGGAGGAAGATGGAATGCTATGGCAACAGAATGGAAAAGTAAGGGTATAATTCAATTGTCTCAGGTAATAGATCCCAACGGGAAAATACTGGGCTTTGATCTGCTAAAAACTCGATTCAAGCTGACAGACCCACAAAACTTTTTACACCATCAGATCAGAACCTATGTCTCTCATGCTCTGGGGGGGTCTCCTATGCCAGATCACAGGAAGATTTTGGGCAATTTGAAGGACCATAGGTCCATATCTGAGCTATACTCTGATTTGCGCTCCTTCAGGATCAAATCACCAGCTACAACATATCTAAGGTTTTGGGCAGACTCCTTGGGATGTGATATAGATGAACTAAGTAAAGCAATGGAGCTTGGTTGGTTAGACATGAGAAGAGTGGTAAAGGGGGAGACATGGAGGGAGATGCAGTTGAAAATTATGACAAAAGGCTACTATGCTTTTAATTTCAAGCACCTCCCTCCAGGCTCTACCTATCTTACTAGCTGCCCAAAATGCAACTTACATCTACCAGATTTGGCCCACCTACTATGGAAATGTCCCCAGATTCAATGTTTTTGGAAAAGGGTAGAACAAATATGCTCTATAACTACATCAAAGAAAAAAATCTTAACTTTTTGGGAGGCCCTATTCCACGCTAGTAACCCTTCAGTAACAACGGCGGATAGAAATATTAAACCTATAGAACATTTTATTCTTGTGGCAGCAAAAAAATGCATAATGAGCCAATGGGTCCACTCTCTTCCACCATCCCACAAACAACTGGTGGATACATTACACACCTTAATGTATATATCTAAGTTTGATGCAGAGCAACATAAGACCAAGGCAACTGCTAAATTCTTTAAACTCTGGGGACAATTTATTAAGAAATATGTTCCAAGAACGCAGTTAAATAATATTATGCAACCATTCAAATGGACAAGATGGTATCTACTGGGACGTATAGCTGGAAACCTGGGTATATTTGATGTAGGAGATTGAGATATAGTCTATCTCCCGTCTTACCTTTACATAAGTCACTTGGGGGATGCAAAAACAACATTTATTCCTTTATTGGAATTTGGGGCCTTGGTCTTATCTGAGTCTTCCCAGGGGCTTTTGCTTGGAGATCAGGACGTCTGCGGTATTAGGCTAGAAATAGCCTAACGGTTTCCTGCCATGGCTCCCTCAGGTTGAGGCTTTGCCATGTGCAGGCTAGTTAAAAGGAAAAAATTATATAAAAATGGGCTGACCATTATTTTCATGTAGTGCCACCTACCAGTTACTGTTTTAAGAAACAATGTTGTTATATCCTTCAAGTATATACTGCTGGAATATCTTGATTAGCTGCACTATGTGATTAGTTGATCATTTTCACTGTACTGTTTATATTTCAGTCCAATAAAAATGTGTTATAAAAAATAAATAAAAGACGAACACAACATTGTTGAAATAATTACATTTATCAATAAACAAGCAAAACTGTACAAATAAGACAGCAGATAATTATGTAGTATGTACAGATATACACCTAATACTCCCACGTCCCATCACAATCGGGACAGTAGAATTGTGATTCTTTCCTGACTTTTTTCCCTTCTCTTCACTCTGAGCAGTATACAGCACATGCCCTGGTTGGCGCATTTTTTTTGGGGGGGGTGTTGTTGGAATGTATTCCATGATGAGACAGCAAGTGAGGCGCTCCAGGTTCACTACATAGGGGGCACGGCACCTCTGGCATCTGCTGCAGTCTGGTATTTCAGGCAGATGCAATCACACATCTTCCAGATGAAGCCAGAGTGTGTTACTGGTCTGTCACTTTGCTACTTGTAAAGGATGTAGGCGCACCACAAACTTTGCTCCATGAGATCGCGAAAGATCTTTTTGTAGTATTTTTTTGCTGCTTCCATACTGCATGGTAAAAAGTAATTGCCTGGTTGGTTTTGTCAACACCACCGATGGTGCTGTTGTAGTCCAACTCACCCTGAGGCTTTTGGAATTCTTTGCTTCCACTTGTTGTGGTTGTGACAGTTGAGGTGTCATACACTGTGCTCAGGAGACAGACACACCAGCAGAGGTATGCAAATACATAAATATTCGTACAACAATTTGACCAGCTAAGTGCAGGTAGGGGTATATAGATAAGTATACTCAGAAAGTGCTCACTCCAATATGCTGCAAAATCTGATCTCTCTGCTAGGGTGACACAGTCAACAGTAATAGCATATAATGTGCAGTGACATACAGAAAAGAAAAACAATACTAAATGAGATCCACCTTACCTCACTATAGCACTGTCCCCCTGGGTCCAACAGGCAGTATGGACCTCACATGTATCGCACCCACTTGGTGCGTCTTCGGAGAGTAAAAAACGCAGAAAAGGGAAGCCTTAAATAACTCCATTTACCCGCCGCCGCAGCAAAATCAACCTCGGGGTGTGTGGCCACACCCCCTGCACGTCACCCCGTCATGCATGCGTAATGATGTATGACATGAGCGGGGCTATCCCGAAATAATAGGGATTTAGTGCAGAAAGTTTGGCGGCTGGTTATATATTTGGTATTGCAAATATTAACGCACCAGTGTGCTAGAATGAAAAATAAATAAAATATAATACCAAGTATAATAATTATTCAAAGAAGCATTATCGGAAAACAGATCAATCATGTAAATCAAATATGTGGCCATCTAGTGGGCAAAAACGTTACAACATTACTAGAGTATGCCAAAAAGAGAGACAGAAAGAAACTAGTAAACTGAGGACATCTGCTGGCCACATAGATAATTACTATTCATTAGTGAAGGGGTATATAGATTTAAATGTAAGAAACATTATATATAATTATATCTTTATTATATATAATGTTTCTTACATTTATATCTATAAAAAAATCTTTATTATATATATAATGTTTCTTACATTTATATCTATATACCCCTTCACTAATGAATAGTATAGTAAGTATCTATGTGAAAAGCAGATGTCCTTAGTTTACTAGTTTCTTTCTGTCTCTCTTTTTGGCATACCTTAGTAATGTTGTACCGTTTTTGCCCACTAGATGGCCACATATTTGATTTACATGATTGATCTGTTTTGCGATAATGCTTCTTTGAATAATTATTATACTTCGTATTGTATTTTATTTATTTTTCATTCTTAGCTCACTGGTGCATTAATATTCACAATACCAAATATGTAACCAGCCGCTGAACTACAGTGATGTGAAAAAATATTTGCACCCTTCCTGATTTCTTATTCTTTTGCATGTTTGTCACACTTAAATGTTTCTGCTCATCAAAAACCGTTAAATATTAGTCAAAGATAACATAATTGAACACAAAATGCAGTTTTAAATGATGGTTTTTATTATTTAGTGAGAAAAAAAAACTCAAAACCTACATGGCCCTGTGTGAAAAAGTGATTGCCCCCCTTGTTAAAAATAACTTAAAGAGACTCCGTAACAAAAATTGCATCCTGTTTTTTATCATCCTACAAGTTCCAAAAGCTATTTTAATGTGTTCTGGCTTACTGCAGCACTTTCTGCTATCACCATCTCTGTAATAAATCAATGTATCTTTCCCCTGTCAGACTTGTCGGCCTGTGTCTGGAAGGCTGCCAAGTTCTTCAGTGATGTGGTTCTGCTATGAACTCCCCCTTCCAGGCCCCTCTATGCACACTGCCTGTGTATTATTTAGATTAGGGCAGCTTCTCTCTTCTCTCTTATCTTTTACAAGCTGGATAAATCGTCCTCTGAGCTGGCTGGGCTTTCACATACTGAAGAATTACAGACAAGGGCAAGGAAGAAAAGAGCAGCCTGAAACTTCAGTGCATGAGAACAGGGGGAAAGAAACACACAAATGATCTCTTGAGATTCAAAAGCAAGGCTGTATACAGCCTGCTTGTGTATGGATGTATTTTCTATGTGTGGACATACTGTACATCAACCTACTTCCTGTTTTGGTGGCCATTTTGTTTGTTTATAAACAAACTTTTAAAAACTGTTTTTAACCACTTTTAATGCGGCGAGGAGCGGCGAAATTGTGACAGAGGGTAATAGGAGATGTCCCCTAATGTACTGGTATGTTTACTTTTGTGCGATTTTAACAGTACAGATTCTCTTTAACTGTGGTGTATCATAACCTGAGTTAAATTTCTGTAGTCACCCCCAGGACTCATCACTGCCACACCTGTTTCAATCAAGAAATCACTTAAATAGGAGCTATCTTACACAGAGAAGTAGACCAAAAGCACCTCAAAAGCTAGACATCATGCCAAGATCCAAAGAAATTCAGGAACAAATGAGAAAAAAGTAATTGAGAACTATCAGTCTGGTAAAGGTTATAAAGCCATTTCTAAAGCTTTGGGACTCCAGCGAACCACAGTGAGAGCCATTATCCACAAATGGCAAAAACATGGAACAGTGATGAACCTTCCCAGGAGTGGCCGGCCGACCAAAAAATTACCCCAAGAGCGCAGAGAAAACTCATCCGAGAGGCCACAAAAGACCCCAGGACAACATCTAAAGAACTGCAGGCCTCACTTGCTTCAATTAAGGTCAGTGTTCACGACTCCACCATAAGAAAGAGACTGGGCAAAAACGGCCTGCATGGCAGATATCCAAGGCGCAAACCACTTTTAAGCAAAAAGAACATTAAGGCTCATCTCAATTTTGCTAAAAAAACATCTCAATGATTGCCAAGACTTTTGGGAAAATACCTTGAGGACCGACGAGACAAAAGTTGAACTTTTTGGAAGGTGCGTGTCCCGTTACATCTGGCGTAGAAGTAACACAGCATTTCAGCAAAAGAACATCATACCAACAGTAAAATATGGTGGTGGTAGTGTGATGGTCTGGGGTTGTTTTGCTGCTTCAGGACCTGGAAGGCTTGCTGTGATAGATGGAACTATGTATTCTACTGTCTACCAAAAAATCCTGAAGGAGAATATCCGGCCATCTGTTCGTCAACTCAAGCCGAAGCGATCTTGGGTGCTGCAGCAGGACAATGACCCAAAACACACCAGCAAATCCACCTCTGAATGGCTGAAGAAAAACAAAATGAAGACTTTGGAGTGGCCTAGTCAAAGTCCTGACCTGAATCCTATTGAGATGTTGTGGCATGACCTTAAAAAGGCGGTTTATGCCAGAAAACCCTCAAATAAAGCTGAATTACAACAATTCTGCAAAGATGAGAGGGCCAAAATTCCTCCAGAGCGCTGTAAAAGACTCGTTGCAAGTTATCGCAAACGCTTGATTGCAGTTATTGCTGCTAAGGGTGGCCCAACCAGTTATTAGGTTCAGGGGCAATTTCTTTTTCACACAGGGCCATGTAGGTTTTGAGGTTTTTTTCTCACTAAATAATAAAAACTATCATTTAAAACTGCATTTTGTGTTCAATTATGTTATCTTTGACTAATACTTAATGGTTTTTGATGAGCAGAAACATTTAAGTGTGACAAACATGCAAAAGAATAAAAAATCAGGAAGGGTGCAAATAGTTTTTCACATCACTGTATCTGCACTAAATCCCTATACATGTATTTTGGGATAGCGCCGCTCACGTCATGCGTCATTATGCATGCATGACGGGGCGATGCGCAGGGGGTGTGGCCACACCCTCTGAGGTTGAATTTGCTGCTGCGGCGGGTAAATGGAGTTATTGAAGGCTTCCCTTTTTTCCGTTTTTTATTCTCCGAAGAAGCACCAAGCGGGTGTGATACATGTGAGGTCCATGCTGCCCGTTGGACCGAGGGGGACAGTGCTATAGTGAGGTAAGGTGGCTCACATTTAGTATTGTTTTTCTTTTCTCTATGTCGCTGCACATTATATTCTATTACTGTTGACTGTGTCACCCTAGCAGAGAGATCAGATTTTGCAGCATATTGGAGTGAGCACTTTCTGAGTATACTTATCTATATACCCCTACCTGCACTTAGCTGGTCAAATGGTTGTACAAATATTTATGTATTTGCATACCTCCCCTCATGACCACATTGGCAGTGAACTTGTTTTTATTGTTTTTGGGATACGTCCTTGAATAAAATTCTTTTGTACTTTAAGTGCAAAAATGTTGTGATTAAACTGAAGCGATATTAGGACATAACCTTTGTAGAGCAGCCAGTTGTTGGGTGGCCTAGAGGTTAGTTTCCTCCACTATTTTTTCAATGACCGTGTCAGTGAAGAAGAGCTGCATATAGCCCAGGAGGTTGTGTTCACAGTCTACCTTCTGGCCAGGCTCCCCAGTAAAAGGGAAACGTGAGGGCGGTGGCGGAGCCTGAGTAAGGTCTACAGGGCACTAAATGCAGACATCACTGACCTCGGTGGTGATGGAGTCACTGTCGCTCTCGCTTCCTGGGTCAGGTGACAGATCTTCAGGTGTGTTGCTGTCACTTGAATCCCGCAGTGACTGCAGATCGCTGTCCTCCAACCCCACCAGAGCTTCCGCTGTGAGACACCTTCTGAAGGCTGACACCATAGCAGATGACAGGCAGGCAGAAGTTGGTGCAGGTGGCAGGCAGAGAGTAGTTAAATCCTGGCAGAGGTCAGTACAGGCAGCAGGCAGAGGGTGCTCAAAATCCAGGCAAGAATTGGCAACAGTAAAGCAATCAAAGTCCAGGCAAAAATCAGTGCAGGCAGAAGGCAGAGAGTATAGTCAAAATCCAGGCAAAAATCGGAAACAGGTAGGCAGAAAAGTAATCAGATCAGCGAAGCCCACAGATCACACAAGCAACTTAGCTCAGATGCAGCCAGGAACCATATAGCTACATTGCATTGGTAAAGGGGATCCAGGTGGCCCGGGGAGAGAAGCCTCGGTCCTGATGGCCAGCGCTGATCACACGCGGGACCCAGGAAATATCATAAGCGGCGGTTTGAGCCAACCTGAGCTGAGCTTGGGCTTACTGCTTTCAGCTCCTGTGACTCAGCCCGAGCTCAGCTTGGGCATACCGCCAGGGGGGTTAAACACTCCATTATTCAAATGTATGCTTTATCACAGTTGGAAAACAGGCATTGCTTACATTTGTTTGTATAAGTTCATCCCTAGCAAATTATAATGATTATAATGCCAATGAGTTAAAGGGAATCTAAAGTGAAAATAAACGTATGATATAATGAATTGTACATGTAGTGCAGCTAAGAAATAGAACATTAGTAACACACAAAATGAGTCCCATATTGTTTCCAATACAGGAAGAGTTAAGACTTCACTTGTTATCTATGCAAAAGGGCTGAGCTGAGCTCTGACTAATTTAGTCAGAGAGCAATGCTATTTTCTGAAGCACTTATACAACAAAGAAATAATGAAAGACAACTTCAAATAAGATTTTACTGCAAAGAAGTTCAAAGGGCCATTAGCTCTGCTCTGTTTTTTTCTCTGAAAAATTAGACATGTGCAGGCCTCTACTCATGTGCTGGCATTGGGTTTATGCTAACCTGGTTTATAAGCTTGCTCCTTAACTCTTGCTGCACATGGACACTTGTTTATAGACTGGAGGTCCTTGCGATCTTTACGGTCAGTGCCTTAATACCATTTATTGGGGCTGTGGCAATGGACATTTCTTTAGGCTGCAATTACTAGGAAATATATACCTATTTGTTTATGTAAGTGGTTATTCAGACTGGATGTAATTTGAAAATGTTTTTTTCTTTTCTCTTTTCTTTTGATGTTTCATTAAAATGTATATTTCTACATTTATAATCTATTTGTCATAAGCACTTTTTTTGCTGCCTCCACCTCCCAATGTTTCCAATCACGATTATTGTGGGTGAGCACACATTTGTGTATTCAGTTTAGCCTAATGGATAATTTGTAATAAGATTGAGTGGCTCTTTCCCTAAGAATTATAAATACAGTTTTTTTCCTGCTTACTGTAAATCAGCAGTTTTTAACAGAGCTAACCCCTAACTGATTATTTACGAGTGAGTGAGTGAGTGAGTGAGTGAGTGAGTGAGTGAGTGAGTGAGTGAGTGTGTACACAAATGTAAGTAGTGCATACTGCAAGTAATGTCCAAAGGATGGACCCCTGCTGTGGTAAAATTTGGAATACAAATAAAAGACTATCATAGTGCATAAATCTTTATAATGTCACATTGAACACATTTTCTAAAATCTCTGCCTCCATTGCCACTTCTGACTGATGCTGCTGGGATCTGTATCCATTAGGCTCAAACACATATATACTGCAAGCTCATATGGGCATGGTTCTCTCTCGTAGTGGCATTTATTGTATACAACTATTTATCTTTTCTATAAGTATGGGGTGAGCGAGCTGCATTCCATTGTATTAGTTATATTACACTGGCCCATGCATTGCTTTTGTCATTTCAATTGTGCAATGCCACAAAAGTTGACAATAATGATCAAAAAAATATTCAGATATGAGTGCATAGTACAGAAGTAGTAAAGAACAACGTCCCAAGAACAAATACCAGTGATATGTGATTTCAGTTTAGTGAAGTCATACTAATAAACATTAGTGAAACATACTCAAAATGTTTTGTTATTTTGAAAGTTGTTGCAAAGAGTTAGGTCTTCTGTTCAGTTTTCAATGTTGTCGGAAAGATTTACCCTTTCAGCCAATAATCTGTATAAGAAATTATTAAATTTCTCTGAATCACTGAGCCAAAACACATATGCAGAAATTAAATGGCCCTTATTCAATGCACTTTTTCTCCTAAGTTTTCTCCTGGGTAATATTTTCACATCATATCAATTAAATTACTTTTAAGCTGCCAACAAGCAGGAAAAGGCTCTGAAAAATGTTGACAGTATTTTTTCACCTAGTTTTGGTACTTTGCAGAGTGCTAAAAAAAAATATTTTAAACAGATTAAAAATTGAGCAGTGGGTACAATTAGGGATGCTCAGAGAATACATATTAGGGAGAGAATACAATAAAAAAGGACCACTCAGTAATCAGAAATCTGCAGAATCGGCAATCGGTATTGGCGGAAATCAGATTTTCCATGGAACCGGAAATCAACATTTCTGACTATCCCTAGGCCCAATTCAATTCAATTACCGCCTAGGTGATAGTTTCACATCTAATTAATTAAATGCTTTTCAAGACACCAGCAAGCAAAAAAAGAGCTCAGAATAATTTTGACAGTACATTTTCACCAACTCTTTTGTGCTTTTTTAATTGCAAAAGATGAAAAATTATCACCTAGGAGAAAACTAAGAGGAAAAAATGGAACACTAACGCTACTCTAAATCATAAAAAAAAAATGAAATATGTGTCAGTCAGGCCAATGACTTTCGTAAACAGCAACATCCCCTAGCCTTTAAATAAAGACATTTTGCATCTGTTTATTTTAATGAATTGCAAAAACCTTAATATGGTCTATAGTCTATAATTTCACTTGGTTTGCTCAAAATCACCTAACTTTCCTTAGAAAAGTAGATATTCAAGAACAGTATTTCTGTATAAAACTAAGGTGATGTTAAGGATAAATCATATGCATATAAAAAGTGTTTTAAAAACACTTAAAATGTTATAAAATTGTTCAAGTCACAAAAGGTCTGAATCTATCAGTTAGCCCTTTAATTAAATGCAAAGGAGTAATCAGATGCAAAGTGAGAAATGGCTGAGAGCACCGTTGAATAATTTTAGCATTTATACCTATAACTGTCAATCTTGGGAATGCTGCTTTAAATATGCCACCTAAATCACATGAGCTGGTACTTCTTCCAGTGATTCATGTTGGCGGTGTCCTGTGATTTACAGCGGAGTGATTCTTTTTCTCTTTTAGGGAATTTCTTGATCTCTTCACTGTGATTAATCTCTCAGCTTTGAATGATCATAGCTTCCCCATGAGCAAATAGCAAATTTTTTGGGAATATAAATTGTTCATGTAATTTTATTCTACACATGCTTTTTAATGCACTAAAAAAAAAAAAGACACCCATCAATTTAAAGCCTTATATATACATTTTTATAACAGCTGCTTGCAATACATTGTAAGTGTGTCCCAGCAGAATAAATTACTGATTGTGTGACTAAATGGTGTGAAACTAGGAGAGAGGAGAATAGATCTGGTTATAGGAAAGTATAGGACATCATTTTTTAAAGTGAACCAGAGGTGAAAATAAACTGATGAGATAAACAATTGTATTTATCCTCCTACTCCTAAAAATGACTTTTAAGACATCCCAGGGTGTTATTTTATATTTAAACATTTAGAAAGTAGATTGAATGTTTTGTTGTCTTTGCTCAGTTGCAGTCTATTAAGTGTCCCTAAATGAAAATACATGAACTATATTGACCCTTTCTCTCTCCATCTGCTCTCAGAAATATGTAGAAAATGTATTTTGTCACAAAAAAACTTTTATGTTTGTAATTTGCTTATCAGTGATGTTTACTATATTCCTGACAAGCTCCTGACAAGGCAGAAGCTGTCATTTCCAGCCTTAAAAATTAACTATTTCAGGCAGCAAAATAAAACAAGCAAAACACCCTGGTTATTAATATGTTTAGTACTGTACATACACATGTTTATCTCATCATGTCACATGTCACCTCGGGTACACTTTAAGTCAAAAGAGCCACAGCTTACTAGAATTATTTAAGATGTTAAATGTATGTTTTAGTTTTTAAGTTTAAGAATCTTTCACATTCTCTCAAATGCAAAAGACTATGGATTAGAATATAAACATCTCACAAATAATTAATAATCTCCTTCCTTACTTCAGGATGATTTCCTACTTTACTTTCAGCCACATTCAGCTAACATGACAGACAGCATATTTTTGAAGGATTAGAACCTCAAAATAAATGCCCGTTTGTGATTCCAATGTCAGTGGTTTATAGTGATAAGCAGAGCAAGCAAGTCTATGGTTAAAGAGGATCACAGGAAGTTTATTGCTACACTTTGCTTTGTTTATTATGATGCAGCAAGTATTTGTTATGCTGCTGCATTTTCTAGTTTTTTTTTTATAAAGGTTCTTTACTAGTTGACATATAAGCATGTCAATGTGTGGATTTGGAGGTTACCTGATAAAGGTGTGGATGCACCAAAATGCATAGTGACATCAGTGGCCCACAAAGTTTGGTGGGGGGTCAGCTTGTGTCTAAACAACATCCAGCGGATCACCATCACTGTTGGCCACACTGTTCAGAAAGGCTGCCCCCCATGGATACATTAGAGGGCTCTTTGCCCCACTACAGGTGTTTTACTACCATGATCCAGTAAGTTCATATTTTTTTGCGTGGTATTACTAATAAAGAATATTTTACTGCAGAGCGTTCCTCTTCTCCATGTTCTTCTTTTCATGCTCACCCTGCATCCAGGCACTAAGGAGCAGCTACAGTGTTATTACCAAACAACCTCACCAACATCCCTGTCCCTGCAGCACAAGATTCTCCATCTCTTTCTAAATCTGGAGTTCATATTGCCAATTTGTATGCATGCAAATGTTGAATCAAGTGGAACTAATAACATTTTGGAAGTTTGTCTGTGTTGGCACTTAGACTATCCTATCTAGATTTAGGCTATATCAAGTGCCCTTTAACAGCCGAAAAAAAAACGTCCTCCTTGTAGTCAAATTTATATAGCGGTAAAAAAATCTCAATTTATCAGGCACCCTTTTAATAGACACCCCCCCCCCCCCCCAAAAAAAAAAAATAATAAAAAAATTCCCCATGTTATAGCCGAGATTTGTGGGAAATAACATTAAAGTCTATGTTGGAGCCCTTTTGCCTATTTTACACAGATGGCTCTGGAGCCCTTTTCAGCTGATACCATTTTGGGACATGCACACTGATCCCACTTCCTAGAAATACCCTTGGTGCAGGAATGTGCCTATGGACAGAGTCTAAGCTTACCAGCTTAGTCACATTAGCTTTATGTCTTCTCATTCTGCAAAAATATAAAAACCAATAATCTTATAAAAGTGAAAAAACTGTATTTATTTTTACGAAGTTCTTGAAGTGTCCATTTTTCAAAAAGTAGAAACAAATTTGTGCTAGTTCATACTGACCAAAATCCTACATAAGAAACAAGTTACTAGTGGTCATACACTGCATCATGTTTTAGCTAGGAAGTTGAAGTGACAAACAATGTTCACTAGACCAGAACATCATTTAAGGGTCAAAATTCATGTTTTGGTGTCACTGGATGTGAAATGCAATGACATATTTTTCAGAATCTCAAAAGTCTGATTGGAAATGAGCACATCCCAAGGGACATAGCTATCATACATCATACACTTTGTGTTTATCTTTGTACCTATGAAAATACTGTCACATTTCTCAATAGCTTAGTTTATAAAAAACGGCAATTTTTGGTTTTAAAGTATACTTTTTTTTTATATAAAATACAAAAAAAATACTAAAATACTAATGTCTGTAATGATTGGGGAATTATTTCCGTGGTCAGCGCACAAGATGCGCGCTGACACTGCGGAAATCCTCCACAAGTGTATAAAATAACAGAAACCAGCTATGGTGCTATGCACCTGTAGAGAGAAATTCCCACCGGCAGATGGAGCTGTGGAGTGCAGAGGAATAAACCCTGGGAATTGTACGAGGTGAAGCAATATAGGGCAAGATATCCCTTGGAGAGAGAGAGAGAGAGAGCACAGAGACAGAATGTATGTGTGTCCACCAATCTAGTCGTCACCCGGCGACGGTGAACACACAACAACGAAAACCAAGTGGGAATGCAATCGCAAGAATGGCAATTGCTAATAGCAACACCAGACTGAGTAATACAGAGCAAAGGAACTGATAACAAACAGTAATCCAACACACAGGAGCAGACAGGACTAACTACACGCGGTCACCACACGTTAAGCGCAATAGCGACAAAGCTCGTGCGTGGCAGTCGCCACACGAGAAGCGCAATAGCGACAAAGCGTACCAACCCTGACTAACCAAAGAAGCCTGAAAACAAAAGAGAATGCGAACGCTTGCTAAACGGTGACCTCACCGAGACGACAGCAAGCGTTCGTACCAGACAGACAGACAGATGGAGCAGCCAGTAGCAACCGCTGCTCTGGCTACACTCCTAAGGCAGAATACAGAAGGAACCACCGCCTCTACCGCTAGGGTGAATGCGATTCAAATAGACAGACAGATCGAGCAACCAGTAGCAACCGCTGCTCTGGCTACACTCCCAGACAGAGTACAGAAGGAACCACCGCCTCTACCGCTAGGGCGAACGCGATCCCAACAGACAGAATGATTTCTTGTCGACCGCCGCTGGCGACAAGACAATCGCAACAGATAGACAGCGCAAAACAATACAGGTAACAAACAACTTGACTATGCTAACAGGAATGCTAGGGCACTCCCAAGGACCTACTCTAAGATAGCAATATTAGCAAACAGTAAGCAAAGGGCTGAGACTCCAAGGTAAGTTAGCAGGAACAAACCATCATGACCAGCAAGGAATACTGGGAGGAAATGGTATTTATACTGCAAGCCATCAGAAGAAGCAGCTAAGCAATTTGCATGACAAGTGGATGCAAATTCCTCACCAGAACAGCAACTCTGCAGCTTGCAGAGTGGAGACAGGTCTCTTTTCCAGGGACCTGCAGCACTCAGACCTAACAAATGGTCAAAAAGCTGTCCGCCTGTGCAGACAGCAGAGCAGATCATTACAATGTCTTGCATAAAATCACAAGTAATATATCTCTTTAATAGTAAGTATTTTGTTTGTTATTTGGGGCTATGTAATACATTAATATCCCAAAAATATGCGTGTTATAAAAAATGTGCACGTTTATCATGTACTATTTATAAATTAAAAAAAATCTTTATGCATCCACTTTTTTTTGGTGGTATGGGATACTTTAAAGTGCAAAGATAAGAGCACTAGCTCCAGCAGCACATTACTTTTATTGTTGATTTGAGTTGAACTCTTACAGAGTAACATGAAACAACAAGATGGAGAAGTGTCTATTAATAGGAATTAACAGGCTGAAGAAGCCTCAAGCTTTTGAGGCAGTGGCGTAGAGCTAAGGAGCAATGGGCCCCGATGCAAGTTTAATATTGGGGATCACAAAACACTCTATACATAACAATTCATTCGACACACCAAAACCTGCCAATGGCAACTACAGCGTCAGAGGTGCAAGAAGGGAATGGGGAACAGTTTGTTAAGGATTACCACTATTCAAAGTATCTATAGAAGTGATTATTATGAGCACAGGACCAATAGAGTGCTAATAGAGATCTAATACTACAGTTGGGGGAGGGCACCTCGGGGACCTCTCTGACCCAAAGGCCTCGATGCGATCCCAACCTCTGCAACCCCTATTGCTACACCACTGTTTTGAGGCTAGATATACACACATTTTAACATGACTGGTTTCAGAATTTTTAATTTTTTCTAAGCCTAATAACTACTGGAAGCTAGAATGCAATTATAACATATACTGTATGTGTGTATACTGTATAACACAATGAAAAGAACAGTTACACTGCTTCAATTGAAATACTATATGCTGCACTTAGAAATATAATTTAGAATTAGTAACTTTTTATACTACAGTATTAAAAATCATCCAGGACTGCAAAAATATATAAATGACTAGAAAATAATTATTCCTATATTGTGACAGCTTAGACCTTAGACCTTTTAGATGCATAGTATGCAGTCACCAGTCATAGAGATTGTTTTAGTAAGATCTATGGGTACGATACATCAACTAGCCATAACATTGCCGTGTGCACTCTGCGCACATCAATTTTATCATTGGTAATGGCAGCACTGCCATTAACCCATCAATGCCCCATGCATCACTGTGATAATGCAAGCATTGCTATAGTAACTCTTTAATTCACATGGCACTCATGGGTTAAAGCGGACCCAAACCAAACATTTTTTTAATTAAAAATATTTAGTTGCACCACTCTGACACATACAAAGATAAATAAACACTCCTTCAAACCTATGATCATTTCAGTGCATGCTTTCCACCCTTCTCTTTTCATAGCTAGGGTTATACTGGGGGCAGCCATTAGCAATTTCTCCATTGCCAGACACCATCTACTCCTCCAGTTTGCCGGAAAAATGCCGGCAATTTGAAAGGAAGGGAGGGGTTCCTCCAATAAATGTAAAATATTTTATATTTGTCATCATGCAGCTGAAAAAAGGCTGCTATTTATTATTATAATTTAGAAAATAGATTTTATTTCTGAAATCTTGTATTTTTAATTTGGGTCCACTTTAACGTGCAGTGCTCCCCCCGGTGTTAGTAACAATAAAATTGTCGTGCCCTGTCTGTGCATGGTAATCTTACTGCTAATTGGTGCATCAGGCCCCATTGTGCCCTAGTGATGGACTGCTAATTGGGAATTGGATTACTTCATTGAAAGTCTTATGCTCTTCCATACTGTTTGCTCACTTTTTTTTCTTTTTGTTTTAACATCTGGCACTATGCCAGGATTGTAGACTGTGGCCATTAAAATAAATCAACCTGGTTTTTTAATGAACAATTATCTTGATTGTGTGTATACATGTTTATTATCTCTTATTCAAAGTATATATTAATAATTATGTTATAGTATTATTTGAAATGCATCTCTCATAATCTGCTGTCAGTGGTGTGGACTAGAGTGAACGGTTACGTTGGTAGAAACTGCTAAGTATATTAATACATAATCACAGAAATACAATATCCCTGGCAGCAGCTGTGTATATGGTTATGAGACAGCAGGGTTTCATGTTTAGTCCATTACAGTGCTGCTGGAATTTCCGCTAGTGTTTGTATCCATCAGTGTCTTATGGAAGTCTAATTAGATTAGCTTAGTGCATATACTATTAGAGGAAACTAATACTTACATGAAACATTATGAAACAGGCAAAGAGCGGAAGATGGTTAATTTGATAGAACTTTTAAATTATAGTAGCAGGTTGGTGTCAAATCATTCTATTTTTCGCAACTGCAGTTATCAAATGCTAAAAAAAAAATGTCTCATTGCATAAATGCTCTCTGAAGGTGATTTAATAAGCCAAAAGATTGCAAATTGTGATCCTTTAGCTCAGTATGACAATATTTAACAGGAATAATGCACTAGCATTATGCACTGGAATAATGCACTGGTATAGTAAGCAGTTGTGATGTGATAAATTACATGAACTCATCCTAGTCCACTGGTTCACGGTTTGCCTAGCAATCCAAACCACAAGCAGTTCACTCATCATTATTAATAAATTCTGGCTCAGGCAAAACCAAACCTAATGGTCAATATTCTGGATGGTTAAGGCACTTGACCTAAATTTACCCAAATACTGTAGATAAAAAAAATAAAGAGTATGAGCACTAAAAAAAGATAAAGCTTTTGGAGATAGTTATGGAATATGCTGGATTTTAAGTAAAAAAAATTATAAGATCAGAATTTATGTGGGGGTTGTTATTGCAAATAGGTAATTATGAAAATAGTAACAGACACTTGCTACTGTGGAATTTAAACTAAGTTTGTATGTTCTCCTTGAGCTTGTTTGCTTTCTTCTAAATAGGGCCAGTATTGAATTGTATAAATAATTTGTGAGCTTATTTTAAACTACGCTGAGCCAATCTTGAAACTTTCCTATACAGCAAAATTTCTGGGTCTCCCCACAAGCCCTGATGGAAGATCAGTGTTTGGGTATGCTGATTTCCATTAAAGTCCTTCCTTTGTTTAATTTAAAGAAATGCCACGGTTAGGATCCTATTGCCAAGTGAGGACTGGCCATCAGATCCTATGCCCCAAACTCCACCACACTGTTCATGCTATAAGGCACGTCCCCGCTTGAATGGGAGGTGATGAAGTAGCACCTGCCCAACTTCGGTTACACCCAGGTCTTGTGTGCGCAAGGTGTAGAAGCTGAGGGGAAGAGGGCAAAAATACCACCAGAACTTCACAACCACCAAATCCGAAAAAGTTCAAGAAGCTACCAGCAGGTTAAGCAAAGTCAAATACAGTCCAGGGTCATACACAGGAGATCAGATAGGTGAGGTACAGAATCAGCAGACTAGAGAGTAATCAATAACAATCCGAGGTCATACACGTGGCGTGGGTCCAAGAAACGAAGTACAAGGGGTCAGGTAAGGCAATGTCAAAGTCAATTCTGAGTTGGTTCAGGCAGCAATCAAGAGCGTAATCCAGAGAACACGCAAGGTCAGCAACAAGAAATCCACAAAGATAAACAGCATCCAGCAGTAACCTAATGGTACAAATGCTATAATGGGCAGGGAACAATGATCAGGAAGTGCTTTTATGCAAAATATTCCCTAATTGCCACCATAAAGAAACGACAACTCCCAGCATCCCTTGCAACCAAAGTTTCATAAAAGGCTGCTATCACTTTAATTGATTGCTCAGCTGAGCAATCAATGACGGCGTCTGAGTGCATAAGAGCGGCCCTGAGCCACACACGCCCGCCTAGGAACACAGGAGGGACACGCATGCTCAGTCACAGCCACAGGGGTGCCGGGGATGCCGCTGCAGGGGGCAGAGAAGGAAGTTCGCCCGCTTTCCACGTTCAGTGCTGCCCGAGCAGTCACGAAGGCTACTTGCACACCAAGATGTTGCGTTAGGTGCTACGTTAAGGTCGCATAACGTGCAGCTAACGCAAGGCCTGGTGCTCTTCGATGTGGACGTCAGAGTGAGCCGCGTTGTGTCCCCAACATGACTGAGCATGTGCAAAAAGTCTAACGTGGCTTAAGCCGCTGTAACGCCGCAGCATGCTGCACTTTCGGAAGAACGTGCAGCGTTACATGTAACGCAACGTGGGCAGTGTGAACAGCCCACTTGTGTTACATTGCTGTACGTTGGGGGAGCGTTACAGGCTGCACTAACATGCGCCTGTAACATCCCTGTGTGTAAGCAGCCTAAACCCACTGACAGGTAAGGTCATTACAGCCATTACATTTTCTGTTCAGAGCTGAATAAATGGGAAAGAACTATATTAATGTGTGAAATAAATAAAAGGAAATTTAAAGATAGATTTTAATTTATAATGAAACTATCAAAGCACATTCTACAAAAGAACAATGC
Organism: Hyperolius riggenbachi; assembly: GCF_040937935.1. NCBI lineage: Eukaryota > Metazoa > Chordata > Amphibia > Anura > Hyperoliidae > Hyperolius > Hyperolius riggenbachi. The sequence goes on from NC_090646.1 coordinate 153,281,827, forward strand.
ACAAAATTATTAAAAATACAGAATCTCAGCCATGACCCATTGCATTTATTATGGTATTACCTGACACCAAAGGAAGTAATTTCACTTACGCATACTGGGCAACCCATATACAACAATCAAGACTAATCTGCTGAATGTTTATGTTATTAAGATTGCCATGTTAATTTATTGGCTAGCTGATTTTTTTTATTTTTTGCAATTTGATGCCACCTACCTAGTAGTGCATCTCAGCATAATACAAAAGTAAGAAGTAAGTTTGAATGTGTCATCTTTAGTCTAGAGATGGGAAGATGTAATTCAGGGAAAATAGTTTACTCCAGGTTATTGAATAGTAGAATATTCCATTCAATAATTTAATTTCTTTTTACATTTCTAAAGCTTAATGACCTTCACCCTGTTGCTGTTGTTCGAAACTCATTTCCATCATGAATTATGAAAATGTGTAAAATGCTTTATATGCTGTTTACCATTTGTTCTAAATGTATATTATAATAAAATATTTCAAATAAATGCTGCAATATTAATGTTCCTTGTTCCTACCTCAGGGCACTTGAGAAATAAATGCTTCATTTAAATTCAAAACTATTCCTATAAGGTACATTACAGTGTGTGTTTTATAATTCTCAGTGTCAAGACTTACTGGGACTTCCTCCTTTCAACATTAAAATCAGGAATGGCACCAGTAGTTTTAACATGTTAAAAACATCAAAGAACAATGTCAGCGTTTCTTTTGATTTAAAAAAAAAAGCTTCTCACGTAGAAATGAAATTTATTAAGACATATATGAATTGTTTAATTATGCCTTTTGAATAGCCTGAAAATCATGTAATGTATTAACCACTTCCCGACCGCCTAACGCACAGAGGCGGCCGGGAAGTGGACCCCACAAGGACCATCTCATGCCCAAAGGCAGCGGTCCTTGTAGGGGCATGGGTGGAGCGATCGCGTCATCAGTGACGCGATCCTCCGCCGGGAGTCGGAAGCCCGGCATTTTGTCTCCGCTCGCCGGCCACTTAGCAGCGCCGGCGAGCGGAGGAATCCGTGCATGGGGCCAATCAGAATGTATAAGGCACTTTGTTAGGTAAACAAAGTGCCTTATACGTGCTTCCTCCTCGCCTCGTGGTCTCATTGTTGCAGAGACCACTAGCGAGGAGGAAGCACTTGTGAGTATTACATATACACTGTATTTTTTGCCCTCAGCCTCCCTGATCACCCACCCCAGCCTTCCTACCCCCCCGATTACCCCAGCAGACCCCTGCCCAGCACCCTTGCACCCCTGTAAAACCCCCACCCCCCCCACCTGCCACTAACTAGCGACGCTGCCCCTTAGTTTAGGTCCCTAACTGCCTCCTAGTCACCCCTGATCCCCCCCCCCCCTACCTTTAGATCACCCCCAGACCCCATCCCAGACTACCCCCCTGTATACTGTATACATCTGTATACAGCTACCTTACCCCCTGATCCCCCTCTGATCCCCCTCTGATCACCTGTCTATCACCTGTCCATCACCCCTCAGCACCCCCACCCATCAGAGCAGACCCTAACTGCCCCGCGGGGGTAACCGATCACCTGCCCAGGCCCTCGATTGCCCTCATACCCCCTCCTGATTACATCCCCTGATCTTTGTTTACATCTGTCCTCCCCAGCAATCACTAACTGATCTGCGATCAGTAACCCCCTGTGTCTGCCTCTCATCAGATCAGGACTCAGTCTGCCCCGTGCGGGCTCCTGATCAACCCCCCACCCCCTCAAATCGCCCTCAAGCCCCCCCTCCCGAATTACCGTCCAAGTGCATTGTATTTGACTGTGCTTTGATTGTATCGATTGTGCTGCACTTGTATTTGATTGTGCTGCGATTGTATTCGATTGTGCTGCGATTGTATTTGATTGTCCCGTGATCTGCTTGGATTTTCCCGTGATTGTTTGATTGCCTCTGAGACCCCACTTCCCGTCACACCCAACTCCACCCTCCCCCCATCACCTTCCGAGTGCATCAGATTTGCTTGTGCTGTGATTGTATTAGATTGTGCTGTAATTGTATTTGATTGTCCCGTGATCGGCTTCGATTGTCCCGTGATTGTTTGATTGTCTCTGAGACCCCACTTCCCGCCACACCCAACCCCACCCTCCCACCCCCCCACCACATCCAACCACCACCTTCCGAGTGCATCAGATTTGCTTGTGCTGCGATTGTATTCGATTGTGCTGTAATTGTATTTGATTGTCCCGTGATCGGCTTCGATTGCCCCGTGATTGTTTGATTGCCTGAGACCCCACTTCCCGCCACACCCAACCCCACCCTCCCCCCATCACCTTCCAAGTGCATCAGATTTGATTGTGCTGTGATTGGATTCGATTGTGCTGTAATTGTATTTGATTGTCCCGTGATCGGCTTCGATTGCCCCGTGATTGTTTGATTGCCTGAGACCCCACTTCCCGCCACACCCAACCCCACCCTCCCCCCCACCACACCCAACCCCACCCTCCCCCCCACCACTTCCAACTACCACCTTCCGAGTGCATCAGATTTGCTTGTGCTGTGATTGGAGTCGATTGTGCTGTAATTGTATTTGATTGTCCCGTGATTGTTTGATTGCCTCTGAGACCCCACTTCCCACCAACCCCAATACCTCTCAAATACTCCCTTTTTGCTAGGTAGGTGCTCTTTTTTTCTGGGTAGTCTCGGAGGAAAACCCCATAAATTTAGCAATCCACAATGGCAAGAAGGGGGCTTTCCGATGACGAGGTATACAGGTACATGGACCAGTCGGATGAGTTCTTTTGGGAAGAATCATCCGTCGAATCTTCCAGGTCCGAATTTGAACCTGTAGAAAGCAGTGGTTCCCTGACCGAAAGTGATGACGAGGCTTTGGTCCCGGCTAGAGCCAGGCGTACCAGACCCCAAGTCGTTAAACCGCAGGTGGCGCAGGATCCGCCTCAAGGGCAGCAGGGTGGTGCTAGCGCTGTTGATAGTTTTCTTGGTGAGGCAGGCACCAGCGGCACAGCGTCTCCTGGACTTGGTACCAGTACTTCTGTAGACCCTGGCGAAGTGGTGAGCGTCAGCATGGAAGTTGAAACTGGTACGGTGGCAAGTGCAGTAGTACCCCCGTCGCAGCCACCAAGAAGAAGACGGGCCCGTAGTACCCATAGACTCCCAGAGGTGCTGGCACAACCAGATTGGCAATCCCCTGATTCCGCCGCACCCGTAGTGCCCCCTTTCACCGCCCAGTCTGGAGTCCAGGTGGCGACAGCTCATCTAGGAACGGCCCTAGACTTTTTGCAGCTGTTCATCACCCAGGTTCTCTTGGACTTAATTGTGATTGAGACCAACCGTAAAGCCACACAATTCATCACCGAGCACCCGGAGAGCATGTATGCCCAGCCTTTCCGGTGGAAACCAGTCCAAGTTTCCGACATTAAAATCTTTTTGGCCCTTATCCTTCACTTGGGACTAATGAAACAGAATGTACTGCGGTCGTATTGGTCTACGAACCCAGTAAATCATGTTCCCTTGTACCCTGCTGCCATGTCCAGGACACAATTTGAGTCCATCCTGCGCTTCCTGCACTTCAACGACGACAAAACCTGTCATGAAAAGGGCCACCCTGCTTATGACCGGCTCCACAAAATTCGGCCCCTCATAGACCACCTGTCATCAACATTTGCAGATGCTTATATCCCTGAACAGAACATCTGCGTAGACGAGTCCCTCTTACGCTTTACCGGGCGCCTTGGCATCAAACAGTACATCCCAAGCAAGCGCGCCCGGTATGGGGTGAAACTGTATAAGCTCTGTGAAAGGGCCACAGGCTATACATGTCGTTTTAGGGTCTATGAGGGAAAAGACTCAAAATTGGAGCCAGTCGGATGCCCTGACTACCTGGGGAGCAGTGGAAAGGTTGTGTAGGACTTGGTGTCACCCTTGTTCCGGAAGGGGTACCATCTTTTTGTGGACAATTATTACACAAGTGTGGCCCTCTTTCAGCACTTAAAGTTAGAAGGAATCCGATGCTGTGGCATTGCGCGGCCTAGTCGCCAGGGCTTCCCCCAATGGCTCATTACCACCAGACTTGAACGGGGGCAGAGGGCCGCCTTGCGTACTGAAGACCTGCTCGCGGTGAAATGGAGGGACAAGAGGGACGTTTACTTTCTGTCCACCATTCACACAGACACGACAGTCCAAATTCAACGGGCAACTGCGGTCATTGAAAAGCCCCTTGTCGTCCACGAATATAATGTCAACATGGGAGGGGTGGACTTCAATGACCAGAGGTTAGCGCCCTATTTAGTTACCTGGAAAACAAGACGCTGGTATAAGAAAGTGTCTTTTTATCTGATTCAATTGGCAGTATACAACAGCTTTGTTCTCTACAGTAAGGCTGGGAGAACTGGATCTTTCCTTCAATTTCAGGAACAGATCATTCTGGACATCCTGTATCCAGGAGGTGTCAGGGTCCCCCCCCCCCAGATGCAACTAGCCGATTGCATAGAAGGCATTACGCCTATCAGATTCCGAGTACCCCAGGTCAACGCATCCGAAGAAAACGTTGTCGTGTCTGCAGCAGTGCTAGAAGAAAGACTGACACCGTTTTTTATTGTCCCAAATGTTGAGTTCATAGAAGATTTTATTTTTTGTCAAAAGTTAGTGGAAAATGACACTTTGTGAAAAAAACAATAAAAATCAATTTTCCACTAACTTTTGACAAAAAATAAAATCTTCTATGAACTCACCATACTCCTAACGGAATACCTTGGGGTGTCTTCTTTCTAAAATGAGGTCATTTGTGGGGTTCCTATACTGCCCTGGCATTTTAGGGGCCCTAAACCGTGAGGAGTAGTCTGGAAATCAAATTCCGCAAAATGACCTGTGAAATCCTAAAGGTACTCATTGGACTTTGGGCCCTTTAGCGCAGTTAGGGTGCAAAAAAGTGCCACACATGTGGTACCGCCGTACTCGGGAGAAGTAGTATAATGTGTTTTGTGGTGTATTTTTACACATACCCATGCTGGGTGGGAGAAATAACTCTGTAAATGGACAATTGTGTGTAAAAAAATTAACAAATTGTCATTTACAGAGATAATTCTCCCACCCAGCATGGGTATTGTGACGGGCGAGCCGTCAGTGCGCAGAAAACGCAGCCGCAACCGACTTCCTGCCTCGGTTGTCGTTGCGCTGCCCCAATCAGAATCTCATGTCTGTGGACACCAGGCAGTCCAGCCTGGGGGGTCTCTGCTGTCTTCAGAGAAATAGTTAGCCTAGTTCTTTTCATGAAGCCTGTGCCCTGTGACTTGCTAATGAAGCCAGAGGGGTAACACTCAGATGTTATTTAACAAACCAGGAGTCTTTTCAGAGCTGAGGAAGCTAATCCCAGCAGGGGGCAGACTTAGCGGAACCATTCAGCCAGGATAGGGAAACATAGAGTTATGATCTTTATGCATGTTTTAGAAGTACCATACATCAGAGAAATGTGGAAGTTATATCATTCTGCTGGTCCGGATCTTGTGAGTGTTTTGATATTAAATTTGGGCCCCTAGCCTAACCAGAACGCTGGGAATTCCACCGTTTTTTAACCAGGCATGCGAACATGCCCAAGTTTGATATCATATTAATCGGTAGGTTCTGGGGATCGAGAATATGTAATTATTATCTGTGTGCCGGCCGCGCAGGTCTGCCTAGGGAACCTGTCAGGATTATGAGTTTGCTAAAGCCCCTGCCCAGATGTGATTACCATAGTCCGGCCTGGGGGCCGACTCTGGAAGCCCGCCTCTGAGCTCATCTCCATTAAAAGTGAATGAGCTGCCTGAGAAGAAATTCCTCCCTTTACCATCTTCAGGACACACGGCCACTATGAGGAACAAGTGGTGGCCATATTGCCAGAGCTAAAACAAAGGACATCCTCCATTTTGTTTGGATTCTAAATCTTGCTGAACTTTACTCTGCAACAAAGAACTCTAAGAACTTGAAACCGTTTTGCTTGAACTTGACGATTTTCCCACAAAAGGACATATTTCCACAAACCATAAGTATTTTTCTCCCTTCTTTTATTTTTCATACTGGCTATTACTGTCTTAATAATTGTGATTTTTAATAATTGTCTGTATATATTAATTATTTATATTGCGTGAATAAACGACTTTCTCCAAGTCATTCACTGTTTCGCTACCCTGCTTATCAGCACACACAGAAATGATCCCGGGTCTCTGAAGATACGCTACTGTTTGTTTGTTGTTGGCTAGACAGAATATCGTGTGTTTAACCGTTTTATTCGCAGGATTAGTCAGTCAGTTAGTGGGCCCCACGGTCCCATAGTAACCGCGGTGGTGGCAGTTTACTCTGAACCAGTAGGTGACGTTGTAATTACCCGCGTCTCACAGGCTCCCTTCTGAGTTGTCTGCGGCTAATTCTTAACGGTTCCTGCGCATTGACTGCGACCAGAGTTCGCACGATCTGTGCGCTGGCACCGTTTAGAAGGCTAAGTGCGGTCAGCCACGAGGGTCCTTGTGACAGTGTTAGGCAGCGGTTGGGACCTGTGTTGTGCTGAAAGTATCTACGATAGCGCTAGCGCTATCGAGAAACGAACTAATTCGTTGGTGTAGCTGGAAGGCAATATATTTTTTATATATACAGAGAGACTGTGTAGCCAGTACCCCTCCCCAAAAGTTTTATTTTATTTGGCGTGGAAATGTCCGGGAACTACAAGAAAATGTGCCTGGCGGACCTGCAAAATCTTTGCCAAGAGAGAGGCATTGATGTCGGCCGCAAGAAACAAGGGGACCTGGTAACGGAATTGTTTCAATGGGATACCCAGCAACTGCAGGAGCTGGATGTGTCTGCTGAGATAGACGCTGACCCATCTGACTCAAGGCAAGGGGAACCAGAGACTGAGACTCCTGACCGTACAGAGGTCGTGCATCCTGAGGGCCCTGCATCAACAGTTACGCAGGAGAATGTCAGTGTGGACCCCAATCCCAGAGTTTCTGAAAGTACTCGCCTGGAACCGGCCAGTACTGGACTGTCCGTTTGTACTGATCCGCTAATGCAGCAGGCATTACAAAAGCTGATGGAGACTGACCTGGACAAGTACCTGCAGTACATGCGTGAGGAACGCCAATCTGCAGAACGCAAGGCTGCTGCTGCTGCTGCAGAACGCCACGCGGAGAGGGATGCCGCTGAGCGGGAACGCCAACGACAGCATGAGCTAAACATGGCAAAAGTGCAACAGGCCAGCCGGAGTTCACCGCCCAGCCTCCCTGCTGAAGGAGCTGCAGCACCCGTAAGTGCAAAATTTAAATTTGCTAATATTGAAAAAGACACTGACATTGACTTGTTTTTGCGGTCTTTTGAAAAAGCGTGCCGTCAGTATCGCCTGTCCCAAGACCAGTGGGCCAGACATCTGACACCTTTGCTGCGCTACAAAGCGCTTGATGCCTTCGCAGAATTGCCTGCGGAGAAGGATAATGATTATGCTGCTATAAAAGACGCTATCATTACTAAGTACCAGCTGACGCCAGAAGCCTATCGGAAAAAGTTCAGGGCCTGGCAGAAAAAGCCTTCTGATTCGTACCGAGATGTGGCCAGCAGCTTGCTCACCACACTCCGCCAGTGGACACTAGGCCTCACCAAAGGGTCTTATGGCGTCCTGGAGGACTTGATAGTCCTCGAACAATTTCTGAACATTTGCCCTGCTGATGTACGACAGTTTGTGTTAGAACGCAGGCCGGCTTCAGCCACTGTCGCTGCCGACCTTGCTGAGACTTTTGCAACTACCCGGGTGGCTGATACCCGCAGAACTGTCCCATCCAGCTGGAGAGGAGGTCAGCCCAATACCTCGGCAGACCCTCCTGCTTCTGTGAGCCGTCCGCCACAGAGGCCACCCAGCGCAGCTGCTGCACCCAGGCCTGCAGCGCCTGGAGAGGTCACCTGTCACTACTGCCGCCAGCCCGGACACATGAAATTCGACTGTCCGGAGCGGAGACAGACACCACCAGCACCTGGATCATCTGCATCACCTGCACCTCACCCACAGCAGAGGCAACCCGCCAGCGAACCACAGCCTGGATCATCAGATTTTGTCCTGTTTGCCCGCGGAAAGGAAATCCGCGACCGAACCGACCAGCAGCAACTTGTTAGAGTGAACGGCAAAGTTGTCACCGGATTCCGAGACACCGGAGCTGACATCACGTTAGTTCACTCACACCTTGTACCAAAGGAGAGCATCAGCTCCAGCCGATCCCTTGCCCTTACTGGAGTAGAGGGCACCCTTTTCCACATAGCCCACGCAAAAGTGAAGCTGGATTGGGGAGTGGGAGGAGTCCAAGAACGGGTTGTTGGGGTTATGAAGGATCTCCCAGTCCCTGTGTTGCTGGGGACTGATTTGGGCAAGCTTGTGTCCTACTATGAACCTGCCACGACCGCCTTGTCGCTCACGGAAGGAGACGGACTCTCCACCCACCACCAGGTACTTTATACACCAGGGGGAGGTGGGTTGAATGTGCCCAGTTCAAGGGTACCAGGTTCAATAGTGCCTGCTTCAAAGGCACCTGAGTTTGAGGTACAGACTGTCTGTTGTGATGATGCTGTAACTGTACCTGAGTTTCCTGTACAACCTGTCTGTAATGAAAAAATGTCTATACCTGTCAATGTCATTACTGCATGCAATGATGATTTGAGTAATGTCCGTCTGTGCCATTCTGACAGTGTACCTGTGCTAGCAATACCGCGCAGCTGCACTGCTCAGAACCCGAGCTCAGAACAGGTGGAGGGGGTTCCGGCCTCCTCCCCCTCCTCTGACCGCAGGGATGAGACCTTTCAGCCGCTGGCCTCGTGTGACATGAGCCAGTTGGCTGAAACTGACAGCGCCGTATTCTCAGCCGCACTACAAAGTGACCCAAGCCTGGAGGTGCTCAGGCAGCGAGCCGCTGAGCCCCTCGCCGACGGGGCTGCTTTCAAGGTGTACTGGGAAGGTGGGAGACTGTACAGTGAGTCTGTGCAGCCCCCTACAGGTGGATCCCATGCGAATACCAAATGGCTTGTGGTCCCGAGTGCGTTCAGGGGACATGTGCTGAAATCTGCACATGGTAATCCTCTGACAGGGCACTCAGGTGTCCGCAAGACACTTGCCGGTATTCGGAAACAGTTTTATTGGCCCCGGATGAACAGGGATGTAGCAAACTACTGCCGAGCATGTGCCGTCTGTCAGGAGCTGGGAAGGTCCAGGGATTCCCGCGGGGTTCCCTTAGGTCCACAGCCACTTAGCAGGGGAACCCTGCGTGGGCTGGCTGTTGACCTACCCAACCCACTGCCCGTTGTCAGCAGTCCCGGCAGACACCACGTCCGACTGCAGTGGCGCAAACGCCCTGTCCAGAACGGTCCATGTCGGGTTAACCCTGAGGGTAGCGGACAGCGACCTGTCCAGGTGAACCGAGCCGCAGGCGCCAATGGGTTTCCCCGCCGTCCCGGCAGCCGACACCAACACGCTGATGGGCTGTCCCGGTGTCAGGGGGAACTAGACCCAACAGCGCCAATGGCTGCTACGGAGGATGTCTTGGTGACAACCCCCTACACAGCATCAGAAAGGGGAGGTGTGACGGGCGAGCCGTCAGTGCGCAGAAAACGCAGCCGCAACCGACTTCCTGCCTCGGTTGTCGTTGCGCTGCCCCAATCAGAATCTCATGTCTGTGGACACCAGGCAGTCCAGCCTGGGGGGTCTCTGCTGTCTTCAGAGAAATAGTTAGCCTAGTTCTTTTCATGAAGCCTGTGCCCTGTGACTTGCTAATGAAGCCAGAGGGGTAACACTCAGATGTTAATTAACAAACCAGGAGTCTTTTCAGAGCCGAGGAAGCTAATCCCAGCAGGGGGCAGACTTAGCGGAACCATTCAGCCAGGATAGGGAAACATAGAGTTATGATCTTTATGCATGTTTTAGAAGTACCATACATCAGAGAAATGTGGAAGTTATATCATTCTGCTGGTCCGGATCTTGTGAGTGTTTTGATATTAAATTTGGGCCCCTAGCCTAACCAGAACGCTGGGAATTCCACCGTTTTTTAACCGGGCATGCAAACATGCCCAAGTTTGATATCATATTAATCGGTAGGTTCTGGGGATCGAGAATATGTAATTATTATCTGTGTGCCGGCCGCGCAGGTCTGCCTAGGGAACCTGTCAGGATTATGAGTTTGCTAAAGCCCCTGCCCAGATGTGATTACCATAGTCCGGCCTGGGGGCCGACTCTGGAAGCCCGCCTCTGAGCTCATCTCCATTAAAAGTGAATGAGCTGCCTGAGAAGAAATTCCTCCCTTTACCATCTTCAGGACACACGGCCACTATGAGGAACAAGTGGTGGCCATATTGCCAGAGCTAAAACAAAGGACATCCTCCATTTTGTTTGGATTCTAAATCTTGCTGAACTTTACTCTGCAACAAAGAACTCTAAGAACTTGAAACCGTTTTGCTTGAACTTGACGATTTTCCCACAAAAGGACATATTTCCACAAACCATAAGTATTTTTCTCCCTTCTTTTATTTTTCATACTGGCTATTACTGTCTTAATAATTGTGATTTTTAATAATTGTCTGTATATATTAATTATTTATATTGCGTGAATAAACGACTTTCTCCAAGTCATTCACTGTTTCGCTACCCTGCTTATCAGCACACACAGAAATGATCCCGGGTCTCTGAAGATACGCTACTGTTTGTTTGTTGTTGGCTAGACAGAATATCGTGTGTTTAACCGTTTTATTCGCAGGATTAGTCAGTCAGTTAGTGGGCCCCACGGTCCCATAGTAACCGCGGTGGTGGCAGTTTACTCTGAACCAGTAGGTGACGTTGTAATTACCCGTGTCTCACAGGCTCCCTTCTGAGTTGTCTGCGGCTAATTCTTAACGGTTCCTGCGCATTGACTGCGACCAGAGTTCGCACGATCTGTGCGCTGGCACCGTTTAGAAGGCTAAGTGCGGTCAGCCACGAGGGTCCTTGTGACAGGTATGTGTAAAAATACACCCCAAAACACATTATACTACTTTTCCTGAGTACGGCAATACCACATGTGTGGCACTTTTTTGCAGCCTAACTGCGCTAAGGGGTCCAAAGTCCAATGAGCACCTTTAGGCTTTACAGGGGTGCTTACAATTTAGCACCCCCCAAAATGCCAGGACAGTAAACACACCCCACAAATGACCCCATTTTGGAAAGTAGACCCTTCAAGGTATTCAGAGAGGGGCATGGTGAGTCCGTGGCAGATTTAATTTTTTTTTGTCGCAAGTTAGAAGAAATGGAAACTTTTTTTTTTTTTTTGTCACAAACTGTCATTTTCCGCTTACTTGTGACAAAAAAATAATATCTTCTATGAACTCACTATGCCTCTCAGTGAATACTTTGGGATGTCTTCTTTCCAAAATGGGGTCATTTGGGGGGTATTTATACTATCCTGGAATTCTAGCCCCTCATGAAACATGACAGGGGGTCAGAAAAGTCAGAGATGCTTGAAAATGGGAAAATTCACTTTTTGCACAATAGTTTGTAAACGCTATAACTTTTACCCAAACCAATAAATATACGCTGAATGGTTTTTTTTTTTATCAAAAACATGTTTGTCCACATTTTTCACGCTGCATGTATACAGAAATTTTACTTTATTTGAAAACTGTCAGCACAGAAAGTTAAAAAAATCATTTTTTTGCCAAAATTCATGTCTTTTTTGATGAATATAATAAAAAAAGTAAAAATCGCAGGAGCAATCAAATAGCACCAAAAGAAAGCTTTATTAGTGACAAGAAAAGGAGCCAAAATGCATTTAGGTGGTAGGTTGTATGAGCGAGCAATAAACCGTGAACGCTGCAGTGGTCTGAATGGAAAAAAAGTGGCCGGTCCTTAAGGGGTAGAAAGCCCTAGGTCCTCAAGTGGTTAAATTCAGTACTAGATGGGATAAACAGAATAGTAGATGGATGTCCATTATACAATACTGGATAGTGGCACAGGTGTTTTATAATTTAATGATTGAAATATAGAAATCGTCACAAAGGGAGTGACTTACTAAACAAGATGTGAAACTTTAGGCCCCATTCACTCATCTGCATTTACGTGCATCATGCAAAACTGCAATTTTGCCTTTGTCTCACATGTAATGTATGTCAATGGCATTGCATTTGACTTGTGTTTTTCTTTCTTTTGTGCATGTTGCAGTTTTTTAAATCATGCTGCAGTGTTGCTTTTTCCTTTGTGCAATATGCAACTTGCATTCAATGTTGATCAATGGAAATGCAGAAAAAAAAAATTAAAAAAAAAAATCGCATCAGATTGTGAAGTTAATCAGATGCAGTGTTATGTAAATTAACTTTATTAGCATGAGAAAATTGCACACAAAAGTACAAAATTGCAGAAAAAGATCAAAGGACAAAACCCCAAAGAATCTTAAAATACATCATCGGACAAGCAGATCATACAAAATCGCATGCAGAATTTACATAGATAAGTGTAAATGCTGCCCTAGCTGGTAAAATTGTGATCTTTTGTCTTCTTCAGAACCATTAAGGTTACCTAAAACATGATCTGATGTTTATTTAATTCATAAGAACAGATGATGAATTTTTTAAAGGACCATTGTCGCAAAAATCTAAAAATGTAAAATATATGTAAACACATGCAAATAAGAAATATTTTTCTTCCAGAGTACCATGAGCCATAGATTACTTTCTCCTATGTTGCCATCACTTACAGTAAGTAGTAGAAATCACAATTACCAACAAGTTTTGGGCTAGTCCATCTTTCCATAGGGGATTCTCAGCATGGCCTTTATTCTTTATAAAGACACTGTCTGAAAAAGATTTATACAAAGATGCTGGCCAGCCTCCCTGCTCACTGTACACTTTTTTGGGCAGGTGGACGGAGCAACTGCTATTCACTAAGTACTTTTGAAAATAAAGAAAACCCGAAGAACCCCCCATGAGGAGATGGGCTAGTCCAAAACCTGTTGGTTCTGTCTGATTTCTACTACTTACTGTAAGTGACGGCAACATAGGAGAGGAGTAATATATGGTCCATTTTACTCTGGAAGAAACTTACTTCTTATCTGTATAGGTTTACATTTATTTTCGAATTTTAAGATTTTCACAACAGTGTTCCTGCAAGTGGATTAATGTGACCTTTATCAGTTCAGCTTTTTGGACCTGATGCACTAAAGCTTAGAAAGGGTTGGGACCCACTAGGACGCTTGGCACCTCTTGCCAATCATCAGCAATCAGCAAAGTTGTTGCATTCACAGAGTGATCTTAAAACACTGCTCACAGCATGTTGTGAGCGACCGCATCAGTGGCTAGAGTAGCCAAATCATGATTGCTCCTGGAAATCAAGGCACTTCTGTGATTGCGGGCACTTTTCAATCTCGCAAACACAGATAGTGGCTCCCAGCCTCAAGGCTGCAAAAAACATCTTATATATTACCTATAGATAGTGCATTATACTGAAGCCTGCATTCAGGCTTGGTTAAATATACTAACATGGGGTTTTGCAATGTTATGACACATCACCACCATCTACTGGGGCAGATTCATATAATATTGATTACATGAGTTTAAGTCAGGTGCTGCTTGGTTGAACACACATCAAGCCTTCTTTCATCAGTAATGATTACATTTACATGCACACACAGCACGCTTACATTTTACTGGTTTTAACTCGATATACAAGCAACATGTACGATGTACATATGATACATTTTTTGCATACATTTGCAATATGCACTTTGTATAAACTCTAATAAGCTTTAAATGTGCTTTTGCACATATGAATTTCACCAATATTTTTTTTAACTGTTGCATTGTGTGCTGTAAATGGCAGAGTGTTGTTGCTTAGCTAAAGCAACACAGGTAGCTTTCATAGTTCTGAACACATTCAGCTCTTTGGAAAGCAAGAAAAAAACTCATACATCATCATTTGGCTAAACATCACAGTCATCAGGCACATGGCAGCCAATCACTCTGCAATCCCTCACAGACCCCGCTGCCCCCTCTAAAAATGCCACAGTGCATGCCCTGTCCCAGTCTGTCTTTGACTGGAAATAGGGTTGCCAGGTGTCCGGTTTTACACCGGACAGTCCGGTTTTTGTGCGCTGTGTCCAGTGTAAAAAAACATGCTAAACCGGACAATTAAGTTGTCCGGTTTTAGAGCCCCCCCGCAGCGCAGGAGGAGAACAGCGCAGCAGAGAGAGAGCTGGGAGCAGCGGTGGAGAAGGGGGGCAATCTCCCCCCCCCCCCTTCCCTCACCTTAGGGTGCTCTCTCTCCCCCGCTGTCTCCTCCAATATGATGTGCAGGGCTGGCGAGTGGCTGCAGGCGGAACTTACCTCTGTGTCGCTCCAGCGCCGGAAGTTCGGGTCCCGCAGCCGCTGAGAATCTCATTCATGAGCCGGACAACACTATCAGTCTGAATAGTGTTGTCCGGCTCATGAATGATTCGGATCTTTGATCCGGATCTTTTTTGAGTCGAAACTCAGCGGCTGCGGGACCCGAACTTCCGGCGCCTGCGACACAGAGGTAAGTTCCGCCCGCAGCCACCCGCCAGCCTGCACATCAATATTGGAGGAGACAGCGGGGGAGAGAGACAGCACCCTAAGGTGAGGGAAGAAGGGGGGGGAGATTGCCCCCCTTCCCCCCGCCCCTGGCTACCTATTCTGGGCACATATAGCCCCTGGCTACCTATTCCGGGCACATATACCCCCTGGCTACCTATTCTGGGCACATATAGCCCCTGGCTACCTATTCTGGGCACATATAGCCCCTGGCTACCTATTCTGGGCACATATAGCCCCTGGCTACCTATTCCGGGCACATATACCCCCTGGCTACCTATTCCGGGCACATATACCCCCTGGCTACCTATTCCTGGCACATATACCCCCTGGCTACCTATTCCGGGCACATATACCCCCTGGCTACCTATTCCGGGCACATATACCCCCTGGCTACCTATTCCAGGCACATATAGCCCCTGGCTACCTATTCCGGGCACATATACCCCCTGGCTACCTATTCCGGGCACATATAGCCCCTGGCTACCTATTCTGGGCACATATAGCCCCTGGCTACCTATTCTGGGCACATATAGCCCCTGGCTACCTATTCTGGGCACATATACCCCCTGGCTACCTATTCTGGGCACATATACCCCCTGGCTACATATACTGGGACATATATACCCCTGCCTACGTATACTGGGACATTTACACCCCTGCCTACATATACTGGGACATATATACCCCCAGGCTACATATACTGGGCACATATATCCCTGGCTACATATACTGGGAACACTGGCTGTTTGTCATTATGTGCATTTAGTGGTGAAAAGCTGTCTCTTTTGTGCATTTACTGGTGAAAAGCTGTCTCTTATTATGTGCATTTACTGGCAAAAAGGTGTCTCTTATAATGTGCATTTACTGGTGAAAAGCTGTCTCTTATGTGCAGTTACTGGTGAAAAACTGTCTCTTATGTGCACTGGACCAGTACTACTGGTGAGGACAGTTAGTGACATGGCTATGTACTCTGTAATGTGCTGCAGAAGATGTCAGTGCGATATAAATACTATAAATTTTTTTTTTAAAAAGCCCATTGCTTAGCCCCACTCTACATAAAAGTGCGCTTCTGACTCCGCCCCTAACTCCACCCCCTGTCCGGTTTTCTCCATAAGCCGACCTGGCAACCCTAACTGGAAAAGAGAGAGGAAGGGATAGAGGTTACTGGAGATAGGAAAAGCGTTAGCTAGGCTTGTTTATTTTGACCCTCGCTCGCTGGTAGCTGTTTAATCAGCCCAAACAACCCTTCTGAGGGTTACTTCATCCTTCTGCTGTTTTTTTTTTTGGTGTGTGTGACACTCCACAGCCCACAGGCACCCACCATTGTGCCCAGTGTCCACTACAAGCACAATTGTGTTCCAGGGCCTGTGTTATTATCACTGTATTGTGTTTGAACTGTTGCAGCATTCTCAGTGTCTGTCTGATAGTGCACAGACACAGCACACTGGCGCAGAGCCACACATGTGCCCACTCACAGTGATATTGAATTGTGTGCCACATAAAAGCACATTTTTTCCACTACTGCTGCAGGGCCTTAGTTATTATCACTAAACTGGGTTTTAAGTGTTGCTGCATTTCTCAGTGACAGAGCACACTGGCATTGAGCCACACACATGCCCTCTTACAATGATATTGAATCGTGTGCCACATAAAAGCACAAGCACAGATTGCAGGCACAGATCCCCCATTAAAAAAAGACTGGCAAAGGCAGGCCACCCAAGTGTCCTCACGGTCGTGCTGCTATGATTTTCTGCGGCCCTGGAAGAATGCACAGTGTTCAGAGGGCACGTACCCTCAACCCCCAAAATTCAGAGAATGTAGTTGACTGGCTTACAAGGTTCACCCCATCTTCTACAGCTTCTGCACAGAACATCCTTGACGCACTGTCCTCCTCCTGCTCTGCTTCAGGCACCCCACAACAACTTACCACCACCACAAGCACCACAGCTGCTTCACTTAATATGTCAGAGGAATTATTTACACATGATGCATTTAGTGATGCACAAACTTTATTGGCAGAAGATGAAGGAGATAAGGAGGATGTCACACCAGGTGATATGTCTCAATCGGGCGTCAGTACACGCGTGGACATAAGGTGTAAGGAGGATGATGAGGATGTAGTACCCGTTGTTGGTGCCTATTTGGAGGTGTCTGAGACAAGTGAAGCACTTGATGATGATGATGATGATGATGATGATGATGATGTGTCCATGGATGTCATGTGGGTGCTCGCAAGAGGACATGAAGAACAGAGGGACAGTTCAGATGGGGAGACAGAGAGGAGGAGGAGGAGGATACAAGTTCTTGAAACTAGAAGGGGGAGCTCATTGCAAGGAGATAGTGGCACTGTCAGGCAGCATGTATTGGCACCTGGGATCAGCCAGAAAACACGCCCTTCAACGCCTGCTGTTGCCACCACCAGAATGCCGACATTCCAAAGCTCACCAGTCTGGCATTTTTTTTGTTTGTGTGTCTCTGATACCAGCAATGCCATCTGCAAGCTCTGCCAAAGCACACAAACACAAAGCCACCCTCCTCCTCCTGGTCCAGCAACATCTTCAGCTATGTCAACCTCTGCTGTCCTTGCCTCCTCTCAAGCACCCTGCACTCCACCGCCTCTCACCTTGTGCAGTTCCTGCTCATCTGCCCAGAGCAGTTAGCTTTCTGTGAAGAAATTTTGGAGTGGAAGAAGCCAATGTCTGCCAGTCACCCCCTTGCCTGGCGTCTGACAGCTGGCTTGCCAGAAATGCTAGTCCACCAGCTTTTATCGTACAAGCTGTGGGAGTCTGAGGCCTTCAAGAAATTTGTCGAGACTTGGACACCTCAGTGGAAGGCAGAAACTACTCTTCAAAAAAAATCAATCCCCAACCTGTACCGTCAAGTGGAAAGACAAGTCATGGCACCTCTGGCGCACAGTGTTGGGGCAAGGGTCCATATGACCACCTGCCTTTACAGTGGTTGCCTAGTGGTCCTTTAAATCTCGAACATACCTCAGAGTCCATATGCCTATATGCATTGTGCTGTGAAGTAACAAATGGTAACACATAATCCATGTTTTGAAAAGTTCCCCTTCTTACTATGCACATTATAATGCATTTGATAACAATTACACACTTCTGCGTGTATTTTTTTCTGCACAATATGCATTTAATAATAAATATGGCTATAAATACATTATATTAACACATGCTTGAAAACACATGTATACTGAACAGTAAAACGCATGCATTATAATACACGTTTCACAATGCTCATAGCATACATGAACCCTTAGGATGTCCATTCGTTATACAATCTTGGTTGTACAGTCTTACCAAATGTACAGTATGTAGTTAAAGGGTAAACTGAGTGAGTGAACAAACATAGAATAGATATTGTGGGTAGTTCCTCATATTACATAGAAATGGTAAGATTAAACCATTAATGGGATCTTTAAGGTACCTATTACAAATGCATAAATGGTCATATTACTATTACTTCAGATCTAAATGATCTGATTAAAAATATTATAGTTTGTTAAAAATTGTACAGTTTGTGGGCAACTTTAGATGACGACTACTACTACACGGGTGGCATGGTGGCATAGTGGTTAGCGCTCTCGCTTTCTCCCAACCAGGTCCACATCTGCAAGGAGTTTGTATGTTCTCCCTGTGTCTGTGTGGTTTATCTCCGAGCATTCCAGTTTCCTCCAACATCCCGACACCATACAGATAAGTTAATTGGCTTCCACCTAAATTCGCTCTAGACTATGATACATGCACTACATGGTACATACATAGATATATGACTATGATAGGGACTAGATTGTGAGCTCCTTCTGAGGGACAGTTAGTGACAAGACAATATTCTCTGTAAAGCACTGCGTAATATGCCAGCGCTATATACTTAATAAATAAAATAAATAAATACTACCCAAAATGACCACTGATTGGATGTCAGAGAAGAAAACAATTCTTGGTCTGCATTTTCTTTTCTTAGCCAATGACTACATATACTATTCCCATTGCAGATGGAAATCTGCTACTTCTTTTTGCACTCTACTATCCATAAATATGAACAGATATGCACAGTTCAGCCAAGCTGCTTATTCATAGGGTGGTTTGGCAAGATGGATGGAAGATTGGGTTCTGCAATAAAAATATAGCCTTTAGCCACCACATTTCTTTAGCGTGTGTGTTTTGCACTTAGAACTAGTGCCGGAAAAAGGAATCAGCAGATAAAGCTATACAAACTTTGAGCAATAACTGTTTTAAAGAATTGTGTCATTTTTTTTAGTAATAGGTCATTTCTTTCTGTGCCAATCAACAATTCTGAAGAAGAAGATAAAGTGCCAAAGAGGATAAGCATACAGCCGAACAAAAAAGTTGCAGATGTCTAGTTCTTTTTATACTGTTCTCAGAGGGGCAAGGGGGAATCAGAAAACATGAAGGTACACACGATGCAATTTTCTGACAGATTTACTGTCAGATCAATTCTTTCCAACATGTCCGATCTGATTTCCAATTGATTTTTTTATTGATTTTCCGTTCAAAATTGTTCAAAACTTTGATTAAAAATCAGATCGGACGTGTTGGAAATAATTGATCTGACAGTTAGTCTGTTACTGAAAAAACTAGGTAAAAAAAAACACAATTGCTTTGACTTTCTTTAAAGTGGAAAAGAAGCAAAAATATGTTTTGTTGTTTACTACGAGTTAAAGTGACCTAATAACATTGTCTTGGGGAAAAAAAAGTGAAAAAAAGAAACAATTCCAAGAATCCTTAATATTACTTTAATCACTTTACAATGACCTGCCTTAATTCTGCAACA
The DNA here is from genome assembly GCF_040937935.1 of Hyperolius riggenbachi. NCBI lineage: Eukaryota > Metazoa > Chordata > Amphibia > Anura > Hyperoliidae > Hyperolius > Hyperolius riggenbachi. Next base: position 153,301,208 of record NC_090646.1, read on the forward strand.
CTGATGACCAGAAAGCATACTATTCCACAAGCTCAGCTTTCATGTTAAGAAACTTTAATTTTCCTGCTGTGACTTCCTTTGAGACTTATGGTTCTTTGTGCTATAGAAAGAAACCTTGCAACATCACCTTAATGGTCTTTTTTAATGTACTATACTAGCATGCCTCCTACGAGCCTTTGAGCTCTATAAGGCTACGGTAGGTACTCTCTTGGTGGAAAAAGTAGTTTGTTCTGCTCCGAGAATTAAAATGACTTGGAAAATATTTTATTTATATTCTATTTATATATTTATATTCTAAAAATAAAGCTGTGCCTAAGGATTACATAACATAGAATGTAACACTAATGAAGATCTGTGAACACCAGGTAGGGGATTTAAAAAAAAATATATTTGAACAGAATTTTTCATTACCGAAAAAAAAAAATTATAACGTGAATCATATACTGTAGAAAAATTGGCTAATGTCTTAAAGGACACCCAAGGTAAAAATAAACTAATGAAATAAACAGTTGTATCTATCTTCCTTCTCCTAAAAAAATACTTTTTAAAGTGAACCTAAAGCCTGGGAAAAAAAATGAGATGAACTCACCTGGGGCTTACTTCAGTCCCCTGCAGTTGATCGGTGCCCTCGCAGCTCCGGTCCGATGCATCTGGACCCGCCGGCGACGACTTCCGGTTTCGCCATCACCGACGTCAGGCATGGGAACGCGAGTGATTGTTTGCGTTCCCAGCCTGTATATCGCCCCCTATGCTGCTATTGCGGCCTCCTGGCCACATTAGCAGCATAGGGGGCGATATACAGGCTGGGAACGCGAACAATCACTCGCATTCCCATGCCTGTCGGCCGGTGACGGCCATACCGGAAGTGTTCGCCGGCGGGTCCTGGAGCGTCATAGCAGGGCTGCGAGGGCACCGATCGGCTGCAGGGGGCTGAGGGAAGCCCCAGGTGAGTTAATCTCATTTTTTTCCCAGGCTTTAGGTTCACTTTAAGATATTACACAGTTTTATTTTATGTTTAAATCTACGTTTTAAGTTTTAACTTTTTTATTGTTTTTGCTCATGACACATTCATTGAAGTATGCCAGAGCTAAAATCTATGAACTATTGACCCTTTTTATCTCTTTCCTGCTCTCAGAAGCCATTTTCTGCTAGGAAAGTGTTTTAAAGTTGGAATTTCTTATTAGTGAGGGTCACACTGTAGTCACTTTCTGTCTGAGTCAGGACTGAGTCAGCCACTTGCATACCTAATATTTAACTCTTTCAGGTAGAGACATAAAAAAAGGAACACAGCCTAGTTATTTGTGTGCTTGGCACTGTACATACCCATGTCTATCTAATCATGTCACGTCATCTCTGGTATCCTTTAAGAAAAAAACTACACTTTTTATTTTTATAGTTGGAGTAATGATATTTGAAATGTATTTTTTTTAACTATTCATTACACTAGAGGTGCTTTAATTAACTACTTGAATTGAACATGTTTATTGATTTATTTTAGGTGCAAAGAAAATTGAAAATGTAATCTATAATGCAACAGAGTTAAGTGGATATCTGATTTTATAATAGAATTTGATATAAATGTGGTCAAAGCAGTGTACAGATGATCCAAAATAAGATGGGAGCAAATCAAATGATTGACTTTTGCAATGAAATCACCATAGGAGTGGGATGAACGTATTGTTTGGTTTCCTGACATTTGTATTTTACAGCTCGGTTGCATAACTGAAACAAAAGCCAGCTCTTGAAAAAGTGACATATCTATGTATCTAAGTTAACGGTGTGCAAAAATATTTAATATAATTCAAAGAAGATGTTAAATGGAATGCCCACGTATATTATTTCCAGGAGCAATTCTTAGCAATAAAACATGAATGTGTGACAGAAGGAAGCTAGCAGATGCCTTTTGCTAAACAATTTTCATATTTCAATGTGACAAAATACATGAAACACATAAAGACTCATTCAGCTGCAGATTAGATTCCAGAATGTATTCCAGGACAGTAAGTGATTAGTGTTTTTATTTTCTTCTTAATAAGACTAAATTACCAGATAACATCTACTGGCATCTACTTGGCTAATACAAATGTGTTGATTGGATCTGCCATTTTTTCCAAATGCTGTAAGAAATGGGTTTGCATTCTGATTAAGGCTAAACTTTGCTTCTTTCCTTGTGGAAAAAAAGCTCTTTTTGGTAATTGCCTCAACATTCATTTCAGGTCAGTTGGTTAACTGTGAATAATGATGTGTCAAAAATGTACAGTAGTGCTGTCAACAGAGCAATTATAATCTAACTAGAGATTATTACTGAAACAGAGGACATGTATACAATACAGGACAGCAAAAGGAAAAAAAAGAGAAAGGATAGAGAACAATTGTTGCCAAAATATTCTATCATTAATGTGTATAGTAAATGAAATATGAATTACAATAATGCAACTAAGTAAAACTAAGTAAAGCATTAAAGACTGAGTCTGTGGTATGTGATGTCTGAGCAAACAAGTGGTCTTCTCTTTTTGTCATAAATTAGCTAGCATCCCTGTGAGACCCTCCTGAGGTTGTAATTAAGGCATCCAATAACATTTATTTATGGTTGCAGAACAATGTATCTCCTTTTGAATGTCCAGTGTATATAAGCTGTGTCCTAAATGTTGTCAGTGTACAGAAATCAGTTTAATGAAGGCATCTTAACCAAAAGCTTACTCCTTTTCTTTAAAGTTAGCCAATAAATTGTATCATCTGGATTCAAAACTCCTAATTTAGATGTACCAAATTCAATAAAAAAGTATCTTAAAAAAGACCTGCATACAGGACATACATATTTCTACAGCTATAAGCACAGTTTTTTTTATTTGTACAGAAAGGGCAGTATGAATCCCCCACCATTTCCTCCTCTGTATGCTTTTAGGATGTCGAAGGCATCGGGAGAGCATACAAACTCCATGCAGATAGTGCCCTGGCTGGGATTCGAACCAGGGAGCCAGTGCTGCAAGGCAAGAGTGCTATCTACTACTCTACCATGGTATTAATTTATTAAATTAAATATGGAGTAAGCTATTATAGCTCCTGGTAATAGGTACAGGGGAACTACAGCTTACTAAAAGTTTTATGAATCAACTAATTTGATGCAGATTTTCCAGTAGGTCTTGGAACTGAAGATTAATGTATAGCCTCATACTGAAATAATAAATCAAGCCAGGGACGAGGATGTAATGATGAAATTGTGTATAGTGGGAACATCCACATTTTTGACAGTTAAAGCACACCTTAAAGAGGAACTTCAGCCTAAACAAACATACTGTCATTAAGTTACATTCGTTATGTTAATTAAAATAGATAGGTAATATAATTCCTTACCCACCCTGTTTTAAAAGAACAGGCAAATGTTTGTGATTTCATGGGGCAGCCATCTTTTTGGTTGAAAGGAGGTGACAGGGAGCATGAGACACAGTTCCAACTGTGTCGTGATCACCCCTCCCAGCTGTGTGCACTAGGCAACGAGAACAACATCATCAGAAACCCCATCATGTTTTGCACAGCATCAGGGAAAACATGTCCTGGCAGATTTCTTTGATGGGGTAGAGCGTAGCTTCTGTGCAGCTAAAAATGAGGCTTGGGTAAGAAAAACAAAGTTCTGATGCTGTGAAACTGTTAAAGAAACACCAAGCCTTTTCAGTGCTGCTGAATAGATTTCTAGTCTGGAGGTTCACTTTAAGTGAGTAAAATACTGAAACTGACATATTTATTTACATTTAAAGGGAACCTGAGATGAAAGGGATTTGGAGGCTGACATATTTATTTCCTTTTAAACAATGCAAGTTGCCTGACTGCCCTTGTTGGTCGTCTGCCACTAATATGCTTAGTCATAGATCCTGACTAAGCACTCTGATCAGGTGCTCTGGCTCAAGTTTGACTTGATTAGATGCATACTTAATGTGTGTGATTCGGACTGAAATGCAAAAGTAATTTAAAAAATGCTAAAAAATAATAATAATTAGCATTATTAAACTTACTTTTGCATTTCAGTCTGAATCGCAAATCTGAAACAAGCACATGGCTAATCCAGTATGACTTCAGTCAGATTACCTGAATTTGTATGCTTGTTCAGGTTCTATGGCTAAAAACTTAGTCTGGGTATAGTTGTACATATTATATCGTAAAATGTAATTTCTTTCCAGTTACACTTTGCACACAGGGATTGCACCCTTCCCTACTTGGTAGGTAAGTAAAAGATCAAATTAACAGCCTAGAGTTAAAAAATCTGGTGTACAATAGTACTGGCAGTTCAAAACCTTTGTGTCTCTGAACGCCCCTTAAGGGCTTTTTCACACTTGGACGTTGTGTTTGATGTGATGTTAAGGTCACATAACGTGCCCCTAACGCAACGCATGTTAGCTTTGAAGTTGGACGTTACATTGCATTATGTTATGCGTCTCTTGATGCGTACGTGATGTGTACGTGATGCGTACTTTTTAACGCATACGGATCGAATGAAAACGGCTCATGTGGCACATTTAAAAAAAAAAAAAACATTACTGAGCATGAGCCTGTGCAAACAGTCTAACGCAGCCAAATACGAGTATAATGCACAGCACACTGCACTTTCATTTAGCGTGCAGCATTATACACAAACGCAACGTGGGCACTGTGAACCAGCCCATTGATTTTTCATTGCAGTGAGTTGGGCTGCATTACAGGCTGCTGTAACGTGGGAGTTTAACGTCCCACTGTGAAAGCAGCCTAATTGTGCAAACTCATGTTCCCTGGAAACCATCTCTCTGCCCCTTCCCATGCCTGGCATGCCTGTTAAGTAACCACACATGAGAGACAGGCTGATGTCGCTACCAGTGCAGAGGGAGCATAGAGAGCTGGACGGGTTCTGGATTGGTGTTGTGCAGAAGAGCTGTGCTCTGATTGGATGAATTATAACCACATTTTGATGCAAACTCCCAATGTAAATGCAGGTTTGCTTGTACCAAAGCCGCCCACTAAATAACAAAAAAAAATGGTAAATAATTTAACCAGAGCCAAAATGGTAAATTACAATGTAACCGTGGTAGTGATTAGACCCGGCACACGTTATTTAGCTGGCACCCATCTTTGGTTTTATTATCTGCTTCTCTCCGCATGTTTAAATAGCCACACACACACTTGTGGTCTTTTGAGGCTGTCTCCATATCTCCAGCGACCAGAACCTACATAGCAATACAGTTCTAACATAGCTCTCTTTCTTTCTCAGTCTGTTCAAACCTACATTAACTAGTTTTGGCAAGAGTACCACAAGCCAGGCTGTTTTTAGTGGATGCAGAATTTTTCCGGGAAAGTTGGATTAGTGCGGTCATTTTAGACCATTCACAAGTCTTAGGGCTGGTTCACACTGCTTGTTAAGTACTAGTGATTTGTAAAAGCTCTTGCTAATGCAACGCTATGGGTTATTTTCATAAAATCACATTGCTCCAGTCAGAACGCCCCCATAGCATTACATTAACAAAAGCTTTTAAAATCACAAGCACTTGGAAAAGCTCTTGCAGCCCTTACTCCTGAGTCTTTCAGCATTTCCAACTATCCCTACTAATTGATGTAGGTTATGCTCTTCCTGTTCAGTAGATTGGGGTAGGGAAACAAATAATGCCTTGACTGGGGTGCCAATATGGCCAGACACAACCCTGACCACACACTTTAGTAAACTTATGTTTGCACAAATATTGGCATACACATTAGTGTGTAAAAGTTTTAGGCAGGTGTGAAAAAATACTGCAAACAAAATATTCTTTCAAAAATGGAAGTGTCAATCATTTATTTTCTTCAATCAACATAATGCAGCAAATGAACAAAAGAGAAATCTAAATCAAATTAATATTTGGTGTGACCACCCTATTTCTTCAAAACAGCATCAATTTTTCAAGGTACACTTGCACACAGTTTTTGAAGGAACTTGGCGGGTAAGTTGTTCCAAACATTGTGAGGAATTAACCACAGATCTTCTGTGTATGTAGGCTTCCTCACATCCTTCTGTCTCTTCATGTAATCCCAGACACACTAGATTATGTTTAAATCAGGGCTGTGCTGGGGCCATACCATATTTTACAGGACTTCTTCTTTGAGCTGACAATAGTTCTTAAAGGACAGGTCAGTGCTAAAAAAAAACAAGATCTACTTATCTGGGGCTTCCTCCAGCCCCTGGCAGCCTATTTGTCCCTTACGCATCTCCGGGGTCCCCTCCATTGCAGATGCCGACCTTGCCAGGTCAGCATCTTTTGTTCCTGTGTGAGCGCGCGGCCATGCCTTTCGCCTTCACGTGGCCTGGAGCGTTCTTTGCAGGTGCACCTGCGCAAAATATCCCCAGCCACAGGAGCACGGCTATGCAGAAGATGCCAATCTGGCAAGGCGGCATCTGCGAAAAAGGGGACCCCGGAGCAGCGGCAAGGTACAGATTTGCTGGCAGGGGCTGGAGGTAGCCCCAGGTAAGTAGATTTATTTTTTTTTTTTTTTCAGCTCGGATGTGTCTTTTAATGATTTTGGCTGTATGTTCCTGATGCAGAATAAATTTGGGACCAATCATGCACATCCCTGATAGTATTGCATAATGAATACGTATCTGTCTATTTCTCAGCATTGATAACGCCATTAATCCTGACCAACTCTCCAACTCCATTTCAGAAATGCAGCCCCAAACCATCAAGGAACTTCCACCATGCTGTTGCCTGCAGACATTCATTACTGTATTACTCTCCACCCCTTCCACACAAACTGCCTTCTGCTACAGCCAAATATTTTAAAATTTGAATCACCAGTTCAGAGCTCCTGCTGCCATTTTTCTGCATTTCGGTTCCTATGTTTTTGTGCATACTTGAGTCACTTGATCTTGTTTCCATGTTGGAGGTATGGCTTTTTGGCTACAACTCTTCCATGAAAGACTTCTTCTGGCCAGACCTCTTCAGACAGTAGATGAGAGTACCTGGATCCCACTGGTTTCTGACATTTCTGAGCTGATGACACTGCGGGAGTCGGGACATCTTCCGATTTCGAAAGAGTAATAAGCTTGATGTGTCTTTCATCTGCTGCATTGAGTCTCCTTGGCCAACCACTGCGTCTAGGATCCTCAACATTGCCTGTTTCTTTGTGATTCTTCAAAGGAGCTTGAAGCACATCTTGAAACCCCAGTCTGTTTTGAAATCTTTGTCTGGGAGAGACCTTGCTGATACAGTATAAATACAGTGGGTTGTGAAAGTTTGGGCAACCTTGTTAATCATCATGATTTTCCTGTATAAATCATTGGTTGTTATGATAAAAAATGTCAGTTAAATATATCATATAGGAGACACACACAGTGATATTTGAGAAGTGAAATGAAGTTTATTGGATTTACAGAAAGTGTGCAATAATGGTTCAAACAAAATTGGCAGGTTCATAAAATAGAATCAATATTTAGTAGCTCCTCCTTTTGCAGAAATTACAAACTCTAAACGCTTCATGTAAGTTCCTATGAAAGTCTAGATTCTGGTTGAAGCTATTTTGGACCATTCCTCTTTACAAAACATCTCTCTAGTTCATTCAGGTTTGATGGCTTCCAAACATGGACAGCTCTCTAACTCACACCACAGATGTTCAATTATATTCAGGTCTGGTGACTGAGATGGCCATTCCAGAACATTGCACTTGTTCCTCTGCATGAATGCCTTAGTGGATTTTGAGCAGTGTTTATGGTTGTTGTCTTGTTGAAAGATTCAGCCTCGGCGCAGCTTCAGCTTTGTCACTGATCCCCGGACATTGGTCTCCAGAATGTGCTGATACTGAGTGGTATCCATGCATCCCTCAACTTTGACAAGAATACCAGTCCCTGCACTGGCCACACAGCCCCACGGCACGATGGAACCACCACCATATTTCACTGTAGGTATCAGGTGTTATTCTTGGACTGCTGTGTTGATTTTCCTCTATGCATAATGCCCATTGTTATGCCCAAATAGCTCATCAGTCCGCAGCATCTTATTCCAAAATGAAGTTGGCTTGTACAAATTTGCCTTAGCATATCTCTAGCGGCTCTGTGCTGTAGGCTTCCTCTGCATCACTCTTGCTGACAGCATCTCCTTGTGGAAAGTGCGCCGAATGGTTGAACGATGCACAGTGACTCAATCTGCAGTAAAATGATGTTGTAGGTCTGTGGTGCTGGTCTGTGGGTTGACACTGACTGTTCTCACCATTTGTCGCTTCTGTCTATCCAAGATTTTTCTTGGTCTGCCACTTCAAGCCTTAACTTGAACTGAGCCTGTGGTCTTCCATTTCCTCAATATGTTCCTAACTGTGGAAACAGACAGATGAAATCTCTGAGACAGATTTTTGTATCCTTCCCCTAAACCATGATGGTGAACAATCTATGTCTTAAGGTCATTTGAGAGTTATTTTGAGATCCCCATGTTGGTACTCTTCAGAGAAAATTAAAAGAGGAGGAAAACTTACAATTGACCCCATTAAATACTCTTTCTCATAATTGGATTCACCTGTGTATAAAGGTCATGGGTCACTAAGCTTACCAAGCCAGTTTGAGTTCCAATAATTCTTTCTAAAGGTTGTAGAATCAACAAAATGACAACAGTGCCCACATTTATGCACCTGCCTGATTTTATTTAAACAATTAATGCACGCTTTCTGTAAATCCAATAAAGTTCATTTCACTTCTCAAATATCACTGTGTGTGTCTCCTATATGATATATTTAACTGACATTTGTTATTGTAACAATTAACAATGTATACAGGAAAATCATGACGATTAACAAGGTTGCCCAAACTTTCGCATTCCACTGTACCTTGTAACTATCTTATAACAGTGTTGCTGCTGTGCTCAATCTTGCCATGACATCAAACTGTCTTCCACAACCTGACCTTGATAGAGTATGGCTGTCCCTCACTCATTTTTAACCTTCCTACACAGCTGTTTCTGTTTCAGTTAAGGGCTGTGTGTGACACTGATGGTCATTAGCACCTGTTTGGTACAGGTAGTAGTGGTACAGGTGGATAGTACGGTAACACCAAATATTGCTTTGGTTTAGAATTTACTTTTGTTCACTCACTTTGCATTTTGTAAATTGATAACAATAAACAATCATTATTAAAGAGAGTCTGAAGCGAGAATGAATCTCGCTTCAGACCTCATAGATAGCAGGGGCATGCGTGCCCCTGCTAACCGCCGCTATTGCGCCGCTTAACTGGAGTCCCTTCACCCCCAAATCCCCCTCCGTGCAGCGCATCCCCTCTTCCGCATAGAGGCAGGGCTAACCGCCACAGCCCTGCCTCACGCGCGTCTGTCAGCGCGTATCTCCGCCTCTCCCCCGCCCCTCTCAGTCTTCCTTCACTGAGAGGGGCAGGGGAGAGGTGGCGATGCGCGTCTGATAGACGCGCTGAGAGGCAGGGCTGCAGCCATTAGCCCTGCCTCAAGAGCAGCAAAATATACGACCAAATTGGTCGTTAATTTTGCAGGGGTGGGTTTGGGGGTGAAGGGACCCCCGTTTAGCCGTGGGATAGCGGTGTTTTAGCAGGGGCTCATATGCCCCTGCTGAATATAAGCACTGAAGCGAGATTTATTCTCTGCACCTCAAAGAAAGAAAAACCAAAAGAAAAAAGAAAAAACTGGCACTGCGGTCACCAAACACAGAATGGAGGGATCTCCTGGTATAGAGGAGACAGGGTATCAGCCTTCCGTGTGCTCAGAATGCTGAAGGGGTCATCCAATATATATGCACTGAAAGATAAACCATCCGGCACTACGTTCATAGGTCCACTCATCTGTAATTTATTGCTTCAATATTTCAAATCATGCATAAATCCATGATAAATATTAATATAGACAATTCAATTCATACCCTGTCCAATAGCTGCTGTGGGGCAATGTGGGAGCAGCAGTCCGCCTGACGACCGTTTCGCTCAAAAACGAGCTTCTTCTGAGGCTCCGTGCGCGGTATTAAGTCCATAGTTGGATCTTTATAGATGCCGGGCATCCGCTCCGGCTTCCGCGTACGTCACACCGCTGCGTCACTTCCCCCTTCCGTCCTCGCGGCAGTGCGCATGCGTCAAAAAATCCGTAAGACGCGTCGTAGGTTGTCATGCGCATGCGTACTCTATTACGTACATGACGCGGACACAGCGGAAGTAAAAAACAGGAAAGCGTCGTGCGCTCCATGGTGGCTCTCTGATTCCATTTTAGTGTGGATATTCAAAGTAGCCACTAGATGGTGCTATACTTGAGAGAGGGCATCTGCTTATCAAAATATTAAAATCACATCTTTAATTCATATCTTATTAAAAAGATTCTGTATCTTATCAGAACAGTTTTTTCAAAAACTTAACCACTAAAAAGGGGGGGGGGGGAGGGAGAAAAGGGGCTATAAGCTTGGATAGAGCGGGGCTGAGGGATCTAAATCATTTAACCATTTTAACATTTTCAAATTTCTTATCTCTTATCGGATGTATATTGCACTTCATATATTAGGTATAGCACCTTCAAAAATGATTTCTATATCCCACATAACCCCACACTAAAGCCTTTCTATCCTCCTTCCCTATATTAAAAACACTCAAGGCAGTTTGGGACAATAACCGAGCTACATCAAAAAGTCCAATATACTATTCAACGAGGATTAAGGATTCAAGAAGCAAGCCATATCGACACAGTCATTAAGGCCCAATGCCCCCATCGCATTAGTGTTGATTATCCATCTACTCTCTCGTCTAAGTAGACTTTGTTCCCTATTTCCTCCTCTCGAGGGGATTTGAACCTGTTCTAGGCCTGCAAATGATAGACAAGCAGTGTCTCCTCCATGTTTTATTCTAAAGTGCTCAATTAACCTAGTGCATCCTTTGCCAGTTTCCACTGATTTTATATGTTCCCGTATTCGCTCTCTTAGCTCCCGAGTTGTTCTTCCAATATAAAAACGCTTGCGCGGGCACCACACTATGTAGACCACATACTTAGTCCTACATGTTATAAAGCTTCCTATTTTATTTTCCACAGGTCCTACTTTCAAATATTTTCCAGGTTCCATATGTGAGCAGAAGGAGCAGTGGCCACAACGGTAGTTGCCTTTTAGCTGTGCCTGGTCTAACCAGGTGGTTTTCTTTGGACTCCTGAATTCACTAGATGTAAGTTTGTCTCCCAGAGTTGGCGCCCTTTTAAAGGTGATCATTGGCGGTTGTTGATACACTTCTTTCAACACTGGGTCTCTCTGTATGATTCTCCAATTTTTCATTATACTTTGTCGTACTTCCCTATGCATAGGCATGTATTCAAATGAAAAGGTTAACCTATCTTTCTCTACATTTTTTTGTTTTTTCTTTTCCTGACCACTTTTTCCTCCAATCAAAGATCTTCTTTCTATCTCACTGGCACGTTTCAACGCTATTTCTAATTTCTCAATTTCATAACCTCTCTTTTCTAGATTCTGTTTGAGTTTCGAAGCTTGGTCCACAAAGTCCTCCTTCCGGGTATTGTTCCGCCTCAGTCTTAAGAATTGTCCATAGGGGAGGGACTTGAAAGTATGTTCTGGGTGATAACTTTCCCTGTGTAGCAATAAATTACTACTTGTTGTTTTTTTATAGCCCTTTGAAATGATCTTACCCCCATCTATTTTCAATTCTAAATCTAAATACGCTATCTTCTCCTCACTGTACTCATATGTAAACTGCATATTTTCTTTCCCTGAGTTCAGATACATCATAAATTCTTCTAAGGCATCACGCGTCCCGGACCAGTACACCAGGGGTCCAGGACATCGTCCACAAATCTGGACCATCTCCTGAGGCATCCACCATAGGGGACACCGGGGCCATACACATATTTCTCCTCCCACCATGCCAAAAAACAAATTGGCATATGTGCATGACACCGACGTCCCCATGGCCATGCCCGACAGCTGCCAGTACCACTGGCCATCAAAAGTGAAGGCATTGTGTGTGAGCACAAACATGAGACATTCACATACAAAGTCAATGTAGTTATCATCTTTCTCTCCCCGCCGGAGGAAGGTTCTCACTGCTTCTACTCCAGCTTGATGGGGAATTCTGTTATACAGACTAACAACGTTGATAGTAACTAGGGCATCGTCCTCCCGCTAGGTTTCTCCTTCAATGCTGCTTCTCAGCACATCAAGAGTGTCTTTTAAATAGGATGGCACCTGTCGGAGTAACGGCCTCAGGAGATGGTCCAGATATTTTGACAGTCTCTCGGTCAGAGAACCTATACCGGAGACTATCGGACGTCCCGGTGGACTGGTCCGGGACTTGTGTATCTTCGGTAGATGATACCACACTGGTCTCCTAGGGTATTCCGGTATTAAATCACTGGCCATCTTTTAACTCAAGATCCCTCTCTCTACACCTCTTCTCAACAGAGTTCTCATTGAGTTTTTAAACTTCGTTGTAGGGTTTACTTTCAGGCGTTGGTATACTTCTTCATCTTCCAGTTGTCTCAATGCTTCACTTTTATACTGGTTTGCTGTCATGATAATCAAGGCACTTCCCTTATCCGCTTTCCTCAAGATCAGGTCCGGCCTGTCTCTAAGCCATTTTACCGCATTCTCCTCTTCTCTTGTTAAATTTGTTTTTCTCTCTCTATATTTTATACTTCCGCTGTGCCCGCGTCATGTACGTAATAGAGTACGCATGCGCATGACAACCTACGACGCGTCTTACGGATTTTTTGACGCATGCGCACTGACGCGAGGACGGAAGGGGGAAGTGACGCAGCGGCGTGACGTACACGGAAGCCGGAGCGGATGCTCGGCATCTATAAAGATCCAACTATGGACGTAATACCGCGCACGGAGCCTCAGAAGAAGCTCGTTTTTGAGCGAAACGGTCGTCAGGCGGACCGCTGCTCCCACATTGCCCCACAGCAGCTATTGGACAGGGTATGAATTGAATTGTCTATATGAATATTTATCATGGATTTATGCATGATTTGAAATATTGAAGCAATAAATGACAGATGAGTGGACCTATGAACGTAGTGCCGGATGGTTTATCTTTCAGTGCACAGAGATTTATTCTCGCTTCAGTGTCTCTTTAAGATCTCTGAAAACATTCTTTGTTTACAGCATTTTTTCACACCTGCCTAAAACTTTTGCACAGAACTGTACATTTTACAAATGGTTCAATAGAATATCAGGAAGTCCAGTGCCTTTATTCTTCATCTTATAAATACTTGCCTAACTCAACAGTTCTAGCACTAAGTGGTCTGTTCACCGGTATGAAATAGGGTGAAATACAGAAAGGAAAAACCCATCAATTATAGAATAGAGACAAGACTTCTAAAAAGCATCTGCTGGTCAGTAATCTTCTGCAGAAGTTCAAAGACTAAGTATATGTTTCAGTGACATGCTTGGTACACTGTATACAAGGGTTAACAGCAGCTATAAACTAAAGATTCACTCACAAAACATTATCATTTTAAGCCAAGAGGTCATTTCTTTGAAACGTTGTGTATGACCGCGTGTGCCATCTTCTCAGTATATTGTCATATTTTCTTTTTATAAAATTAGGTTAAGCCCTTCATCACATCACGAAAGCTCTTTTGATTTGTCATTCAAACAATTTATTAACTTCAAAAATTTCCATGCAGTTTTGTAGCTTGGGCATCAACATTTAATAATCCCTTTGATAAACTTATGCTCAAACTCAAAGGTTGTTAGTATGCCCTTCTCTTCTGATTTTCTCCATATTTACACAATTACTGGAGCTAACTAGCAATAGCTATAGCATATTGAAATAGCTAGCAATTTAGTACATGCCAACAATGATGACATGGCCTTACCAGTGATGTCACACATATCTGTTACTGCTAGGCCTTCAAAGAGATTTGAGAAGAACAGAAGACAAACAGAACAAAGTGTTTCCTTAATAATAATATATGAAAAAAGTAAACAGATTACATGTTTTATTAGTATTAATGATAACCTCCACTGTTATTTAAACATGCAGATACCAACATTAATATTAAAAAGAAAAGAAAAAAAAAGAGAAAAATAAAGGTGCAAAATATGGAAATGGCTCAGACTGTCATTTATATGGTTAAAAAATTACTAGGTTTGTGAATCGTAATTACCCCTGTAATTACGCAATTACACATAATTTTGCGTTTAATGTGTAAAAATATTTGCATCTATTGAATTTATTCACTTTTCATTTTGTAAATTGATAGCAAAAAACAATCATTATTAATATTTCTGAAAATTACAGTTAGTGATTACGTTTACATGTGAAATTTTTTATGCGTAAGGCGTAAATTTTGGATTACACTTATAATGCGTTATTGTGATCACTGTTGTAAATTCCTAGCTGACTGGAGCCACATTCCTTCAAGTTTCCTGATCAGGGATGACTTATAATTAATCTAGGTATAACAATATTAGTTGTACTAAATCCGCTTTCCATAGATGGAAGGCATGTCAAAATTATCAGATATGCACTAGATCCGATCTGGGGATGTCTGAGCCACAAAGCATTTGTCTAGCATCTTCTGGCACCGAAATCTAGCATTCTCTGAAATGAAATATCATAATATATATATATGTGTTTAGACTCCGAGTAAAACAAAGAATGCCAGGAAGATGTATGTATCGTTCTCTGCTGGTTCTGATCAACTGATCCCGAGATATGACCATTTCAGGCATTTCATATTATTTTCTGTCTGGCATGACAGTGGGTGAAGCTGGGGCATGTAGCAGAACTGCCCATCTCCCATTACCATCTACACTCTCCAGCGGAGAAAGACTTAAAACTGCTGGACACAGGCAATGAGAAGAGATCCCCAGCCAATATCCATATTCCATCAAGGATCTATGCTTTCCATCATTGGACTATTACACAGAACTTTATATCTTCTGTTTGGACTTTCCATCGCAAAGGGCATGGTAATTTGACACACAACTCAGACATTTATTCCTGTTATTTTTGATGTATCAATCTGTTTAGTTGTTAGTTTATACACTATTTTATTATAAAATAACCAATTAAAAATACTTTAAGTGCTTGTTCTGAAACCTCTGTTAAGAGTTCCCTGCTTTTCTGTACAATACCATAACCATTTTATTGATATTGTTATTTTGCTATATCTAGAAAGGATGTTGAATTAACACTTTTTCCAACAGTATTTAGCTAAAGTTACAGGGTGACGTCACACAATACACTCAGCATCTTCTTGGGGAAACTTCACTGTAGTATCGTTTTTTTGTTCTTGTTTTTTTTAGGGTGCACAAAGCATGCTTTCCCAAAAAGTCAAGGCATGGTCAAAAGTCCATTATATGTCCTGTATATGCCCACTGTATTACAATAAGTGCTACAGTGCCCCTCCATAACCACTGCAAACAGTAAGTAATTGTATTATAACTCCCCCATATTGCAAGTACTGCAATTGCATACCCCCAAAACAGGTGCTGTGATTGTATCCCTGTATAGCCTCACCCCTGTTTATCAAGCAGTCCCATAATGCTCCCCATAAAAGCCCCCAATGTAAAATATAAAAATATACTATCATTAAGTAACCTATAAAATGGCTCCCATATAGCAAGTACCTCTATAACATGCCGCCTTTATTTTTGCTGGCTGGCTGGCGTGATTTCCCCTATAAATGGAAGTTTGTCAATAAATGGTGTCATTCTAAATCAAATTGCCTGTCTGGTCACTGTAGTAGGAAGAACTTAGCTGATTAAAGGTTCCTCAGCAAGTCAATGCAATGTATTTTTTTTTTTTACTAAATTACAGGAGATGTCATGGTTTGAATCTCGGCTCATCCTCTGTAGTAAGCCAGCTCTTATTCAGTCGAAGACCTTGGGCAAGACTCCCTAACACTGCCTATAGAGCGCATCCTAGTGGCTGCAAGAGAAAAGTGTGACAAATGTTCTGTGTCTTGTCTTGTCTTGCTCAACACCATCATTTATCACACTGGCATGTAGTTTCAGTGCATGATTTTACAGTGGGATGCGAAAGTTTGGGCAACCTTGTTAATTTTCATGATTTTCCTGTATAAATCTTTGGTTGTTACGATAAAAAATGTCAATTAAATAGATCATATAGTAGACACACACAGTGATATTTGAGAAGTGTAATGAAGTTTATTAGATTAACAGAAAGTGTGCAACAATTGTTTAATTAAAATTAGGCCGGTGCATAAATTTGGGCACCACAAAAAAGAATTAAAATCAATATTTAGTAAACCCTCCTTTTGCAGAAATTACAGCCTCTAAAACCTTCATGTAGGTTCCAAGGAGAGTCTGGATTCTGATTGAAGGTATTTTGAACCATTCCTCTTTACAAAACATATCTAGTTCATTCAGGTTTAATGGCTTTCAAGCATGGCCAGCTCTCTAACTCACACCACAGATTTTCAATTATATTCATGTCTGTGGACTGAGATGGCCATTCCAGAACGTTGTACTTGTTCCTCTGAATGAATGCCTTAGTGGATTTTGAGCAGTGTTTAGGGTCATTGTCTTGTTGAAAGAGCCAACCTTGACATATTTACAGCTTTGTCACTGATGCCTGGGCATTGGTCTCCAGAATCTGCTGATACTGTGCGAAACCCGTGAAACCCATGCGTCCCTCCGCTTTGACAAGATTCTCAGTCCCTGCACTGGCCACACAGCCCCACAGCATGTTGGAACCACCACTATATTTTAATGTAGGTACCAGGTGTTTTACTTGGAATGCAGTGTTTTTCCTCCATGCATAATGCCCCTTGTTATGCCCATATAACTCAATTTTGGTTTCATCAGTCCACAGCACCTTATTCCAAAATTAAGCTGGCTTGTCAAAATGTGCTTTAGCATACCTCAAGTGGCTCTGTTTGTGCTGAGGGCGGAGAAAAGGTTTCCTATGCAATATTCTCGCATACAGCATCTCCTTGTGTAAAGTGCGCTGAATAGTTGATTGATGCACAGTGACTATCTGGAGAAAGATGATGTTATAGGTCTTTGGTACTGGTCTGTGGGTTGACTGACTGTCCTCACCATTTGTTGCTTCGGTTTATCTGAGATTTTTCTTGTTCTGTCACTTCGAGCCTTAACTTGAACTGAGCCTGTGGTTCCATTTCCTCAATATGTTCCTAACTGTGGAAACAGACAGCTGAAATCTCTGAGACAGCTTTCTGTATCCTTCCCCTAAACCATGATGGTGAATAATCTTTGTCTTCAGGTCATTTGAGAGTTGTTTTGAGACCCCCATGTTGCTACTCTTTAGAGGAAATTAAAAGAGGATGGAGACTTACAATTGACTCCCTTAAATACTCTTGCTTGGATTCACCTGTGTATGTAGGTCAGGGGTCACTGAGCTTACCAAGCCAATTTGAGTTCCAATAATTAGTTCTAAAGGCTGTAGAATCAACAAAATGACAACAGTGTCCAAATTTATGCACCTGCCTAATTTTGTTTAAACAGTTATTGCACACTTTCTGCAAATCCAATCAACTTCATTTCACTTTCTTAAATATGACTGTGTGTATCTCCTATATGATATATTTAACTGACATTTTCTATCGTAACAACCAACATAGTTACATAGTTACATAGTTATTTTTGGTTGAAAAAAGACATACGTCCATCGAGATCAACCAGTACAAAGTACAACTCCAGCCTGCTCCCTCACATATCCCTGTTGATCCAGAGGAAGGAGAAAAACCCCTTACAAGGCATGGTCCAATTAGCCCCTAAAGGGAAAAATTCTTCCCGACTCCAGATGGCAATCAGATAAAATCCCTGGATCAACATCATTAGGCATTACCTAGTAATTGTAGCCATGGATGTCTTTCAACGCAAGGAAAGCATCTAAGCCCCCTTTAAATGCAGGTATAGAGTTTGCCATAACGACTTCCTGTGGCAATGCATTCCACATCTTAATCACTCTTACTGTAAAGAACCCTTTCCTAAATAAATGGCTAAAACGTTTTTCCTCCATGCGCAGATCATGTCCTCTAGTCCTTTGAGAAGGCCTAGGGACAAAAAGCTCATCCGCCAAGCTGTTGTATTGCCCTCTGATGTATTTATACATGTTAATTAGATCCCCTCTAAGGCGTCTTTTCTCTAGACTAAATAAACCCAGTTTATCTAACCCTTCTTGATAAGTGAGACTTTCCATCCCACGTATCAATTTTGTTGCTCGTCTTGCACCTGCTCTAAAACTGCAATATCTTTTTTGTAATGTGGTGCCCAGAACTGAATTCCATATTCCATATGTGGCCTTACTAGAGAGTTAAACAGGGGCAATATTATGCTAGCATCTCGAGTTTTTATTTCCCTTTTAATGCATCCCAAAACGTTGTTAGCTTTAGATGTAGCTGCTTGGCATTGAGTATGATTATTTAACTTGTTGTCAATGAGTACTCCTAAGTCCTTCTCCAAGTTTGATGTCCCCAACTGTATCCCATTTATTTTGTATGGTGCTAGACCATTAGTATGTCCAAAATGCATGACTTTACATTTGTCAACATTGAATTTCATCTGCCATGTATGTGCCCATATAGCCATCCTATCCAGATCCTGTTGCAATATGACACTATCTTCCTGAGAGTTGATGATTCTGCATAATTTTGTATCATCTGCAAAAATAGCAACATTGCTCACTACTGCATCTACTAGGTCATTAATAAATAAATTGAAGAGCACTGGACCCAGAACAGACCCCTGTGGGACCCCACTGCTAACAGTCTCCCATTTTGAGTACGATCCATTGACCACAACTCTTTGTTTTCTGTCCATTAGCCAGTTCCCTATCCATGAACACAGACTCTTCCCCAGTCCTTGCATCCTCAACTTTTGCACCAGACTTTTGTGGGGAACAGTGTCGAAGGCCTTTGCAAAGTACAAGTATATCACATCTACAGCATTCCCAATATCCATATTAGCATTCGCTACCTCATAAAAACTGAGCATGTTAGTCAAACAGGACCTGTCTTTAGTAAACCCATGTTGATGCTGAGAAATAAGATTATTTTCTATTATGAAGTCATGTATAGTATCTCTTAGTAACCCCTCAAATAGTTTGCATACAACTGATGTTAAGCTTACAGGTCTATAAGGTATATAATGATTTATACAAGAAAAATCATGACGATTAACGAGGTTGCCCAAACTTCCGCATCCCACTGTATTTTTAATTGTATATACAATTAAAATATATGTAATATACAACACTCCATCATGAGCATGACTCATGTTAATTCAAATATATTTATTTCCACAACCTCTAGTCCAGGAAATACTTCTTTTTTTGTACCTGTACACATCGAAGGCATATATGTTATTCTGGAAGCAAGTTGATTACTTGCAATTTGACATTACTACAGAATCCTCGGGCACAGATTTAGGGAATCTTGGATGTGACATCAATAAGCTTAGTGCTAACAGAAGATTTAAAAAGCATCTATCGGCTTCAAAGAATTCAGCTGCCAGCACACTGAAAGCACTGTACATCAGGTAATGAAAGGAGACATATCAAAGGTAGAGGTGTAGTGGTGCAAATGTAATGAGACCACCTAGCAGCCAAATAGTGATCCACATTAAAGTTAGTGTAATGAAAATACATTATATGAAAATGTTCAGCAGAATGGCCACTTTGATTTTACTATAGTCCATAGCTTGCTTGAAGCTTAAAAAAATACATGTATGTGGATACATGAAATGCAAAATATTCAGGTGTCATTTTCATTATACAGCAATTTTCTCAGTAACACAGTTTCAAAATAAATAAAAATAAAATCAGAACAAGGCTATGAGTTCAAAGACAGGCTAGGCATAAACATATTTAGCTCAAGTTAAAGTGGAACTCAAAATAACTGCTTTCCCATGTTTTTATTAAGTGTACAGGGGTTAGAGAATGCAGACATGAAAAAAAGGAGCCTGGAAAAAAAAGAACATGGGATCGCTGCTTGTAGAATATTGGTAAACTAAAACTGGATATTGATAATAAAATATTGGTAATATTGTACCAATATTTTACTATAGCTAAACCTAACCCTACTCTCACACAAAACCCTTCCCTTATGGTGCCTAACCCTAAGACCCCGCCCTGGTGGTGCTTGCTTAACCCTAAGACCTCCCCCTAGTAGTGCTTAACCCTAACCCCCCCCCCCCGGGTGGTCCCTAAACCTAAGACTCTCCTGGTGTTGCCTAAACCTAAGACTCTCCTGGTGGTGCCTAAACCTAAGACTCTCCTGGTGTTGCCTAAACCTAACCCCCCTAGTGGCGTCTAACCCTACATCCCCTTCCTAAAGCTAGCTCCCTCTTCCGCAAAGCTGCAATATGTCGCTATGAAGGCATATTTCAGCACTTACCATTCAATGCCACAATTTAGTTATTCACAAGCCAATTTTTTTTCCTGCAAGCCCGTCTGACAAAATTGCCCCTTCTTGCCACTAATTTGGTGCCTTGTGTACCTTTTTACCCACATATCACCGCTTTTCTAAAAGCCACAAACTCAGTGCCCTGAGGCATCTGCTAGCAGCTGCTGTGCACCCAAATTTCCCTATCATGCCACAAAATGCAGCTTTTATTAAAGGCACGTATGGCGGTGTCGTTTTAACCGAAAGGGCTCCTGCGCACTTTTTCCTGCTTCATTAGAGAACACCTGTGGGATTGGCATGCAATTGCTGCCTGTATCCTCCAATTTTCCCTAAATTCTTGGGTAGCCTAGATGGAGAGTGTTTGTTTATTACTTTTTTGAAGGAACTGGCAGCAGGTGGTATCACCATTCATAATTATTTTCTTTTGTAACCCTTTTGACAATACAGAACAGTTTTCTGTTAAATTTCAGCTTGAAGACTCCAGCATAAAATAATAATAACAGAAGCCCATGTGCCACATTTGCAAGGATACATTAAACCCGTCCACCGTGTTTGGAAATAGTGGCCACAGAACTGATTTATCAGCTGAGTCTGCATTTCTACCTAGGAGGAATCACTTGGAATTTATCTTTATTATTATTATTATAAAGTGCCAACATATTCCGTGGCACTGTACAAAGTAAGAAACGAACATGGAGTACATAATAATGCAGACAATGGTATACGCCAATATCCAAAATACATAATTGTTGACAAACTACCAAATCCTCTATAATGTAATCTCTGTGTCCCTGTGTCCTCTCTTGTCCCTGTGTCCGTGCGTTTGCACTGCTGCGCATGTGTGGCACGCGGGCGGACGTTGGAGAGCAGGAGGATGGGTGCAGGGGGAGCACAGCCGTGCACATGCGCGGTGGGGAGCGTGGCTGTGTGTGCTCAAGTCGGGGAGCGCAGCTTGCAGCATGGGCAAGGTGGTGGTGAGGGGGGTTGCGGCTGAGCCATAGCACCTGTTTCAAATGGGCGGGCTTATGCCTAGTTGGTAATAATTCTTCAATTTCGCTATGCATACAGAACGGTTTTTTTTACTTATATGAGTTCAAACAGCACACAGAATGTCCCACCGAAGCATAAATATATTAAAGTGAACTAGTACATTGCTAGATAGTGATGGCAAAACTGTTTGCCCGGTGAACAGTTCTCGGAGAACTGTCGCCTTTTGAGTCTAATGCGAACTATACGGGCTGTTCGCAATCGCCCCATATTTTCCCATGGAGCCATTTTTTGACTCTTCACCCTAAACTCACATGGGGCAGGACGGCCAATCAGACAGGATCACCATGGTGCTACTTCACTTCCCCATTAAAAGGCATGGAGCTAGACTACTTTAGGGGACCCACTGGAAATCCCCATAGACAAATGGACCTCAGTGTAAACCGCAATGAATATCCACCTTCCCGCCGCCACTACCCCCACATGTGATATATAATTAGAAAAGCGCAGAATCTCCTCTAACGAAAGATCTTAACCTTTTCTGGCTGCGATACATACTCGCGCAATAAAGGGCCCCGAAACGCCACACTCGCATTTGTAGCAGCCATTTGCTTTAATCTGTGTTCGGGAACTTCTTCCTCCTGATTGGAGAAATGCTGGTCTTGGGGGGGGGGGGGGGGGGGCGGTGACTAAACGTAGACTAGCTCCCATTGGTTAGACTAGCTCCCATTGGTTGATGCACAATGCTGTTCCTTGGATTTCTGTATAAATTACATTTCTACGTGTTTAACACGTATTAAATATTTTGAACGTTTCCATTGTTTCCACTCATTTGCTTGAATGAGTGGGTATTTTATGCCTTTTAAGACTATATTTGTTTATGTATGATATGGCAGCTGTGTGAAGAGATTCAGCAAACTATTAGACATGGAGGATGGGAGTTACTGTGCATAACTGCCCATAATGTTGCTATACTGTGAGGTGGCATGATACGCGGTAATTAGCAAGTGCAATTTTGATGAAGAATCAGAACTTGCAATTACCCAGGAAATTCAACTTCAATGTGACACTGTCCCACAAAGGTGTTTGTTGCTGGTAATTAAATTTTAAATGCCGTGTAAAATGCTTTTATGTTAATTTCATATGCAAGTTAGTGACAACAAGCTCTTGTAATATGAGGGAAAGGGACGTCACAATTGCCTGCAGCTGCCTTGATGTCTATTTTCTGACAACCTTCCCCCATTTCCACAGCCACGGGGTAGTCGGCACTCACAATACAGTGAAATCATTGTTCTACCGGAGCTAGTCTAACCAATGGGAGCTAGTCTATGTTTAGACACGCCCCCCAGCACCACCATTCCCCCAATCAGAAGGAAGAAGTTTCTGAGCACAGATCAAAGCAAATGGCTGCTACAAACGCGAGTGCTGCATTTCTGGACCATTTATTGCAGCCAAAAAAGGTGGCAGGAAGGCGGAAATTTGTTGTGGTTTACACTGAGGTCCATTTGTCTATGAAGATTTCCAGTGGGTCCCCTAAAGTAGACTAGCTCCAAAGGCACAATCCCGGTGACCATTTTCACTGTAGGGAGAGGAGCTGCTTCTGCAGATACAGGGACAGTGTTAGACGGGCTGTATTGTGATATTGTGCTGTTTAACTGCTTCCTAGGTGCACTGATACCTGTAGCGCACCAGCTAGGGACCCCCAATAGTCCTTCTGAGAACTCCTCCTGACCACACAAAATAGATAATGCTGTATTTGTGTACTGCTACTTGTAGTACACCAGCTAGGGACCCCCCTATGAAATTTCATGGAGATAGATTGTACAGGGAGTGCAGAATTATTAGACAAATGAGTATTTTGACCACATCATCCTCTTTATGCATGTTGTCTTACTCCAAGCTGTATAGGCTCGAAAGCCTACTACCAATTAAGCATATTAGGTGATGTGCATCTCTGTAATGAGAAGGGGTGTGGTCTAATGACATCAACACCCTATATCAGGTGTGCATAATTATTAGGCAACTTTCTTTCCTTTGGCAAAATGGGTCAAAAGAAGGACTCGACAGGCTCAGAAAAGTCAAAAATAGTGAGATATCTTGCAGAGGGATGCAGCACTCTTAAAATTGCAAAGCTTCTGAAGCGTGATCATCGAACAATCAAGTGTTTCATTCAAAATAGTCAACAGGGTCGCAAGAAGCTTGTGGAAAAACCAAGGCGCAAAAAAACTGCCCATGAACTGAGAAAAGTCAAGCATGCAGCTGCCAAGATGCCACTTGCCACCAGTTTGGCCATATTTCAGAGCTGCAACATCACTGGAGTGCCCAAAAGCACAAGATGTGCAATACTCAGAGACATGGCCAAGGTAAGAAAGGCTGAAAGACGACCACCACTGAACAAGACACACAAGCTGAAACGTCAAGACTGGGCCAAGAAATATCTCAAGACTGATTTTTCTAAGGTTTTATAGACTGATGAAATGAGAGTGAGTCTTGATGGGCCAGATGGATGGGCCTGTGGCTGGATTGGTAAAGGGCAGAGAGCTCCAGTCCGACTCAGACGCCAGCAAGGTGGAGGTGGAGTACTGGTTTGGGCTGGTATCATCAAAGATGAGCTTGTGGGGCCTTTTCGGGTTGAGGATGGAGTCAAGCTCAACTCCCAGTCCTACTGCCAGTTTCTGGAAGACACCTTCTTCAAGCAGTGGTACAGGAAGAAGTCTGCATCCTTCAAGAAACACATGATTTTCATGCAGGACAATGCTCCATCACACACGTCCAAGTACTCCACAGCGTGGCTTGCAAGAAAGGGTACAAAAGAAGAAAAACTAATGACATGGCCTCCTTGTTCACCTGATCTGAACCCCATTGAGAACCTGTGGTCCATCATAAAATGTGAGATTTACAAGGAGGGAAAACAGTACACCTCTCTGAACAGTGTCTGGGAGGCTGTGGTTGCTGCTGCACGCAATGTTGATGGTGAACAGATCAAAACACTGACAGAATCCATGGATGGCAGGCTTTTGAGTGTCCTTGCAAAGAAAGATGGCTATATTGGTCACTGATTTGTTTTTGTTTTGTTTTTGAATGTCAGAAATGTATATTTGTGAATGTTGAGATGTTATATTGGTTTCACTGGTAAAAATAAATAATTGAAATGGGTATATATATATTTTTTTTAAGTTGCCTAATAATTATGCACAGTAACAGTCACCTGCACACACAGATATCCCCCTAAAATAGCTAAAACTAAAAACAAACTAAAAACTACTTTCACAAATATTCAGCTTTGATATTAATGAGTTTTTTGGGTTCATTGAGAACATGGTTGTTGTTCAATAATAAAATTATTCCTCAAAAATACAACTTGCCTAATAATTCTGCACTCCC
Organism: Hyperolius riggenbachi; assembly: GCF_040937935.1. NCBI lineage: Eukaryota > Metazoa > Chordata > Amphibia > Anura > Hyperoliidae > Hyperolius > Hyperolius riggenbachi. The sequence goes on from NC_090646.1 coordinate 153,325,900, forward strand.
TGTATTGGGGTGGGTAATGGACACAATAGAATAAGTACTAAAGCACAGTGTATTTCATAGCAGGATTGAGAGGTCTGCATGTTGGTATAATATTTAAGGGACAATGTGACTATGTGACCAAGCAGAAATAGCAGCACACTACCCAGCTAGTGGAACACACCCCGTCTTCTACTCAATGAGCAACACTGAAGACATGGGGCTCGATTCACAAAGCGGTGCTAACCCAGTTAGGGACTTTAGGCGAGATAACCATTGCACCACGCTGGTGCAAAGCCAGTTTAGGCGTGATAAATTTAGATAAGTTTAGATCGCGCGCAAAGTCCCGCACGCAAAGCAGAGCCATTAAACTCTATGAGAAGTGCACCAGACTTTGCTAGCGCAAAACTTTTGATCAGCAGTGCACTGCGGTGCTAACCCAGTTGGTGCTATAGTTATTACGCCTAAACTTATCACACCTAAACTTATCACACCTAAACTGAGTTTAGGCGTGATAAAGGGCTTTTCACCAGCGTGCTAACAGTTAGCACTGCTTTGTGAATCAAGCCCATGCTGTTGCTGCTAATATTATTAAGCCTCTTTCACACAGATGCACTGCATCGCCCTGGTTTCACCACAGTACAACACTATGCCAACGATAGCCTATTAGGCCTTTCATACCGATGCGGTGCAATGTGATAGAAGTGACGTATCTCCGATGCAAGTGCATACCTACGGTAATGGGTGACTTGCGCAGTAACGTGCGGCAGACCGGAAGTCATGTAAGTTTATGGCGATGTGTACATTTAAAAAAATTATTGCATTAGCGCTGCAGCCTGCATGGGTGGAAGCAAATTTTAGCAATACACTTCAGTGCAATTCCTTTCTTTGTCCACAGGAAGTAAGTGTTAGAGAGCCCACAGTAAAGAGGCCGGTAAGCGGTGTAAAACCTTGCACTCTGTGTGAAGGAGTCAGACTAGTACAAATAAGAACAGCCTATAAGCACAGCCATGTGAATCTGCATTGAAGAGATGACAGTGTTCTCCTCACAGATATACAATACAATAGCTGACAAGCCTGCCTACATATTCTAACAGCAACAATGTCTGCCTAAGCACTTCTGGACACAATGCATTCTACACCAAACACTTGGGCACAGTATATACCATAAGAAACACTGATCTCAGGTACTAAAACTAACCTAACTACATTGTAATTCTCCCCCTAACATAATACAAATCTCTCTCTAGCTCTGACTAACTCCTCACACACACAGAACACAAGATGGTGTGACTAACCCCACCCTGTGCCCCTGTATAGATCTGTGTGTGGTGGGATCTCCTCTCATTGGCTGCTGGTCCTTGCTGTGTATCCTGGGAGCAAATAATTTACTCCAGCAGATGCCCCCTCCATGCTTCTCACTGAAATCTGATGCAGTTATTGCCCTTTATTTAATGCTGGCACTCGTTTGGCAAATATACGAGCTGATGACAAATCTCTGGGTCTTACGCACAGAAAGGTTTGGTAAGCAAGAAAAGCTCGATTTGCCATGAGATCACACCTGACCATGTCATTCAACACCATCTATACCAGAACTGCTAGGTGCTGAATTGAACTTTTGAACATTACAAATTAGAAGGCTAATTCTTACCTTGAAAGCTTTATTAATTAATCAGCTGTAAGGTAGTTAATCATTATCCTCATGATGTTGATTCCTTCTATGCAAAATTCCAGTTCATTCCCTGCTAATTTTTTTTTTTGTAAGTCACCTAAGGTAGGATTTAAGCTCTTTTCTACTTGTCATAAACAAATCTAAAATGTTAACCACAGCTTTCAAATGTATTGTTTGGCTGCAACTGTGAGAAAATAATTCATTTTGCTGCCCATTGTTAGCTGTTACTGGACATACTGCAGTTGTTCGTTAAAAAAGTTTACAACAAAAAGACCAAACGTTTATTTTTTTAACCATGTGTTACACACATTGTTACTTATATTGTTTTCAGATCCAAATACCTAATGTCATGATTATTAAAATAATAGGAACATTTAAGATGGTTTTATGCACAGCACACATCACTACATGCAGGAAGTATTCATTGTTGTCCTGCTGACAATAACCATGATAACACAAAGCTGTGAATCGCATAGCTACAGCTAATTGGACACAGATAAATGGATGGATCAGAGAAGCTGTGAATATATCAAACTGAACAAACCTACAAACGTGATTATGTCTAAACTGTGTAAGAGCAAATGTGTGCTGTAGGAAATTTTCTATAATTTAAAAATGTAATAATCTAAAACACTGTGTAAAGCAGAAACGTGCCACTGAGTTGTAAGGGAGCATTAGATTCAGAACAATATACTTCTAAAAGAAATAAAAGCAAATCCGTAATCTCAGTTAAAAAAAATAAATAAAATAAACGTCAAATACCTGATGTAAAGGCTACATCTTTTTTTTTTTTTTTTTTGAAGCACATGTCCCAAAATCGTCCACCTAATCCCCACCTACAGGAGGCACCTGATATCGGCAAAACCAATCCTTACATCCTCCAAAGTGTGGTCAGGCGAGTCCAAGCTCCAACTTCAGGCCTGTTTTGACTGCTCTGATTTGAAAGCTCTTGAACTTCCAAACCTGGACGAGTGAACAGAAAATGTTGCTTCTGTGAGGACTCCTGTGTGCCGACCAAAACCTTCAAGGTTTACCCAAACAACAAACCGTGATTCACCAACAAGCTAAGGCAACTACGCATGCGCAAGGAATCTGCACACAAGTCTGGCAACCAGGAGGACTATAGGATGGTAATAAACTACCTACATTGGGAACTGGGAGCTGCCAAAAAGCAGTATGCTGAGAGGATGAAAAATCTGCGCTTGAAAGACTTAATAGCTGTATGGGAAGGACTTGAGGCTGCCACCAACTACAAGCCCCCCCCCCCCCCTTTAACACACATCCCCCAGCTCTGAGCTTGATGATGAACTTAGTCAATTATATTGCAGGTTTGAGAAGAAGGCAGCACCTGGGGGGACCTGTCACCGCTCACTCCCTCCCCAGCCACTGAGAACAACATCCTAAACCTAAGCACACCCTCTACAGTGGCGAGTGAGGCTTATGTCCTGTGTCTCCTGTCTACATCAAACTCCAGGAAAGCTACTGGCCTCAATGGTGTGTCTCTAGCCTGCCTGAAAACCTATTTGCGAAAGCTTGCCCCAATCCTCTCTGCCATCTTCTCCAAGTCACTTGAGTAGGGCTAAGTCCCCCCCCCCCCCCCATGCTATTAGAGGTCCACTATCATACCTGTCTCTAAGAAACAGGGAGTCTCCGACCTTAATAATTTTAGACCCGTGGCCCTGACATCCGTTATCATGAAAACCCTGGAGAGGGTGGTCCTTTTCTTCCTTTAACACTCCACTTTGCCCCTTCTGGACCCCACCAGTTTGCTTACAGGACAAACAGGTCCACTGATGAGGCCTTAAATATCTGCCTGGAGCTCATCAACAAGCGCTTTGAGTCCGACAGGAGAAAGGCGCTATACAAAAAAAAAAAAAAAGAAACTATCTAGACAATCCAGATGCGTATGCCAAAATACTAGTCCTGGACTTCAGCTCAGCATTTAATACCATTTGCCCATGAATTCTTCAGGAAGATCTGGCCATTCTTGGAGTCCATCCCACCTTGTGCCTATAGATATTGGACTTTCTCGCAAGTCGTCAAGCTGGGTGATATCCACTCATGAGAAATGACCTACCAACACAGGGGCTCCCCGGGGCTGTGTCCTGTCTCCACTGCTGTTCTCCCTGTATATGAATAACTGCAAATCCACAGCGGACTCTGTTAGACCCCATTCCCACTTGAGCGGGAATCGCTCGATTCCCGCTGAGCGCAAAATGCTAGCGCTTTTTAAAAACCTGGGCACTGTCATCTCCAGCGATCTGAGCTGGAAACCCAACATCACTGCCACCCGGGGGAAAGCCCAACAAAGACTTTTGTTTGTCCACCAACTGAGGAAGCTCGACATGGCCCCAGGAGATACTGAAAAGCTTTTACTCCACCACCACTGAATCGGTCCTCTGCTCTTCCATCTTGGTCTGGTATGCTGGCGCCACAGCTAGTGACAGGCGCAAATTACAGAGGGTCATCAGGTCAGAGGAAAGGATCATTGGGAGACCCCTCCCCTCACTGGCCCTCCTATACAACACCAGACTGCGCTCCAGAGCACTGAGGATTGCTAACAATAGCTCTCATGCATGCTACCACTACTTCAGTCTGCTACCATTAGGCAGGAGGCTTTGGGCAATCACTACCAAGACTGCTAGACACAGAAACTTCTTTTTCCCCTCGGCTGTCAGCCTTCTGAACTGTAATTACTTGAGAACTGCCTCTGCAGCTTTATATGATTTGTCAAAATCAAAACAAATAATCCACCAATTTGCTTATAAATAACATCCAAACATATCAAGCAATATAATAATATAATTATAATATAAAATGTGATTTTTACTCCATGTCAGCATTAAGTAGCAGTTGAACTGGACAGAGAAGGTCCAGGCAATGATTCATATATGCAAAGAGTGAAAGTTTGTTTTATCTGATTATGATCACAGCCATTTCATCTGATTATGATCATATTTCAATTATATTTTATCTTTAGCTATATTTACCTACCTCACCAGAAATAAGTATCCAAACTTCTGTGTGTATTTATTTCGCCCTTAAATGGAACCTTAAACAAGAGGTATATGGAGGCAACCACATTTATTTTCTTTGAGGGTAGGAACACACTAGGCGGAAATGATATCGTTGCACAAAACGCTAACGTAAATGTGTATAATGTACGTCGATGGGCCGCATGAAAAAACGCACTTGTTTGGGTTTTTAAAAACGCAAAACTTGCTGCATATTTTTCCAAAACGCATCTAAAATGCACATAATGTATGTAAATGGTATTGCAGAGGTATAGCGTTTTATTGCGTTTTTAATGTTTTTTTATTTTTTTTATTTGATGATGTATTTCTGCTTCCTGTTGACTTTCTAGCAATGAGCATAAACACATAGGAAAATGCATACAAAACGCACGAAAATGCACTTGCTATTTATATGTACGAAATGCATTTAATGCAAGTAAAATGCATACAGTATCTGTAAGTCCAGCTCACTGACGTTTTATATACCCTTTCATATACAGTTCATTGATCCACTGCTGCAGCCTATATTGAATCTTGCTTCCAATAAGTTGTGATCAATCCACCACCAGGTGACACCCAACTGGAAACAGACTCATAGATTTAGCAGTGACCACTGTTAGATTGGTCACAGATCGCATAATTCAGGATACCCTTGTGCACCAGGTCCTGGTCCCAATATCAATATTCTCTCTCCATACGCTCCAATTACAAGTATGGTGCTTGTTTCACAGCATAGAGTTTTGCCTGGGCTCTCCCGTTCGCTGCTCCAGATCAGTGCTCCGTGTAGATAACAAGACTCGAGCAGCGCACGGGAGAGCCCAGGCAAAACTCAATGCTCTATGTATTATTAATCCAAGGAGAAGTAAGATGGAGACACATGAATTAGAAATACCTGTGGATGGTGAGATTAAATATCTAATACTTCTACTTAAAGTAAAATCAAAATATTTTGTTTAAAATATTTCATTATTTCAAATATTTCATTATATATGTTTGTATATTTTTTTAGATATCAGTATAATTCTTACTGCTCTTTATTGTACTACATTCATTTTATAGATTCAGCTTGCATTCTTACCCCATCCAACATTCCTCTTTGTTTGCCAGCACATGAACAGTTAATTGGTGGATGGGAGACTCCTATCTATCTATCTATCTATCTATCTTTGTATGTTCTCAGTACTACTTATCCCTTAAAGGACCACTGAAGTGAGAGGTATGTGGAGGCTGCCATATTTATTTCCTTTTAAGCAATGCCAGTTGCCTGGAAGTCCTGCTGATCCTCTGTCTTTAATACTTTAAGCCATAGACCCTGAACAAGCATACAGCGGATCAGGTGTATCTGACATTATTGTCAGATCTGACAAGATTTGCTGCATGCTTGTTTCTGGTGTGACTCAGATACTACTGCAGCCAAATAGTTCAGCAGGGCTGCAGGTAACTGGTATTGTTTAGTAGGCTATACATATGGCAGCCTCCATAGTCTTCTCACTTCAGTTGTCCTTAAACAAAGGCTACTGGGCTGAAACCAGATCGGGAGTAGCATTTTTTTTACTGTAACATGCAAATAAACAAGCTTCTGTGAAGTGTATCTTTTGCACAGGTTGGCAACTTTGGGCAAAGTCTGCACATTCAGTTTTGTTCTTGTTGTCTCTGCAGCCAGGAAGCTTTTCCAGAAGAGCCTGTCATGCACGGACAGTAACCAGACACAGAGGGCATCCAACTACCATAACTCGCTGCAAGAGTCTTGTGAGTGGTATTACACCGCCTTCCATCTTGCTGGTAACATCCTACTATTTTCACACTTTTCCTTCAACCCACGGCATTGGACACCAGGTACTATCTGTAACCACACATTGGATAGTTTTGTGTGAGGAGCAAGAGGAACACAACTTTGCCACTCAGCCTGTAATTACTTGAGAACTGCCTCTGCAGCTTTATATGATTTGTCAAAATCAAAACAATCCACAAATTTGCCTATAAATAACATCCAAACATATCAAGCAATATAATAATATAATTAGCAATAATTATAATATAAAATGTGATTTTTACTCCATGTCAGCATTAAGTAGCAGTTGAACTGGACAGAGAAGGGTGTGCGATGTGTGCCTATAGTTTAAATACGTAAAGCCAGTGTCGGATTGGGAGGTGGTAAAGCTGAGGAAATCCACCTGCTGGCCAAGCAGCAGAAACCATGTGTTATCGCTCGCAATAGAAACCTGTAGTCTTCACTGTGAGCGGCAACACATGATTACTGCTGCTAGGCCAGCAAATTGATTTCTTCAGCTGCGTACGTACAAAAAGGGCGCGGGGTGTAAACGCTAATTAATAATTAATCATTAATAGCGTTTATAAAAAATAGTGTGCTATATTTTGTTTACAAATAATGTTTTACAAAATTATAAATCATTAAATAATGTTTATGAAATTGGCAATTGTGAAAATGTTAATCTTCCCTGTCTCAAAAGTTAAACTTATAATTACGTTTATTAAAAAAACAATAATATATGTTTAATTGTTATAATTGTATATTATTGTGAATAACCTTCATTTATGGTTTGTTCTTGTAATAAAATCTGAAAATATTCTTTATAATGATGATATAAATATAACTACGTTCATAATAAGTGTTGTAAAACATTAGTAAGTATTACTAAAATTTTACTAAAACTATACCTAAGCCTACTCTTACACAGAACCCTCCCTGTACCTATCCCTAACCCCTAGACCCCCCCTGGTGGTGCCTAAACCTAAGACCCCCCTGGTGGTGCCTAAACCTAAGACCCCCCTGGTGGTGCCTAAACCTAAGACCCCCCTGGTGGTGCCTAAACCTAAGACCCCCCCCTGGTGGTGCCTAAACCTAAGACCCCCCTGGTGGTGCCTAAACCTAAGACCCCCCTGGTGGTGCCTAAACCTAAGACCCCCCTTTATTATGTGGATAATAATGTTTTACTAATTGTGGCTGCAAAAAAATATATTGCAATTTACGTTACGTACTGATCGCTTTATTTTGTGAATAATAATGTTTTACAAACTGTAAGGGATAAAACTTTAAATAATGTTTTAATTAGTTAAATAAGATAAATATGTTTAGTATTTTTGTAAACGTTATTCGGCACGGGTGCATTTTATAAATGTAAATCACCACAAGCACACTTCTAAATCATTAAAAATCTCCGGGCGCCATTTGTAAACGTTATATGTCGGGCGCCCTTTTTTCCTGCTCGGCGCCCATTAAACATTATTTATTATGAGAGTGAATGGCGGTGCCCTTTTTGTCCACTAGCTGCCTGCGCCCTTTTTTCCCGCTTCCCTTCAGCTTTTCCACCTCCTAGTCCAAAACTGCATAAAGCAATTTTTCTTTTCACTTGAAACTGCATCTGACCTATAGGGCTTCTCTACTACTTCTGCTAGGTATATATGCTGCTAAGCAGCATTGCACCCTATGCATACAAGCTTTCAGGGGTAAGAAATGCACCCACCTGATGAGATTGATCTACTGTAAGTATTTTTCCTCCAGTCCCGTGGTAAGCTAGGTTTCAGATGTTACTTTTTGCAGACACACCATAGAATGTGCTCTTGCACAGGTGACATTTTCAAATAAATATCCAATTTTGGCTCTGCAGAGATCAGACCTTTACTTCATGAACGCTGACATGATATAAGCTTAATGAGTCAGTATTTCAACATGGGCTTGTTTTATTTACTCCACTGACCTTATGTTTAATGTTAAATGTGCAACTAATTGGAAAGAGATTTATTCTGCTATTATACCAGCACTATAATTCTGCACTATGGGCACTGCTAAATATTTGAGATGGGTCAATAAAACACTGGTGGGAAAGTCTTTTCATTTGTTTTATAATGTTCATATACAGTACAGTATCTTGTTCTCTGACAATTTATTACTGGTATAGACACCTTTCAGGCATTTACTTAGGGTAATGTTTAATGAATTTGGTGGCCAAAGTAAGGCACATGCGAGCCCACCCTCCCCCCTCACCACTGTACTCCCTATAAAAAGTGCAAACTTTATGTTGTTTATATTGACACATTTCTCCTTCTTACTCCTAATAATCACATGAAGATTTACCTTTTTTATAATTTAATTTCATCAAACACATGGTGGTAGGTTTAGATCACACAATGGAATGTACTTGCTAAAGTGCAGAACGCAAAATAATGTGTGCCATTTTCATTATGCAATAAAACTTTTTGCATATTATTCTGCTTAACGCATTTTAGTGAATACACCCTATTGAGTGATATTTAGCCATTACTTTGGCTTATCATTGTTAACTGTACATTACCAACCACTTCCCATCTACTATAGTTTAAAGATATTTAACCTTCAATGCTACCTGTTACTCTTAGGCCTCTTTCACAGTGCGACGTTAAAGTCACACGTTAGAAAATGTTTTAACGTGGACCAACGCACAGCAATACTAAGTCTGTGCAACATTCACAGTGCACACGTTGCGTTTGTGTGTAATGTGTAGCATTATTAGAAAGTGCTGCATGCAGTGTGTTATACACGTTATTAACTGTGTTGGACTGTTTGCACATGCTCAGTAATGACCTGGAAGCATACATTTCATTGCTTGTATGCCCTACTGTATGCGACGATAGCAGGGCATAGAGTTGCGTTGTGACATTTTTGGGACGTTGCGTTGTTAGTTTGCATTGCAACTTTAACGATGCATCAAAACATAACGTCCCACTGTGAAAGTATCCCTAAAGGACACCTGCAGTGAGAACGATAGGGAGGCTGCCATGTTTATTCCCTTTTAACCTCCTAACGACTGCGTCATAATAGGCAAGAACGCAGTGGCCCCCCCAGGACCGCCTAACGCCGATTGGCGTCAAGTCCTGGGTGAGTGTTTTGCCGGGGATCGCACACGCCGATGCGCAGGAATCCCCACTTGAATGACAGAGCTCCGCTCTGTCATCAGTCTTCCACTAGGAGACTGTTTAATCCATTCATTGTACAGCACTGTGATCTAGTACAGTGCTGTACGGGACAGCTCTGACACTGAGCTGTCCCCTCCATTGGCTCAAGCAATGATCATCTCTCATAGGCTGATGTCTATGAGAACTGATCACACTGACGGGCTCTTGGCGGGGAGGGAGAGAGAGTGGGTAAATAAATGTAAAGAAAAATAAAACATTTTAATTAAAAATCATAATAAAATTAATTTAAATAAAACAAACATAGTAGCAGCAATCAGAGCCCACCAACAGAAATCTCTGTTGGTGGGCAGAAAAAAGGGGGGGGGGGGTCATTTGTGTGCTAAGTTGGATGGCTCTGCAGCTAGCAATTAAAGCTGCAGGGCACCAATTTGTAAAACATAGCCTGGTCACTCTCACTTCAGGTTCCCTTTAATACCTTGACTGTGACAACTCAAATAAAATTAAAATGGGAGGGGGACCCAAAGTGAAATATGGCACTGGTCGGCTGGCGAGTCTAGTAGTCGAAGTCCAACAGAGTCCACCAATGTTGGCCATCAGATTGCTACAACAACTTGAACTTTGAACTCAGAGGTCAGAAATCTGTACAAAGCAGCAGCACCTTGCAGTATATACAGTAGTTGGCAGATGTAGTTAGTATACTCATAGAGCCATGTAATGTTGACACTATTGTGGAATTAGTCTCTCAGGCACATTACCAGCTTACTTTTCTGCAAGAACTAGCAAGGAAAAGCAAGGAGCTACCGCCTGTCTAGCTGTCACTGTGCCATATTTTAGTTTTATCTTATGCAGTTTCCCCCAAGCTACTTAAAGAGCCTGATGATTTATCTGTGAAACGTACAATGTGAGGGGGCATATAGTGATCCTCTGGGACCATGAGCATAGGACTTAATGGCAGCAATGACTGCTAATGATGAGAATGGGGGAAGTGATAATGATAATGAACAACATCAGAGAAAGACATCCATGTTGAAAGAAATGAACAATTGATGATGTTATGCAAACGTACTAAATTTTCCTTTATTGAGTCCTAACAAACCTAAAAACAATCACAAACCATAGAACAAGTAAGGATAGAGCCAGAGGAGAGCATGCAACCGTAGGGGGGCTCAGAGCTGTAAGGGGGGCCCAACTACTACTTCACTCTCTCCAATTAAGGGGTCCATCCTTCATATCAGGTGTTTTTGTGACTACACTTGTGATGGGTGTAAAGTTTACAATATTCACATTTGTTTAAAGATACTCAGAGACGAGTCTTAAGCTAGTTTGTTTTTACTTACCCGGGGCTTCCTCCAGCCCCATAAGCATGGCTGCATTCCTCGCCGTTCTCCTGTGTTCTCCTGTTCAGCCGCAGTGAGCCCTGGTAACAGGCTCAGTGATGTCACTCCGGGTCTACTGCGCATGCACAGTAGGTCCGCACATGCGCAGAAGACCCCGACTGGCCGACTGAGCCCGTCACCAGGGCTCACCGCGGGCTAAATGGGAGAGAGCAGGAGGATGGCGAGGGGCGCATCTGTGCTTATGGGGCTGGAGGAAGGCCCGTGTAAGTAAAAAAACAGCTTGAGGCTCCCTGCACACTGCATGCGATTCCGATGTTTAATCTTTTTTTACATGCAATTCCAATTCCTAGTTTTAATCGTTACAGCATGCTGCATTTAACATAAAACATTTGCTGGGGGGAAATCCATTAATTATAGTTATGGAAGGAGCATGTCATGGAGGCAGTGCATGTAATCATGTACATAAATCACCTAAAACAATTACCCCAGGCAGTCCTCTGCACACAATGTAAGACCCTGAACACTAAACCAATAGCTCACTTTTTCAAAGGACCAGCTTCAATCTTATTTTACCTAGAGTAAAGTAAATGGTGGGTTATGGAGAAACCCAAAGGTGGCAGTAGTAAGGTTATTTAAGTAGGTACATAAATCACTTATCTCACATACAGTGCTGCCCATAATTATTCATACCCCTGGCAAATTTTGACTTAAGGTGACCATACACTGGTCGATTTGCCATCAGATTCGACCAACAGATAGATCCCTCTCTGATCGAATCTGATCAGAGAGGGATCGTATGGCCACTTTTACTGCAGACAGATTGTGAATCGATTTCAGCCTGAAAACGATCACAATCTGTGGAGCTGCTACCCCCCCCCCCCCCCCCTGCATACATTACCTGGTCCGGCTGGCCCGAGTCCCCTGGTCCCCGCTGTCTTCTTCTCCGCTCCGGGCTCCAGACCGTTCCTGCAGCTACTGAACTTCCTGTCCAGGGGAAGTTTAAAAAGTAGAACGCGCTCTACTGTTTAAACTTCCTGCCGGGACAGGAAGTTCTGTGTAGCTGCAGCCAGTCCGGAATCCAGTGAGGAAAGAAGACAGCCGGGACCAGGGGACTCGCGCCGGCCGGAACAGGTAATGTATACCCGCTGTATCACGTCGGTCGGCGGGCATTCGATCGCCGCTATCGACGCACTCCCGACCCGCCGGCCATCGAGAAAAATCTTCCGCATGGATGGATCGAGGGGAATGATCGATTTCGGACGGAAATCGATTGTTCTGTCAGCGGTGTGCGCTGCCATTTCACAGCCGATTCGATCACTGTGATCGAACCGGCCGTATATCGGCGGGAAAATCGTTAGGTGTATGGGCCCCTTTAAAGTTACTTTTATTCAACCAGCAAGTAACTTTTTGACGGGAAATGACATAGGGGTCTCCCAAAAGATAATAAGACGATGTACAAGAGGCATTATTGTGGAAAGAGAAAAAAACATTTTTCAGCTTTTATTTACAAAAAGTGTTAAGTTCAAAATTATTCATACCCTTCACAAACTGACACAGCCTGTGGGGAAATCAAAAGTTCTATACCACTCCAAATAGTCCAAGCTGTTCTAAAGCATCCTAATTACCCTAATTAACTGGGAACAGCTGTTTAAATCAACTGAACAGGTGAAAAACAGCAGCTCTCTGCAGTTGGTTTGTGAACAGTCATGACTAAGACAACGGAGCTCAGTGAGGACCTGCGGCTGTGCATTGTGGCTGCTCACAAGTCGGGAAAGGGCTACAAGGCCATTTCTAAATGTTTTCCAGTTCCAGTGGCTATAGTGCAAAGTATTATTAAAAAATACAAGATGTTCCACACTGGTGGCAATGTCTCAAGGCAGACAATCCAATGGAGACTGCACACTGCTGGTTTCCATGGAAGCAGACCAAGGAGGATGCCACTTCTCCAGATAAGGCACGCAAAAGCTCACTTGGCCTTTGCAAATGCTAATCTGGACAAAGAAGAAGACTTCTGGTCTTCTGTGTTATAATCAGATGAAACAAAAATTGAATTGTTTGGTCACAATGATGTTTCCTTCATTTGGTGTAAAAAAGGAGATGCCTTCAACCCAAAAAACACCATCCCCACTGTCAAACATGAAAAAAATCTATTAACCCTTTGCACACTCACATGCAAATGTCCAAACAATTGCATTCACAGATTCACTCATCCAGGCACAACTGTTATCCCTTCAGCTAAATTAAAAGCCAGGGTTTTAGTTCACAGAAGAATGCATTCTTATGCTTAATCACCTATACTGCGCAGAAGTACCCAGGTAAACATAGGTGTCCTAACTCTGGCCCTGTAACATGCATAGTGCAGACATGCAAACACATTCATTGCATCAAACCTATCAATGGATTAGGAGCACACATCCTAACTTCCTCTCCTGGGAAAGACAGTGCATCTTACCAATCGCACAAGGGAGCTAACTTTATGTGTCCATGTGCACCATGCGCATACACCAGCATAAGCTGTCTGCATGCTGACAAACATACAGGGGAAGGGGGGAGTGCACCGAATTGGACCCTAGCCACAGGGGTCAATGATTAGAATAAACATACATATATCCAGGCACATCGCCTCTAGTTAGGACATTAAATAAATTATTAGGGAAAGGGAGGTGCTGAAGGGGGTGTGGCTAGAAAACAGAAAAAATCTATTAACCCTTCGCACACTCACATGCAAATGTCCAAACAATTGCATTCACAGATTCACTCATCCAGGCACAACTGTTATCCCTTCAGCTAAATTAAAAGCCAGGGTTTTAGTTCACAGAAGAATGCATTCTTATGCTTAATCACCTATACTGCGCAGAAGTACCCAGGTAAACATAGGTGTCCTAACTCTGGCCCTGTAACATGCATAGTGCAGACATGCAAACACATTCATTGCATCAAACCTATCAATGGATTAGGAGCACACATCCTAACTTCCTCTCCTGGGAAAGACAGTGCATCTTACCAATCGCACAAGGGAGCTAATGTTATGTGTCCATGTGCACAATGCGCATACACCAGCATAAGCTGTCTGCATGCTGACAAACATACAGGGGAAGGGGGGAGTGCACCGAATTGGACCCTAGCCACAGGGGTCAATGATAAGAATAAACATACATATATCCAGGCACATCGCCTCTAGTTAGGACATTAAATAAATTATTAGGGAAAGGGAGGTGCTGAAGGGGGTGTGGCTAGAAAACAGCAAAAATCTATTAACCCTTCGCACACTCACATGCAAATGTCCAAACAATTGCATTCACAGATTCACTCATCCAGGCACAACTGTTATCCCTTCAGCTAAATTAAAAGCCAGGGTTTTAGTTCACAGAAGAATGCATTCTTATGCTTAATCACCTATACTGCGCAGAAGTACCCAGGTAAACATAGGTGTCCTAACTCTGGCCCTGTAACATGCATAGTGCAGACATGCAAACACATTCATTGCATCAAACCTATCAATGGATTAGGAGCACACATCCTAACTTCCTCTCCTGGGAAAGACAGTGCATCTTACCAATCGCACAAGGGAGCTAATGTTATGTGTCCATGTGCACAATGCGCATACACCAGCATAAGCTGTCTGCATGCTGACAAACATACAGGGGAAGGGGGGAGTGCACCGAATTGGACCCTAGCCACCGGGGTCAATGATAAGAATAAACATACATATATCCAGGCACATCGCCTCTAGTTAGGACATTAAATAAATTATTAGGGAAAGGGAGGTGCTGAAGGGGGTGTGGCTAGAAAACAGCAAAAATCTATTAACCCTTCGCACACTCACATGCAAATGTCCAAACAATTGCATTCACAGATTCACTCATCCAGGTGCATTCTTCTGTGAACTAAAACCCTGGCTTTTAATTTAGCTGAAGGGATAACAGTTGTGCCTGGATGAAAGTTATGCTGGTGTATGCGCATTGTGCACATGGACACATAACTTTAGCTCCCTTGTGCGATTGGTAAGATGCACTGTCTTTCCCAGGAGAGGAAGTTAGGATGTGTGCTCCTAATCCATTGATAGGTTTGATGCAATGAATGTGTTTGCATGTCTGCACTATGCATGTTACAGGGCCAGAGTTAGGACACCTATGTTTACCTGGGTACTTCTGCGCAGTATAGGTGATTAAGCATAAGAATGCATTCTTCTGTGAACTAAAACCCTGGCTTTTAATTTAGCTGAAGGGATAACAGTTGTGCCTGGATGAGTGAATCTGTGAATGCAATTGTTTGGACATTTGCATGTGAGTGTGCGAAGGGTTAATAGATTTTTGCTGTTTTCTAGCCACACCCCCTTCAGCACCTCCCTTTCCCTAATAATTTATTTAATGTCCTAACTAGAGGCGATGTGCCTGGATATATGTATGTTTATTCTTATCATTGACCCCTGTGGCTAGGGTCCAATTCGGTGCACTCCCCCCTTCCCCTGTATGTTTGTCAGCATGCAGACAGCTTATGCTGGTGTATGCGCATTGTGCACATGGACACATAACATTAGCTCCCTTGTGCGATTGGTAAGATGCACTGTCTTTCCCAGGAGAGGAAGTTAGGATGTGTGCTCCTAATCCATTGATAGGTTTGATGCAATGAATGTGTTTGCATGTCTGCACTATGCATATTACAGGGCCAGAGTTAGGACACCTATGTTTACCTGGGTACTTCTGCGCAGTATAGGTGATTAAGCATAATAATGCATTCTTCTGTGAACTAAAACCCTGGCTTTTAATTTAGCTGAAGGGATAACAGTTGTGCCTGGATGAGTGAATCTGTGAATGCAATTGTTTGGACATTTGCATGTGAGTGTGCGAAGGGTTAATAGATTTTTGCTGTTTTCTAGCCACACCCCCTTCAGCACCTCCCTTTCCCTAATAATTTATTTAATGTCCTAACTAGAGGCGATGTGCCTGGGTATATGTATGTTTATCACTGTCAAACATGGTGGTGGGAACCTAATGCTTTGGGGTTGTTTTTTTCAGCCAATGGACCAGGGAACCTAATCACAGTAAACGTCACCATGGTAAAAGAGCAGTGCAAGTGGATTCTCAATGACAACATCAGGCAGTCTGCAAAGAAACTTGGCCTTGGGCACCAGTGCACATTTCAGCATGACAATGACCCAAAATACACAGCAAAAATGGTGAAGAAATGGTTAAACAACAACATTAACATTTTGGAGTGGCCCAGCCAGAGTCCTGCCTTGAATCCAATTGAGAATCTGTGGAGGGAGCTAAAGATATGGGGATGACAAGAAGATCCTCCAACCTGAAATATTTGGAGCTCATTGCTAAAGATGAATTGGCAAAAATACCCGTGGAGATGTGCAAAAAGCTGGTCTACAATTATAGGAAGTCGTTAGGAATCTGGTCATGCCACTTCCTGCCTGCTGATGGCAGCATTGTGTTGAACTCTCATAAACTTCTGTTATTCCACCAGCAGGTGGCTCTGGGGACTTTGCATAACCTGAACCTTCATTGTTTCACCACTAGGTGGCTCTATGCTTTTTGGAGACAGCTCTGCCAATACATGGGTTGCTCTCTATGGACTTGGCTTCAATCATGCAGCAGGTGTGTCCTCCTGAAATAAGAGCTCTGCAAGGAGTAACCTGTGCCAGAACTTTGTGCTCCCCAAACTTGAGTATCTGGACAACCCTGGTTTCCTGGTATCTTGTATTCCTGTGTCTACTACTTTGTTACTGAACCTATTTCCTGTCTGACCTCGATTCCTGCCTGCTCCTTTTGTACGGTGTTTGCTGGATTGTTGCCGGTTTATGCTTTGTTCTGACCGTGATTTTGTGCCTGCCTCTTTGTACTGCGATTGGTGTATATATTGTAAATATTTGTCCTGTGTATATGTGTATATATCCTATATATATTTAGGTATATAGAGAGATAGGGTTTTGCCTCTTTGTACATAGTTGCCACCACAATTCCTGACTTCTATACATAGTTTGTTATGCATGTGGTTGCATTGAATTTGCATAATACTGTATGCATGATTGTAAATAAACATTTTTGCACAGTATTTCCGTCTCAGTGTCTATGTTGCTGCAAACTGCGATCAATCCCAATTTCTCCACTCAGGCTTGTAACAGAAGTGTTTAATTTTTTCCACACTACTGCCTCTTGTACATCATCTTATTATCTTTTGGGAGACAACTAAGTCACAAATTGCCAGGGGTATTAATAATTATGGACAGCACTGTATACAGCAAAATTAGAAGGTAAGGTTTTCATTGTGAACTTATAATGCATTTCATGGATCTGGCCCACTTCCTCAGCCAATATGTCAAATGGCTGTCCCTCACAGTGGTATGAGCGCCTCTGTGGAATACCCGTAAAATGCGTTGTAAAATGGCAAATAAAACCCATTCAATTTCTGACTTTGATGTAATTGCAAGGCAAGTGATTCACGTACCTTCTTAAATAACCTTATTACCAATCACACTTAGGGACCTTCATAACCAATACTTGATTAAGCTCAGCATATGAAATAAAGAGGAAAACAGTATTTATATTTTTTTCAAAAATCATCTTAACTATGTGTACTTGTTAGCAGGTAGGAAAGGAACTGTCTCATTACTTTTTGGGAGCTTGCTTCAACTATTTCTATAAACAAATATATTTTTTCTCACTATTCCTTCCTTTTCGTATGTCTAGAAAGTTGAAAAAGATTCTATAAACTGATTGTTTACAGTTACACCAATATGACATTCATAAACTGTGGGTCCTTCATCAGAGAAAAAGTCACTCAGTCTCTGACACCATTTTGAACATTTTATTGTCACTGAAGCCCATAGTCATGCACTGGAGATACTTATTCAAACAGCCACCTCCAGTTCAATTTCATTTTTACTTAAAATATAGCCTGAAATAAATCTATTAAAGTGTTTTAAACATAGTCATATAGAATGGAAAAGGCTTCAAAACGCAAGTGTTGCTATGTTCCTAGAGGTTAATTTCAGCATAGAAAATTACCATCATTGAGGCAATCTTGGGTAATAGTAACATTCAGAGCATCCTCATAAGGCCAAAAGGCAGGAGTAGCTATAACCAAAAAAAATCTGCTGTACTAAGTCACAGAAACAACAAGATTGTCAAAGGAAAATGGTACGACTAGAGATGCAATCAGAGCTTTCTACGTTTCATTGGAGCACAACCATTTTGGCCATACAGTCACAAAATAATTCAGCATGCTTTAACTTATATTTAATTTAAATCTTTGTGAAAATGGGTAAGGGGTACATCAGTACTCAATGCTCATTTCACCTGGGGAGAGGGCAGGTATCTGGGGGTCCCCTTCATAAAGGTGACTCCCAGATGCCACCATGAACCCCCCAGGGCAAGGGCTCTGGGGGAGAGAGGGGATGGTTTTACTGCCTCTCTCTTTCAGAGCCCCCCCCCCCCCTCCATACCATAAACTATGTGGACTGGTATAGCCCAAGCTGCAGGGACCCACAAAGGCAGGGTTCCACAATTTTGCTATCCCAGCCTGCATAAGGAACAAAGGTTAAAGTAGCCTGTCCTGAGTGTGGGAAATGTTTCAGGCAGAAAGCTGACCTTCCTGCACATCAGAGAATTCACACAGGTGAACAGCCTTATTTGTGTCCTAAATGTGGGAAATTTTTTAGTTGGCAAACTAATCTCATTGCACATTAAGGAGATGTCACGCAGGAGAGTGTCATTTATATCCAGAGTGTAAGAAATATTATAGACAGAAATCTATTCTTCTTGCACTTCAGAGAGAGAATTGGAATGTGTGTAAGTACCTGTAGTGAAAACTTGTAATTATTAACGTCTTTGATGCAGATGGAAATATAATACTACAGTAAAACAGACATTAAATTACTATTCAGCAACCCCCTTTTTGGCTCATTATGCCTCAGATGAGAATTATAAACATGTGCCATCTAATATCAGACATCGCAACCATGCTATTACATTTTCAAGGGGAGTTTGGGAGAACTGACACATGCATTGGGGAACATACAATCTCTGTGCAGATGTTGTCCCCGTTGGCCATTGAATATGTGACCTTTACACTGTAAGGCAAGAGTACCCCCTGATTTGCCACCATGTCATTGCTAGTGACCATGTGCTGTATTCACTAAACTATGGTAAGCAGAAGAACATTTGCTAAGTCTTACCGCACGAGTATAATATGATATAGTACATTTAGCTCTACTCCTCGTACGATAAGACTTTTATGCACATTATTTTGATTACCGCAGTTTAATGAATAAACCCCATGTCACTTTTTTCTCGTCTAACCACTAGTATGAAAGTAAATATGCAGAAGCACATTATTCACACATGAGCGAGACTCTTTTAGCAAAGCAGACTGTACTCTCATAAAATGTGCAAGGTTATCTTTAGTAAATGAAGTCTTTGTACATTTGTTAACTGTAAATAAAAGGGAAAAGCCTGCTTGAAAATGGTTATAAATACAAATGCGTCAGTGCTTTCTTGGACAATTTCTATAGTTGTCCACCTCTAATGTGTATTCATGCCGGCCCATAAATGGACTCCTTTGCTATTTAAGCTAAAAAAAAAATGTATGGATAATTCACACATTCTATTAGTAGACAATAGCTATCAGCACAGTTAGCCTTGAATTGCACAGGTTTTTATTTGTGCTGCAGCACTTCACATTTGTCATCTTTACGTTTAATCTTATGGAATGCAAGGCAAGCAAGTTAACAAAACAGTGGAATGCACAGAATTCTAAATTATACTGTAAAAATGCATTAAATCTTTTGGGTTAGGATCTTTTGAGTACATTTATCTAGTAATGTTTTTTTTTTTTTCAGTTCAGTGAGCATGAATCATAACTTATAATATTTGACAGTTTATACTTCAAAAAAGGTATCAAATAAAAAAAAAAAAAGCATTCTTGTAAATAATTATAGAAATTAGGGATGATCGGAACCAGAAAAATCAGTTCCGCCGGAAATCACGGATTCCATCAGTGTTGAATTCTGTCACTATAAAAATTCCGCCGGATTTATCCTGAATTCCAGATTCCATTGGGAATTTTTTAAAAATCTCTCTCTCTCTCATGTACCATTATGATCAATCCAAGAGAAAAAGTAGCATGCTTAAGGATTTGTAGCGTGTCAAAACCCAAGTCACCATGGCTGGGAATTGAACCAAGGTCTCAGTGCGTGGTAGGTAGCTATACCACCAGCAACACTACATACTGAAGGCAGCCTAGCATGTACCAATATGATCAATCCAAGAGAAAAATGAGCTTGCTTAAGGATTTGTAGCCAGGCATGGCCTTGTCTTTTGTGTTCAAAAGTTGTCCAAGAGAACCCCAGATAGCCAGGTAGATTCATCTCTCTCTCTCTCTCTCTCTCTCTCTCGTACCATTATGATCAATCCAAGAGAAAAAGTAGCATGCTTAAGGATGTGTAGCGTGTCAAAACCCAAGTCACCATGGCTGGGGGTTGAACCCAAGTCTCAGTGCGTGGTAGGTAGCTGACTTATCCGCTATACCACCAACAACACTACATACTGAAGGCACCGTAGCATGTACCATTATGATCAATCCAAGAGAAAAATTAGCTTGCTTAAGGATTTGTAGCCAGGCATGGCCTTGCCTTTTGTGTTCAACAGTTGTCCAAGAGAACCCCAGATAGCCAGGTCGATTCATATCTCTCTCTCTCTCTCCTCCTCCTCCAGTTCAATTCAGTTCAATGGCATCAAGTCCTAGAGAGAGAGAGAGAGAGATAATTTTTCTCTTGGGTATATCACAATGGTACATGCTAGGCTGGCTTTAGCATGTAGTGTTGTTGGTGGTATAGCGGATAAGTCAGCTGCCTACCATGCACTGAGACGTGGGTTCAATTCCCAGCCATGGTGAGTTGGGTTTTGACATGCTACAAATCCTTAAGCATGCAACTTTTTCTCTTGGATTGATCATAATGGTACATGCAAGGCTGCCTTCAGTATGTAGTGTTGGTGGTATAGCGGATAAGTCAGCTACCTACCACACACTGAGACCTGGGTTTAATTCCCAGCCATGGTATGTAAGCTGGCTTTTGAAAAACTGCAATTCCCTACAAGATGATGGATGGGAGGAAGATGATGGATGGGAGGAGGAGGGGAGAGAGAGATTTTTTAACATTCTGGAAAATTCAGCGGAAATAAAACAATTTCCGCAGAATTCCGTTTCACAGGTTCAGCAATTCCGTTCCGACCGCCGGAATCGGAATTGACCTAATTCCGGCCGGAATCACGGAATTAAGAATTCAGCGGAATCCAGCGAGCATCCCTAATAGAAATGTTTAGAGTGCACCTAACATACAATTTGCACACTCAAGAAATAAGCTTGACATTGGAATTGTAAAGTGTAGGTGGTACTAATGCAAGAATAAATAAAACATCATATATGAGTGTTTTACCACTTACTGTACAAAATAACAAAATGTTTTAATGTGTAGCTCATCCCTGCCATTGGGCACACGCACGCTCTTGATGCTTGCCCCAGCCAACGGGAAAATGTGTTCCCTGAGACAATCAAAGTGCCTGTAAAGGAATAATCATTGACTTCAGTGAGAAGCCTATAACAACATTGCTTGCATACACTGAGCTCTGTTCAGAGCACACAGGATAAAATGTGTGGGGACTAGAGATGGCCTGAACGGTTCGCCGGCAAACGGTTCCCAGCAAACTTCCGGGGTTCACGATCTCGGAGAACTGCAAACTTTACCGGAAGATCGATTCGCCCCCATAGTGCATCATGAGGGTCAACTTTGACCCTCTACATCACAGTCAGCAGGCACATTGTAGCCAATCAGGCTACACTCCCTCCTGGAGCCCCTCCCCCCCCTTATGATAAGAAGGCAGCATCAGGCTTTTCACTCATTAGTGTCCCTGCAGTGATTAGAGAAGAGAAAGCTGCTGCAGACTCTCATAGGGAAAGATTAGTTAGGCTCTTGTAGGCTTCTTAGTATGCGCCTTGCTAAATCTTTTTGCTAAAAAAAAAAGCACCCCTCAACAGCTCTTTTGAGAGCTAATCTTGTTCTTGTGATCTATTTTTTTGTGTGTGTGTGTCCCACTGGCACTTGTGTTGCATAGACAGCCTTGTTAATTTCTACTGTGTGTGCCATTGCCAGGCCCAGCACATTCAGTGACTACCTGTGTGTGTGCCAGGTGCACATTGTAATACCCATCACTGCATATACTTACCTACCTGTTGTTCACAGTGCACCCACATACCTACGTGAGCTGAGCGCAAGCAGTGTCACTGTGCTTGTCTGGCACCTGTCTGTGTGTGACAGGTGCACATTATAATACCCACTGCAAATACCTACCTGTTGTTCACTGTGCACCCATCAACCTACGTGAGCGCACGCAGTGTCACTGTACCTGTCCAGTACCTGTCTGTGTGTGACAGGTGCACATTGTAATACCCACTGCATATATCTACCTGTTGTTCACAGTGCACCCAACCACCTACGTGAGCGCACGCAGTGTGATATACCACTCCGTGCATACCTGTTAACTGCACCTGTGTGACTGTACATTGTATTAGTCAAGTCAGTGCATACCTTTCACTTCATTCCCCCCCGATATGGACAAAATGGATAAAACAGGTAGAGGCAGACCCAGAGGAAGGCCACCCAGCAGGTCTGTGCGAGGTCGCGTTGATGTGATTTCGTGCGGCCCTGGCCCAAGGTACAGTGCTCAGAAGAAGGCACGTCCCATCAACTCCCAAGATTGTCAGGACGTGGTTGACTAATTAACACAGAACACCTCATCTTCTGCAGCCACCAGCCCTAGTACAAGAACCACAGCCGCTGCATTTGACACTTCGCAGGAGTTAATTGATGGGGAATTCACTGATTCACAGCCATTACTGTTACAACCAGATGAAGCCGCTAAGCAAGTTACACCACCTTATATGTCTGAGTTAGGCGGCAACACTATCGACATAACGTGCGAGGATGAGGATGATGAAGTACCTGCTGTTGGTGCAGTTCTGGAGGTGTCTGAGGCAAGCGAAGCTGGGCAGGATGATTATGATGATGATGACGATGATACAGATACCATGTGGGATTCTAAGAGACAAGATGACCAAGGGGACAGTTCAGAGGGGGAGCCAGAGAGGAGTAGCAGGAGACGAGTTGCTGAAAGAAACAGGGGGAGCTCATCGTCATTAACAGCTGGTGGCAGTATCCGGCGCCAGCCAACATGCCCTTCAACGTCAGTTGCTGATGCCACCTTAGTTCCATCACCCCAGGGAGGCTCAGTGGTTTGTACATTTTTTAGTGTGTTGTTCATAGATCAGAGCAATGCCTTCTGTTCTCTCTATCTCCAAAAATTGAGCCGTAGAAAGGCTAACACCGATGTAGGGACAACTGCCTTATGAAGGCACCTGCAGAAAAGGCGCAAACTGCAATGGAAAGAGCACCTGAGCAAAAGCAGCACACAAAAGCAAAGCCACCCTCCTTCTCCTCTTCCTCCTTCAGGTGCAGCATCTTCAGCTGCTTTCTCCCTTGCACCTTCACAGCCACCCTCCTCCACTCCGCCTCTGACCTTGAGCGGTTCCTGCTCCTCTGCCCACAGCAGCCAGGTGTCCGTGAAGGAAATCTTTGAGCGAAAGAAGCCAATTTCTGCCAGTCACCCCCTTGCCCGGCATCTGACAGCTGGATTGGCGGAACTGTTAGCTCGCCAGCTGTTACCATACCAGCTGGTGGACTCTGAGGCCTTTCGTAAATTTGTGGCCATTGGGACACCACATTGGAAGATACCAGGCCGCAATTATTTCTCTAAAAAGGCGATACCCAAACTGTACCGTGAAGTTGAGAGGCAAGTGGTGTAATCTCTGGCACACTGGTCTCCCAAGCACAGTCAGGGCAGGTACAATACTTACACAGCCCATTGGGTCAACTGGTGATCGGTGGCAAGCAGGGAGTACGTGGCTGTGCAGCGGATCAACTTGTGACACCTCCACGGCTTGCAGGCAGGCCTCCTGCCACCTCCTCTCCTTCTACTCCTCCTGCTACATCCTCTTCGCTATCATCCTCCTCCTTGGCTGAGTGGCAGTTCAACTCTACTGGTGCCGCAATCTCCTCTCCAGCTACACAGCCCCAGCTCCCCAGGGCCTATGCTGCATGCCAGGTACAACGGTGTCATGCCATCTTAGACATGTCTTGCCTCAAAGCGGAGAGTCACACTGGAGCAGCTCTTCTGGCTGCTCTTAGCAAACAGGTGGATAAGTGGCTGACCCCACACCAGCTGGAGATCGGCAACGCAGAGTGTGACAATGGCAGCAATCTAATTTCCGCTTTGAATTTGGGAAAGCTGACACATATACCCTGCATGGCACATGTGCTGAATCTAGTCATTCAAAGATTTGTGTCAAAGTACCCAGGCTTAGAGGACATCCTGAAGCAGGCCAGGAAGCTGTGTGGGCATTTCAGGCGGTCTTACACGCCCATGGCACGCTTTGCGGACATTCAGCGGAGAAACAACTTGCCGGTGAGACCCTTGATATGGGATAGCCCGACTCACTGGAATTCGACCCTGGTCATGTTATCTCGCCTGCTAGAACAGGAGAAAGCCATCACCCAGTACCTGTACAATTAAAGTAAAAGGATGCAATCTGGGGAGATGGGAATATTCTTGCCCAATAACTGGACACTGATGCGAAATGCATGCAGGCTCATGCAGCTGTTTGAGGAGGTGACCAATCTGGTGAGTCACAGTGAAAGCACCATCAGCGACTTGATCCTGTACACTTACTTCCTGGAGCGTGCCGTGCGTAAAATGGTGGATCAAGCTGTGGAGGAGCGTGAACAGGAACAGTTACGTGAGTAACAGTTGTGGGAGCAATTTTCGTCAGAACCAGATGTTTCCTCAACACCTGCGCAGCACAGAGGGGGAAGGAGGAGGAAGAGTCGTGTGGGGAAGATGTGGAAGGAGTTTCTTTGGAGGAGGAGAAGGCAGCAGCGGCAGAAGAACAACTGCAGCAGGCGTCGCAGGGGGCTTGTGCTGCTCGACGTTCCCGTGGTGGTGTTTGTGGCTGGGGGAGTAGGACGACTTACCTGAGGTCACTGAGGAAGAGCAAGAGGAGATGGATAGTATGTCTGGATCCAACTTTGTGCAGATGGTGTCTTTCATGCTGTCCTGCCTGTTGAGGGACCCCCGTATAAAAAAACTCAAGGGGAATGAGCTGTACTGGGAGACCACGCTAGGCACAAAGTGGTGGACATGTTACCAACTCACCAGAAGGCAGAAGGGATGCAGCACATGCAAAACAAGCTGGCAACTATGCTTTACAATGCGTTTAAGGGTAATGTCAAAGCACAAGGGAATAAAGGTACCACTGCCAGTAATCCTCCTCCTATGTCCACGCAGTCAAGGAGAGGATGCTCCAGCGATGTCATGGTGATGTGGGACATGCAGACATTCTTTAGTCCAAAGCCTCGCCTTACACCAACGCCTCGACTGGCAGGTAGCCGACTACCTGGCCTTAAGTGTGGATGTAGACACTGTGAGCAGCGATGAACCCTTGGACTACTGGGTGCGCAGGCTTGACCTGTGGCCAGAGCTGTCCCAATTTGCCATCCAACTTCTGTCTTGCCCTGCCTCAAGCGTCCTGTCAGAAAGGACCTTCAGCGCAGCTGCAGGCATTGTCACTGAGAAGAGAAGTCGCCTAAGTCACAAAAGTGTTCAGTACCTCACCTTTATCAAAATGAATGAGGCATGAATCCCAGAGGGCTACTGCCCGCCCGAAGACTAAGTCAGACCCCACACACAGCATCTCTGCCTGCATGCCGTGTGACTGCCTGCCCCAAGACTAAGACGCTCACCTAAGTCGATCCCACAGGCCACTTGACTGCCTTCTCTGCCACCACCAACAGGGTCCAGGACTCCAGGTGGATTCCTGAATTTTTAGGGCCATTGCTAGCAGCGGCCGCTATACTAATTTTTCTGGTGCGTTTACATGCCTGCCTAATTTTTCTGGCTGCACTGCAGCTGCAACAATAAAACAAAAGGCATGTACATGTGCAAATTCCACTTCATGATCATTACCTTGCCACGGTGAAGGGACTTGCGTATCACAATAAAGCAATGACCGACGGCTATATGAGTGTCTCGGGGGGAGGGGGGGTCACAACCCAAGATAATAAAGTCGTTGCGTCATTGTGGACAGACCAAATTTGATCAGCTGGACGTGGACAGTCACTGTTCTATCATTGAGCTACCACAGCCCGGCGACCATATGGGCTTGAAAACCGCCATGGCCTGCACTCTGGCCATGGTGTGCACCAGTCCAGCACGACCGTCACTACACAAACCGCTGTTTGCGGTGCATTACACAGTGAGTTTGGTGTGTCAGTGTGAAGCAGTACTCTAATTACACTCCCTGATTTTTGTATACACATGCAAGACGTTTTAAAGCACTTTAGGCCTGCAATTTAGCATTCAATGTGATTTCTGCCCTTAAAACACTGCTTTGTGTCAAGTTCAGATTTTTTCCTGGGACGTTTGGCATCTATCCCACTCTGCCATACCCCCCCTCCAGGTGTTGACCCCTTGAAATATATTTTCCATCACTTTTGTGGCCAGCATAAATGTTTCTAGTTTTCAAAGTTTGCCTCCCCATTGAAGTCTATTGCGGTCCACGAAAGTTTGCGCGAATCGAACGTTTGGCGAAGGTTCGCGAACCTAAAATCGGAGGTTCCGGGCCAACACTGGTGGGGACATCCAGGAGTGAAAAAAATACATACAAAAAACACATTTCACACTACATTATATTTTACATATATTAAATAAAAAAGTATGCACTCCTCCTTCCGCCAGTCCCCTGCCCACCATAGTCTGCCATCTCACTTAGCTGTACAAGAGCAATACCTTCTAAGTTACATGCCCAAGAAGACAAGAGCATGTCTCACAATGTACTGCATACATTTCCTTGCAGCAAGATACATTAGGGCTGATTATCAAAGCTTTTCAGTTGAATTATCTCACCCTACTTCTTATCTCGCAGTTTATCTCTTCTTAAATGACTTAACGGATGATTTATCTCACCTTATATGTTTATTGCATGCATTAGCTCTCCCTACAGTTGAGGAGAAAAATAAGTAAGCTTTGTGAATTAACCCCATTATTGCACCAACAGAAATATGCTGAAAAACCATGCTCTCAGCTAAGGTAAGGGCACTTTAACATGAGCATCTTGGCACTCATTTTCCCAGTGGTTTTCTTCGTCAAAAACTGTTGTCTTATTCCAAGTAAAATATGTTTCATAGAACTCTAGAGCAGGGCTTTTCAACCCTGTCCTCAATTACCACCAACAGTGCATGTTTTGTGGAAATCCAAAGAGGTAGTTAATCAGCTCTGCTGAGACACTAATTACCCTTACCTGTGCATGTTTGTGGTTTGCACTGTTGGTGGTACTTGAGGACAGGGTTGAAAAGCCCTGCTCTAGAGGACTATCAGGAGCAGAACATTGAGGCATTCATTCAAAATTGCATCTACTGAGTGTGAGAAACGAGGCAGCTGCGGCGAACAGCGCCGCCGCAGCTGCCTCCACGCGGCCATCCGTATCCTTGGCGACGGAACGTTCTTTCAGGCAGGGGGTCGCCGTAGCACACAGGCGGGTGCACAGACGGGACCTTTATGCGGGGAGGAAGCCCGCCAGCTGACCTGTCGGTCGGCTGACGTCAGAGGAGTTCCACGGCGCCCGGGATTGGCTGATTCAAGGGGGTGTGCCAGTGGGGTCTCCTCTGCTTCATAAGCCTCCGGGCTTCATTGTAGGATTGTCTGTTGTTGTGAATACTTGCGTGTTAGCGCGCAGACCTTAGGCTAGTTCCCTGGTGTTGATACTAAGGATTTCACACCTAGTCTAGGATATTGCTTTATTGCTATTGTTACTTGTAGACTAGTTCCCGGGTGTTGATGTCACGGATTTCACACCCAGACTAGGATATTACTACTGTATTGATCTCCTGTGTATGACTCTTAGCTTTTACCTCTGACTCTGATCCTGCCTTCTGATCCTGTACTTTCGCCTATCTGCCTACCTGTTGCTGAACCTCTGCCTGATTACCGTTTACTCTCTTGTCTCACGATTTTGTACCGATACGTACCTCTCTGTTACCGACCCTTGCCTGCCTGACCATTCTACTCGCCAGTGGGCTCTCGCCACTGGTGAGGTGTTTACTGCGCCAGCTCCGCTGGTTAAGCAACTCTGCTAGGCTATAGTTCAGCCTTAATTACCTGCTCACTAGGCATCTGTCATTTTAGTATTACTGTATCTCTAGGCTGCAGTACAGTTTGACTCACCCGCCCCTCAGGTGTTCATTTGCCAGCAGTATATTCTGAATCACCCGCTACTCGGGAGATTCAGCCCCTTCAGTATTGTTTCTCCAGATTGCTGGAGCTTGTATGCTAGTGCACGCTGCGTGTACTGATAGTACCTCACCAGCCCCTCTGGTGAGGTTCCTTCAAACTATTAAAGTTACGGTTGCACCCAAACCCTTAAACATTATTTGGTGTCCAGAGGTTAGCCATACTTGTATTATTGGTGATTCTGCAGATCACTAATAATCAGGTATATATCTGTATTGTCAGTGATACTGCAGATCACCAATAATCAGATACTCTCTGTGTGCTGATACCAACCGTTACACTGAGTGATAGAAAAAATTATTTGCAAGTAGTGTATCAGAAGGAGTTGATGCTGTCGAAATGCTCATGAGTAAACATTGTGAATGGTAGAACCAAAGAAGCCTGCGAGATCAACATGGACCATGCAGACCATCAATAAGCTTCTACAGCTAGGCAGACACTTTTGTGGTGTGTCACTATTGTGAAGTTTTTTTTTTATAAATTAAACATTTTATCACATAAAAACCTTTATCGAAAATAAATCTATTAAACACTAGGGTCCTCATTACTTATTCTTGATTGATATATCATTTGAACATTGATTAGCAGCTGACGTTCTTTTCATCAACATAATGCAAAGTGAAAATACAAAGTCAAAATCCACATAACTTCATACTGCTCTAATTGATAGAAAGCTAGTGATGGTGGCTATTTAGGCAATATTTCTTTTGTTGAAACCTTTTCTATATCAAGTAATACCAGTAAATCTCAATGGGTATCATGTACAGAGGACAGTAAATCTGCTGTGTGCAGGCAGCGCATGGAAATTCTACCGGTACTAACGGTGCAATGCGCACATTGATATGGTAATGCAAGGCATTACCATCACAACATGAATGTTACCCTGGTAATGTGCATGGCGCTAATAATGTAATCATAGGTAGGACAAATTTACTGGCTTTTTGTGCATTAGGCCCATGTTCCGTGATTGAATGTCAATTGAGGATATGTCAACCATTGACCAGATCAGCTAAATGTTGCATAGTGTATGCCTGGCTTTTGCACTTGTCATTACAGCCTCGCACTTTAGCCCCAGTCGCTAAATGAAAGAGGAACTTCAGTGAAAATAATGTGCTGGTGCTCACATCACACTGTGGGAGGGGTTTTACCACAATATCAGCCATACAGAGCCTCCTAATGAACCGTTGGAGAAAAGGAAAATATTTCTCATGGGAAAGGGGGTATCAGCTACTGATTGGGCTGAAGTTTAATCCTTGGTTACGGTTTCTCTTTTAATTTACTGAATTTCCCCTTTTTCAAAGCAACGCCGTTTATTATACTATGCTTTAAAATTGTCAGTCCACTTGCTATAGTTATTTTACACCTGTATTTGACAGTAAAACCAAGCTGTGTTAGTTACTTCATGTGCCCTAGTACTCCCTCAATCTCTGGTAAAGCAACCTTCCTCCATAGTATGTATCAGCTTGGCAATCACTGAGCTTTTAACTGGTAGAGAACAGTTACAGTATGTACACACTTTAGATTTTCCTCAGTCTAAATAATTGTTTTTTTTAAGTTTCAGGTGGAAATCTAGGGTGTGTACATGTGTGCCCCAATGTTGCTGGCTTCACTAGTAGTGATGTGTTCAGCTGGATCACTGCCCAACAATTCTTATTGTTTCCCATGGGAACTTAAAATGTCTCCTACTTACCTCTTGGCTGAGCAATAAGCACTGATTAGCTGAAAACCAAAGATCAGGTCTGTACAGCAATTGCTCCCAAACTTTTACCCAACCTGGTGTTTAGAGATCATTTATAAGTTACAGAGTGTTTACATTTGTGTACTAAGCATTTGCAAATCTTAAAGAGAATCTGTACTCTAAAATTCTTACAATAAAAAGCATACCATTCTCTTTCTTCTGTTCTCCTGGGCCCCTCTGTGCTGTTTCTGCCACTCCCTGCTGCAATCCAGGCTTGTAATTGCCATTTTTATGCAGTGTTTACAAACAAAAAATATGGCTTCTAACCCAGACTGTGATACGCTAAGAACAGCTTACTGTGTGACTCATGCAGAGCTTGGAGAGGGTGTGTATAGCTTCTGGCAATGACAAGCAGTGCTGCACATTTCACACATTCCAGCCTAAGACCAACAGAGACGACAGAGGAAAGAAGATACGATTTATTACAGAGACAGTGCAACTAGAAAAGGCTGCAGTAAGACAGACCACAGTAGAACCGGCATAGGAACTTATAGGGTAGAAGAAATAAGGCTCAAAATTTTGTTACAGAGTCTCTTTAAGACAGTACAAAATACATAATTTCCTGCTTCCTGTAGCTGCATGAAAATACACACTCTAATAATGCCACTTGGTTAACTATTTTATCTGCTGATAACTGAAGTGAGGCATAAGTGGCATTCAGCAGATCAGAACATATGATTTTGAAACTCAACACTTCTTAGGCAGCTTTCCAGTAATTCGGAATAGAGTTCATGAACCTTTGGCTTCAGTTCACCTGTCCTATTTAAGGCTGGTTATATTGTAGTAAATAAATGTCCACAGTGCTAAAATTAAAAGTAATACCACTTTTATTGCTTGCAATCTATAGCAAAAATCACAGACCTTACACTAATAATGATATTAGCACCAGTCCCCTTTAAAACCACAAATGCATACAAACACATGCAACCACACATGCAATCTCACTGCAGTGAGTTGATAGGGCAAAAATAGTTAAAAATGTATGGGATCCCAGAAAAATATCAAGTAAAATTCACTGTGAAAAATATTGCTGAGAAAAAAATTAATCTCCTGATTATAAGGAATCATGTGTCCATGAGATATATGCAAATCTGTAATTTGCAAATGCAATGCTCAATGGATGTATTCTAATGTCCAATTCCTTGAAAATAAATGTGATGTCAATAATTGGATGCACTGGAGTGTAGATATTGGTACACTGGTATAATCACAGAGGCGTTTACATTACCTTCCGCTGTCCGGTGATAGTGTCTGCAGGCACCACTGCCTCAATCCCCCGCTAGTGTGCCCAGTGACAAAGTGGGAGAAGCTGTAAGCCACAAGCGGAGTGGGATGCTGGAATAGCAGTTCGGATCCTTAACAGGCTCTTCCGCCCAACGGCTGTCAGACGGGAGTTCTGCGCTGCAAGCTAGTTCAGGATATCCTGCAGTGACGTCACTGTTTGAGTGAAGATGCTTACGTTTCAAGGGGTACGCCCCTCTTCTTCAGAGCGGTTAATCACCTCGCTGAACTCCGCTTTTCAGTGCTTCCTCTCTGCAACCTCAACTCTGGTTTTATTGTACGTTGACTGCTGTTGACTACAGGCCAACTACAGTTTCATACGTTTGCCCTCGGCTTGATATTGAGTTGAGAACAGGAAGACCAAGGTCTACCCCACAATGGTTTAGAACACTGTCTGTCAGACTGGGCATGTACTAATTTCTAATATCTTGTTTAACACAGCAGTAGAAAATCAGTTTTATAGCCCTCCCCAAAAATGTCCCATCTAACTATCTTCTCATCACTCTACATAGCTAACTAGTTAGATTACCAAGCTTTGAATGTTTGGTGGCTTTAAAATGGCTAATACTTAAATGTCCTGGGGAAACCAACATGCCAAGTGATCATCCAATAGGATACTTATCTCAACATGATGTCTAGAGTCCATGTAGAGAGCCATATTTCTCACCACAAAAAATTCCATGTTCTTGCTCATCTACAACTTCTTATTGAATGTTGTGAAGGACTGAGCCATATGAGATAGTCCATTGAGTTTTCCAGTTAACATCTCAGTGGTTCAGGTTTGATTGTTCTCAAATCAAATATGCAGTGTAAGAATTTCCCTTGAACATGAACACTACTCCTATGTAGGGATTGGCGTTATTGTTTTTCCTAGGAAACAAACAATAAGGATATCTTAACCCTAAGCTACATATATCAATAGTCATAAACCACTGCACCTTCTGTGGATATCTTGCATCACTTCTGTCAGGAGGTATGAATCACTTGTATTTTTTTTCTCTCAATAAGTTTTTATTGAAGTTTGAAATGCAATTACAGTATTAAACATGTGTTACAGATACATTCAAAGTGATAACACAAAGTGGAGGCAATTGGTTGTAATAAAATATATCATACATTAGATCTTACAGTAAGTCCTATGTATGACTGCTCTACTAATCATAAAGCTTAGTGACTCCAAAATTGCAAGGTTGTCACTGTAACCATCATACAACTATAAAACTGCCATGTATCTCTTGGAACTTGCAGATAGCTAAAACATATATCTGAAACATAAATCTGAAACATAGAATAATAAGCATAGAACATAAAATTGAGCAAATCAGTTCAGTTGGGTAATGAACCTCATGAGGTTATAACCGGAGGTGGTCTAAGAACACTGTTTAACCCTAGGGCTCCAATCATAAAAGATGGCACAACTGGCAGAGGGGATTTAGGAGGGGGGGAGGGTGCTGGGAGTGGGAAGACTTAAAAGTGATCCATCTTTTAATATGGAAATAATGGATTTCTATTGGCTGATTCTATTTTAGCGTATGTTGTAGATTATGTGAACTTTGGGGACAAGGCATTCCAGTCGTATTTCCAATCGTATAAATGGGTAGTTTGGTTGTTACGAGTCGGCTTCTAAGGAGTTTCTCCATGTGCAGGTTAGTTTGTAGCATATAAATTAGTTGTGTGATGTGTGGTCTCTCCACTTGTTTACAATTAGAGATGATTAGGTAACTAGCTATACAGCATACAATGGAGGAAATAATTATTTGACCCCTCACTGATTTTGTAAGTTTGTCCAATGACAAAGAAATGAAAAGTCTCATAACAGTATCATTTCAATGGTAGGTTTATTTTAACAGTGGCAAATAGCACATCAAAAGGAAAATCGAAAAAATAACCTTAAATAAAAGATAGCAACTGATTTGCATTTCATTGAGTGAAATAAGTTTTTGAACCCTCTAACAATAAAAGACTTAATACTTAGTGGAAAAAACCTTCTTTGCAAGCACAGAGGTCAAACGTTTCTTGTAATTGATAACCAAGTTTGCACACATTTTAGGAGGAATGTTGGTCCACTCCTCTTTGCAGATCATCTCTAAATCCCTAAGGTTTTGAGGCTGTCTCTGTGCAACTCTGAGCTTGAGCTCCCTCTATAGGTTTTCTATTGGATTAAGGTCCGGAGACTGACTAGGCCACTCCATGACCTTAAAGGGAACCAGAGATGAACGATTCACACAAAATAAACATATCAGTTGATAGCTTGTAAAGAATAAATGCTCTACCCGATAATTTCACCACTCTGGTGTGCCTTTTTGAGTGCTTTTTATCCATTATTGCTCCAGGAAATATCCAATTTGGCCGCCGGCTCATATTCCTTCTGCTTCCAGGTTATGAGGTGTTCTGGATGTGCTGTCTAGGCTATATGAGACTATAGACAAGCAGGGCTGCTGTAGGCTTTCATCTGTGTGCTTTCAACTTCATATTCTGGTATGCTTTGTGGCTGCCTGTAGGAAGTGTCTCTCATAGTAATGAAACTGCATACAGTAGATAATAATGACAGGCTGCACAGACAGAGCACACAGATCACACAGCCACACTTGTCTGTTAGACAGAGATTTTTCCTGCAGCAGCAGCCCCTCCGATGTCATCACAGCTCTCAGTATGTAAAGCATGAAATTTGAGCCAGGAGGGGGAAGGCTTGGGCTTGAAAAGACTCCACAGAAGAGTGACTCAGCTATAATGATTCCAAGTCAAACCTTGACTGAATAGTCGGTGGATTCTTATCACAGTTGATAACAGATAGATTAGACTGAGAAGAATAAAACTAAAAGCAAGGTAGGTGTTTACTGTCATGTTCCCACTGATAAATGTAATAAATTACATGAGGGTGCTTCGTCTCTGGTTCTCTTTAATGTGCTTCTTCTTGAGCCACTCCTTTGTTGCCTTTGCTGTATGTTTTGGGTCATTGTCGTGCTGGAACACCCATCCACCACCCATTTTCAGTTTCCTGGCAGAGGGAAGGAGGTTGTCGTTCAGGATTTCACGATACATGGCTCCGTCCATTTTCTTGTTAATGCAATTAAGTTGTCCTGTGCCCTTAGCAGAAAAACACCCCCAAAGCAAAATGTTTTCACCCCCATGCTTGACGGTGGGGACGGTGTTTTGGGGGTCATAGGCAGCATTTTTCTTCCTCAAAACACAGCGAGTTGAGTTAATGCCAAAGAGCTCTATTTTGGTCTCATCAGACCACAGCACCTTCTCCCAGTCATTCACAGAATCATTCAGGTGTTCATTGGCAAACTTCAGACGGGCCTGCACATGTGCCTTCTTGAGCAGTGGGACCTTGCGAGCCCTGCAGGATTTTAATCCATTGCGGTGTAATGTGTTGCCAATGGTTTTCTTGGTGACTGTGGTCCCTGCTAATTTGAGGTCATTCACTAACTCCTCCCGTGTAGTTCTAGGATGCTTTTTCACCTTTCTCAGAACCATTGACACCCCACGAGGTGAGATCTTGCGTGGAGCCCCAGAGCGAGGTCGATTGATGGTCATTTTGTGCTCCTTCCATTTTCAAACAATCGCACCAACAGTTGTCACCTTCTCTCCCAGCTTCTTGCTAATGGTTTTGTAGACCATTCCAGCCTTGTGCAGGTCTACAATTTTGTCTCTGACATCCTTGGACAGCTCTTTGGTCTTTCCCATGTTGGAGAGTTTGAAGTCTGCTTGATTGATTGATTCTGTGGACAGGTGTCTTTTATACAGGTGACTAGTTAAGACAGGTGTCCTTAATGAGGGTGACTAATTGAGTAGAAGTGTGGGAGCCAGATCTCTTAATGGTTGGTAGGGGTTAAAAAACGTATTTCACTCAATGAAATGCAAATCAGTTGCTATCTTTTATTTAAGGTTATTTTTTTTAATTTTCCTTTTGATGTGCTATCTGCCACTGTTAAAATAAACCTACCATTGAAATGATACTGTTCTGAGACTTTTCATTTCTTTGTCAGTGGACAAACTTACAAAATCAGTGAGGGGTCAAATAATTATTTCCTCCACTGTATATGTGTAATTGTCAATCTATATCGGGTTGGGAATTGATGTAGGCCAATAGAGAAAAGGGACAATTTAGGGGATAAATCGAATCTATATCCTATTCTTTTTAGGATTAGTTGTTTAACTTCATCCCAGAAGGGGGTTATTATGTCACATTCCCATAAGAGATGAAGTAGGGCACCAGTTTGTGCACTTGTATATTTTTTTTTAAGAAATAGTCTCTTGTTTTACTTGTGATATATATAGGAATAATTAAAAGGGTGGTCTCCATTGTCAAAGGGGGTGCCCTTAAAGTAGATCCGAGATAAACTTTTACTCATTGCATAATTGTGTTCCTTTCATATAGATTATAGGGCATACCTCAAGCCAAACATTTTATTTTTGTTTTTGTTATAATACTCTAATTCCCTATAAACTAAACAAGCCTTGCCCACAGCTTCTCCAGAGAGCCTTGGCACTCTGAGCCTTAGCAGCAAGGGCTTATGGGAGCTCACTCTGGGCAGGAGGAGGAGGTTACTGGCCAGAGATTTCAGAGGCAGAGAAGAGGAGGGAGGAGGAGAGGGAAGTGAAGTTTTCACAGGCTGAGGGCTGGAAATACAGATCAGCTTGCCTGTGTGTAATGTGTCAAACAGAACTTGGCCGCTCTCATTGTATCACAGGAATAAATAATCATAAACTGTTGAAGCAGTTTGCAGCTAGATTTGCTATGTAATCTAATCTAAACTTTAGATAAGATACATAGGGCCATATGCAATTCTCTTTTTCACCTGAGTTTTCACCTAGGAGATACTTTTTCATCTTTGATTTTAAATAACTTTCCAGTACTTTTCAACTAAAAAAGTGCCAAAAAGTTGGTGAAAAAGGACTATCAAAATTATTTTAATCATTTTCTTGCCTTCTGGGGGCTTAAAGGCATTTTATTGACAAGTTTAAAAATATCACCTAGGAGAAAACACAGGTGAAAAAGTGAATTGCATATGGGCCATAGACAAGTTACTTGTTATAGTTAGTTTTTCATCTTGGATCCGCTTTAACAAGTACACTCTATCCAGCCACTACCCCATGATCCCAGCCCAAGTACCCCCAAAGGCTGAGAACCTTGGATACACCACATTAAAGATCATGACCCATTTTTTATAATACTCTGTAAAAAAATATTTAAAACATTCTACAACAAATTTATAAACATATAACAAATCTTAGACTCTTGGCTTTAACACTGCAAACAGCAGTAGCAGCTTCAGAGTAATTTTCACCCTTAGACTAATAAGCAACAGTTATATTTGAGCATGCGGTGCATCTTGAATCAATAGGCCAAAATTAAAGTACCAAAACAAATCATTCTGACATTGGTATTAAATATGGATAAGCTTTTTATGTAATTCCTATGGTGACCTAATTAGCATAGAAGTAACACTGGCAGTTACTAGTCCTTAGCATAATTATTTTATTAATTTTCCACTTGCTCTGTCCACATAATTGCCTCTTCATCATACTGTGAAGTCACGCTGCTATGGAATCTCAACAAATGTTTTTGGAAATTGCCAGTCTTCAGCACTGCACATGGCGAATGATTTTATAGCTCTGCTTGATCTATACATTTAGCAACTAGGTGAAAGAGCTCCTCAAATAAGTACACCACAGCTTTTATTTTGTGAGAAAAAGCAAAAACGACACAATAAAGTGAAAGCACATTCACACAGAAAAGCAGGGGTAGTATGATTACAATGAGGCCATTTGCTTTGAACTAACAGTACTCGACTAGGATAATGTACCAGGGGGTTGTATGCAGCAAGCCCACAGGAATTTCTTTGTGTTTAAGTTTTAAGAAACGATTTCAAATCATTATTCTCACAGAGTTTGCATTGAAAATTCACAATTCCAAGCAGGACAAATTGAACCTTGCTCGTACTTCTGACCAATTATTTATACTTTACAACATACAATACTGTTCTTTAGAAACATATACATTTACACAGTGTGTCTTCTACCCTTCCACAGAGTTTAGCATACGTAATGCTCAGAGAAAGAGAATCTACAAAAAATGTATTGTACTTTATTGCAAAGTTGAAAAAAAATGTAAGTGGGATCCATGTGAGTCATCCACTCACTTACAAAATGCTAAAACCATTGTTAGTTATTTACTTATTTATTTTTTTAACCAAGATGGTTGACCAGTCTTCCAGTCTTATTTTTGTAATTCTATGATTAAAATCAACCCACATTTAATTTAATTCAATCCATCATCTACAGAGTTATTTATAAGTGGATAGTGTTTTCATCACATATAAAGGGATTCCTAAGAACAAGGATGTAAGGCATTTTGCATATAGTTGAGGTTTTGTTTTGATGATGTATTTA
The DNA here is from genome assembly GCF_040937935.1 of Hyperolius riggenbachi. NCBI lineage: Eukaryota > Metazoa > Chordata > Amphibia > Anura > Hyperoliidae > Hyperolius > Hyperolius riggenbachi. Next base: position 153,363,636 of record NC_090646.1, read on the forward strand.
AATGTTACATAGTCTTTACAAGCCTGACTAAAAAACACAAATAGTTCCTTAACCACAATAATCAGGCTATGTACAAACCTGCAGCTGTGAGTTGTTTTAGTACCACTGAATGTGGACATCCAAACAACCAGAACTCACCATCTGATGGGCAGCACATTGGTAAGTGATCTTGCCTTGCAGCACTGGGTTCCCAGTTCAAATCCCAGCAAGGGCACTATCTGCAAGGAGTTTGTGTGTTCTCCTTATGCCTATGTGGGTTTCCCCGGGCATTCCAGTATCCTCCCACATCTGATAACATACAGATAAGTTAATTGGCTTCCCCCTAAATTGGTCATAGTCTACGATACATACACTACACTACATGATACATACATAGATATAGGACTATGGTAGGGATTAGATTGTAAGCCCCTCTGAGGGACAGTTAAGTGACAAGACAATATACTCTGTACAGCACTGCGGATGATGTTGGCACCATATAAATACTAAATAATAATTATCAATTTCCCATTAAAACCATGTAAAGAATTTATGCAAAGATGGTAAAAAATTTGCAGTGATTTTGTTTCTAAATGAGAGCATTAGGATAGTCTCTCCCTGTGATGACAAACAAACTTTTTCAGATTCCAAGATTTCTGTACAAGGAACTAATCTGATTACTTCCCCTTTCCTTAAATTGACAGTAGGTGTCCTGTTCCACATCATCAGTAGTCAACCTGCGTTTTTTTATAATGTTGATTAAACATGATAAAACATGTTTAGTATATACATTGATTCAATCAATCGTTTAATTCACAATACTGTTCCTGGGAATAGACGTGGAACCACCCAAAGTCAGAGGACATTCACGAGAGACATTCTCGAGAAACTACTAGCGGTGTTCTCGCTCACCCTATTATCTAATATGAAATGCAGTTGAAAACATATTTACCGGCATCAATAATAGCCAAATTGGATAAGTCAACAGACTACTAATGCTGGGAATGTGGAGGAAACCTCTGCTTATTTCCTCCAGATGATGTAGCATTGCTCACAATTGTTCCCAAATGGCACTGACTTAGAGATGGCCCGAACAGCTCGCTCGCGAACGGTTCCAGGCGAACTTTGGGTGGTGCACGTTTGCTGGCGATGGCGAACTTTTGCGGAAGTTCGGTTCGCACCCATAATGCTCCATTAGGGTCAACTTTGACCCTCTACATGACAGTCAGCAGACACATTGTCGGCTATCAGACTACACTAACTCCTGGAGCCCCACCCCCCCTTATAAAAGGCAGGCAGTGCCGGCCATTACAATCACTTGTCTGCCAACAGTAATTTGAAGGAAAGTAATAAGAAGGAACAGCTGCTGACAGACTAGGGAAAACTTAGTTAGACTCTTGTAGGCTTGTTAGCTTGCTCCTGGTTGATTATTATTTCTTAAATAGCTCCCTCCTCCTTCCTCCTCCGGAGGAGGATCTTGTCTTCCAGGGATTTGTAGGATATCAAAAGCACGCTCACATACATTGGCCAGGAATCAAACCCAGGTCAACTGTTTGGAGGGCAGCTAAGCTCACCACTATACCACTAACACTACAGGCTGAAGCCAGCCTAGCTGGCCTGGGGAGGATGAAAAGCTAGGTGGCCATGCAAACATTCCTGCTAACGCTTACTTGTGTCTTACAACACATTGGCTTAAGACTTTACCAAATCCACTGCTCCAATATGGGGAAGCTTCTCTGTTTGCTGTTTCTTTGTTTTTTGTTTTTTTAAGTGTGGTGTCACAGTTCACTCATCTCTTCAACTACAAGAAAGGCCCAGGAGTAGTCTTAGCTACTGTAATATCTATGTTACGGCAGGACCCTTATTACACTTTATCTTACAGGGCTATGGAAACCGTTTTGCCCATGAGATAAAGCGAGGTGTAAAAATGAAATCATGCCTAGCAGAGGATGGTTTCGATCAGTCAACCTCTGGGTTATGGGTAGTGTTGGGCGAACAGTGTTCGCCACTGTTCGGGTTCTGCAGAACATCACCCTGTTCGGGTGATGTTCGAGTTCAGCCGAACACCTGATGGTGTTCGGCCAAACTGTTCGGCCGTATGGCCGAACTAAGAGCGCATGGCCGAACGTTACCCGAACGTTCGGCTAGCGCTGTGATTGGCCGAACGGGTCACGTGTAGTGTTGGGCGAACATCTAGATGTTCGGGTTCGGGCCGAACATGGCCGCGATGTTCGGGTGTTCGAGCCGAACTCCGAACATAATGGAACTCAATGGGGACCCGAACTTTCGTGCTTTGTAAAGCCTCCTTATATGCTACATACCCCAAATTTACAGGGTATGTGCACCTTGGGAGTGGGTACAAGAGGAAAAAAAAATTAGCAAAAAGAGCTTATAGTTTTTGAGAAAATCGATTTTAAAGTTTCAAAGGGAAAACTGTCTTTTAAATGCGGGAAATGTCTGTTTTCTTTGCACAGGTAACATGCTTTTTGTCGGCATGCAGTCATAAATGTAATACATATAAGAGGTTCCAGGAAAAGGGACCGGTAACGCTAACCCAGCAGCAGCACACGTGATGGAACAGGAGGAGGGTGGCGCAGGAGGAGAAGGCCACGCTTTGAGACACAACAACCCAGGCCTTGCATGAGGACAAGAAGCGTGCGGATAGCAATTTGCGTTTTGTCGCCATGCAGTCATAAATGTAATACAGATGAGAGGTTCAATAAACAGGGACCGGAAACGCTAACCCATCACAGATGTTCATTGTTCATGTTACTTGGTTGGGGTCCGGGAGTGTTGCGTAGTCGTTTCCAATCCAGGATTGATTCATTTTAATTCGAGTCAGACGGTCTGCATTTTCTGTGGAGAGGCGGATACGCCGATCTGTGACGATGCCTCCGGCAGCACTGAAACAGCGTTCCGACATAACGCTGGCTGCCGGGCAAGCTAGCACCTCTATTGCGTACATTGCCAGTTTGTGCCAGGTGTCTAGCTTCGATACCCAATAGTTGAAGGGTGCAGATGGATTGTTCAACACAGCTATGCCATCTGACATGTTGTCCTTGACCATCTTCTCCAGGCAATCGGTGTTGGAGGTGGATCTGCACGCTTGCTGTTCTGTGTGCTGCTGCATGGATGTCAGAAAATTTTCCCACTCCAAGGACACTGCCGATACCATTCCCTTTTGGGCACTAGCTGCGGCTTGTGTTGTTTGCTGCCCTCCTGGTCGTCCTGGGTTTGCAGAAGTCAGTCTGTCGGCGAACAACTGGCTAGAGGAGGGGGAGGATGTCAATCTCCTCTTTAAAGTCTCCACAAGGGCCTGCTGGTATTCTTCCATTTTGACCTGTCGGACTCTTTCTTCAAGCAGTTTTGGAACATTGTGTTTGTACCGTAAATCCAGAAGGGTATAAACCCAGTAATTGGTGTTGTCCAGAATGCGCACAATGCGTGGGTCGCGTTCAATGCAGTCCTAGGCCAAAGAGGTCATAGCCTAGGGTCACAAAAACCTGTTTATTTGGGCTATTTCAATGGTAGTGATGGTGACGTACATAAATCTCAGCCATGGCCGTTAGCAACGTCTGAATTTCACAAAATGTCTCATGCAGGTAGAAGACATATTGTTAGACTTGGATTCCAAAGATGGGGTCCCTACATCTCTGCAAACCAGAGTTACAGGGGTCCAAAATTGGTAAAATCCCCCATAGGCTTTCATTGCCTCCCTATTTCACTTTCCAAAATCTCACATCTTTTCAAAGGGCAATGGCTCAGCAGTACCAAATTTTCTAGCATTGTAGGGACCCTTAGGGGGAACATGACTGGTGAGTTTTGCCACTGCTGAGCCATTGCCCTTTGAAATGGTGTGAGATTTTGGAACAGTAAATAGGAGGCCCAATGAAAGCCTATGGGGGATTTTACCAATTTTGGACCCCTGTAACTCTGGTTTGCAGAGATGTAGGGACCCCATCTTTGGAATCCAAGTCTAACAATATGTCTTCTACCTGCATGAGACATTTCGTGAAATTCAGACGTTGCTAACGGCCATGGCTGAGATTTATGTACGTCACCATCACTACCATTGTAATAGCCCAAATAAACAGGTTTTTGTGACCCTAGGCTATGACCTCTTTGGCCTAGGGGCCCGAAACTCACCAGTCATGTTCCCCCTAAGGGTACCTACAATGCTAGAAAATTTGGTACTGCTGAGCCATTGCCCTTTGAAAAGATGTGAGATTTTGGAAAGTGAAATAGGGATGCAATGAAAGTCTATGGGGGATTTTACCAATTTTGGACCCCTGTAACTCTGGTTTGCAGAGATGTAGGGACCCCATCTTTGGAATCCAAGTCTAACAATATGTCTTCTACCTGCATGAGACATTTCATGAAATTCAGACGTTGCTAACGGCCATAACTGAGATTTATGTACGTCACCATCACTACCATTGAAATAGCCCAAATAAACAGGTTTTTGTGACCCTAGGCTATGACCTCTTTGGCCTAGGGGCCCGAAACTCACCAGTCATGTTCCCCCTAAGGGTCCCTACAATGCTAGAAAATTTGGTACTGCTGAGCCATTGCCCTTTGAAAAGATGTGAGATTTTGGAAAGTGAAATAGGGAGGCAATGAAAGTCTATGGGGGATTTTACCAATTTTGGACCCCTGTAACTCTGGTTTGCAGAGATGTAGGGACCCCATCTTTGGAATCCAAGTCTAACAATATGTCTTCTACCTGCATGAGACATTTCGTGAAATTCAGACGTTGCTAACGGCCATAGCTGAGATTTATGTACGTCACCATCACTACCATTGAAATAGCCCAAATAAACAGGTTTTTGTGACCCTAGGCTATGACCTCTTTGGCCTAGGGGCCCGAAACTCACCAGTCATGTTCCCCCTAAGGGTCCCTACAATGCTAGAAAATTTGCCACTGCTGATCAATTGCCCTTTGAAAAGATGTGAGATTTTGGAACTGTAAATAGGAGGCCCAATGAAAGCCTATGGGGGATTTTACCAATTTTGGACCCCTGTAACTCTGGTTTGCAGAGATGTAGGGACCCCATCTTTGGAATCCAAGTCTAACAATATGTCTTCTACCTGCATGAGACATTTCGTGAAATTCAGACGTTGCTAACGGCCATGGCTGAGATTTATGTACGTCACCATCACTACCATTGAAATAGCCCAAATAAACAGGTTTTTGTGACCCTAGGCTATGACCTCTTCGGCCTAGGACTGCATTGAACGCGACCCACGCATTGTGTGCATTCTGGACAACACCAATTACTGGGTTTATACCCTTCTGGGTCCACGGTACAAACACAATGTTCCAAAACTGCTTGAAGAAAGAGTCCGACAGGTCAAAATGGAAGAATACCAGCAGGCCCTTGTGGAGACTTTAAAGAGGAGATTGACATCCTCCCCCTCCTCTAGCCAGTTGTACGCCGACAGACTGACTTCCGCAAACCCAGGACGACCAGGAGGGCAGCAAACAACACAAGCTGCAGCTAGTGCCCAAAAGGGAATGGTATCGGCAGTGTCCTTGGAGTGGGAACATTTTCTGACACCCATGCAGCAGCACACAGAACAGCAAGCGTGCAGATCCACCTCCAACACCGATCGCCTGGAGAAGATGGTCAAGGACTACATGTCAGATGGCATAGCTGTGTTGAACAATCCATCTGCACCCTTCAACTATTGGGTATCGAAGCTAGACACCTGGCACAAACTGGCAATGTACGCAATAGAGGTGCTGGCTTGCCCGGCAGCCAGCGTTATGTCGGAACGCTGTTTTAGCGCTGCCGGAGGCATCGTCACAGATCGGCGTATCCGCCTCTCCACAGAAAATGCAGACCGTCTGACTCAAATTAAAATGAATCAATCCTGGATTGGAAACGACTACGCAACACTCCCGGACCCCAACCAAGTAACATGAACAATGAACATCTGTGATGGGTTAGCGTTTCCGGTCCCTGTTTATTGAACCTCTCATCTGTATTAAATTTATGACTGCATGGCGACAAAACACAAATTGCTATCCGCACGCTTCTTGTCCTCATGCAAGGCCTGGGTTGTTGTGTCTCAAAGCGTGGCCTTCTCCTCCTGCGCCACCCTCCTCCTGTTCCATCACGTGTGCTGCTGCTGGGTTAGCGTTACTGGTCCCTTTTGCTGGAACCTCTTATATGTATTACATTAATGACTGCATGCCGACAAAAAGCATGTTACCTGTGCAAAGAAAACAGACATTTCCCGCATTTAAAAGACAGTTTTCCCTTTGAAACTTTAAAATCGTTTTTCTCAAAAACTATAAGCTCTTTTTGCTAAATTTTTTTGCCTCTTGTACCCACTACCAAGGGGCACATACCCTACAAATTTGGGGTATGTAGCATGTAAGGAAGCTTTACAAAGCACGAAAGTTCGGGTCCCCATTGAGTTCCATTATGTTCGGAGTTCGGGTCGAACACCCGAACATCGCGGCGATGTTCGGCGAACGTTCGCGAACCCGAACATCTAGGTGTTCGCCTAACACTAATTATGGGCCCAGCACACTTCCACTGTGCCACTCTGCAGTCTGCTTTTGACATCCTACAAATCCCTGGAAGACAAGATCCTCCTCCTCCGGAGGGGGAGGAGGGAAGGAGGAAGTAAGAATTACACTTACTGATTGATGTATACACATGCAAGATGTTATAAAGCAGTTTAGGCCTGCAATTCAACATTCAATGTGATATCTGACCTTAAAACAGTGGTTTGCGTGAAATGTAGTTTTTTTTATTGAGCATTTTGGCATCTATCCCACTCATCCATGCCCCCCATCCAGGTGTTAGACCCCTTGAAAAACATCTTTTCCATCACTTTTGTGGCCAGCATAATTTCTTCTAGTTTTCAAAGTGCGCCTCCCCATTGTAGTTTATGGCGGTTCGCAAACGTTTGCATGTTAGCGAAAATTTGCGGAGGTTCGCGAACCTAAAATTGGAGGTTCGGGCCATCTCTACACTGACTATGTCAAATCATATCTTCTATATTTAAAAAAGAGTGGGTCTGGAGTTTGACCAGTCATGCATTTAAATGCTGGGAAAACTTTGTCTGGCCCTTTGTTGTGAAAAACAAAGCATCATTTAAAAAAACTGAATTTATAACATAAATGGAACATATGATCTAGCAATGAAAAAAAATGTTCTCAATAGTTCTCTTAAGGATAAAACTCTTAAAACTATTTTCCATCTTAATATATCTACAGTTCGAGGCAACTTCGTTTTGTATATTTACTTTTGGCACTGACAGCTTGATTCCATTAGTTTCAGTGCTGGAGCTGTCAGCACACAGCAGTGTACTATGAAAAATGAAAAAACAGACAGTTTTGCTTCCTATGGTCTCCCTAACATAACACAAAAATAACATTTTCACCTACATGACAACAGCCAGCCCAACACTAAATACTAATCCTCCATTTAAATACGTAGCTATAACCTCAAATTAAATACTATTGCCATTCCAACAGGGAACAAAAACACAGCATACCAAGGTCATCAAGAGCTAGTATCTAAATTAAAGAGAGACTGATGCAAGCAAAAATTGCTATTTTTACCTGGTTGTTCACTTTAGTACTCTCAGTAGATGTAAACTGCCTCATCCCCGAGTCAAAACAAGGGCTTTAGACCTCCCCAAATCTCTGGGGGCAATACAGGCAGCGCTTCCTGAAAGAGGCAGAGCTTTCTGCTGTAGCTCTGCCTCTACTGATGTCAATCGCCGTGGATTGCCGCCTCTCCCCGCCCCTCTCAGATTTCCTTCACAAAATAGGGGCGGGGAGAGGCGGTGATCCACACGGTGATTAACGTCAGTAGAGTCAGAGCTGCAGCTCAAAGCTCTGCCTCCCTGAGCAGCAAAATCCACAACCAGGAAAGTTGTGGATGTTTGCCCCAAGATTTGGGGGGTATAAACCCCTCATTTTGGCTCAGGGATGTGGCAGTTTACATCTACTGAGACTATTGAAATGAACTACCAGGGAAAAATAGCAATTTTTGTTCGCTTCAGAGTCTCTTTAACCACTTCCGGATTCTCGGAGCGTATATACACGCCCCTGAATCCAGAAGTGTATACCATGGAAACGGCCGCTCGTATGAGCGGCCGTTCCATGTCAGTTCCCGGAGGGTGTCTCCGTGAACACCCTGCGAGCCGATCGGCGGCTCGCAGGGTAAATGTAAACACACGGGGAAGATCTTCCCCGGTGTTTACATGCATACGGCGCTGCTGCGCAGCAGCGCCGTAGAGGAGATCGGCGATCCCCGGCCTCTGATTGGCCGGGGATCACCGGCATCTGATAGGCTAAAGCCTATCCCATCAGGCGCAGGACGGAAATCCGTCCTGCGCCGCTCACAGGGGGAGGGAGAGGGAGGGAAGGGGAAGGAGGCCAGGAAGCGCTGCGGAGGGGGGCTTTGAAGAGCCCCCCCCCGCAAGCGCAAGCAGCCGGCGGCGATCAGACCCCCCCAGCAGGACATCCCCCTAGTGGGGAAAAAAGGGGGGAAGTCTGATCGGCCTGGCTGCTAGCTGATCGGTGCTGCGGGCTGGAGAGCCCACGCAGCACCGATCAGCAAAACATAGCGTGGTAGGGAAGTGGTTAAGCAACACCTAATAAATAGGGTTATTGATTGCTGTTTGACTGTGGCACTTTTGTAAAGTGAGAGGTCTTGCGCTGTTCACAAGATGATTAGAATATGGCTGTTTTCAATGCCCCTTGGGGCTGTAACAAATGAATTTGGACCGCAATACCCAGCCAGAGAAGATTCAAGATGGATATAGACAGTGGGAATATTATTCCTTCCATTTCCAAGTTGGGCAGTTAGGCAAGGTAAACTGAATTAAGTCATTACTTACCTGCAAACACTGTGATTGAGAGGTCCAGCTCTTCAAACTACTCTTTATTATTATTATTATTTATTGAATTTATAAAGCGCCAACATATTACGCAGCGCTGAACATTAATTTAGGTTACAGAGAATATTTAGGGGTGACATACAGCAATATGACAATACAGGAATACAAGAAAACCAGATCACATACCATAGTATGAGTACCAGGTAATGCTTAGTCAGTCACTGGATGGAGCATGGAGATTAGGCAAGTTAGGTTCACTCAGATGCATAGCATGGGTTCACAGTAATGGAGGTGCAAACAGATATAGTAGGATTATCTGCTACACCTTTTTTATAGACCACAGCAAACACATTTGTGTGAGAATACCCAAATTCTTATTTTTCTAACCTTAATTCAGCTTACCATAGTGTTTCTTACGGTAATTGTTTGATTTCCATGCCTCCATTTGTGTATTCATCTGCAGAGATGGCCAGAACGGTTCGCCGGATAACTTGTTTGCACAAACTTAGCTGGTTCGAGTTCGTGGAGAACCGCGAACACTTAGCAAGTTCGATCCCCCCTCATACTACATCATTGGGCTAAACTTTGACCCTCTACATCACAGTCAGCAGACACATGGCAGCCAATCAAACTGCTCTCTTTCCTGGAGCCCCCCCCCCCCCCTCTTATAAAAGGCAGCAGCATCGGCCATGTTCTCACTATGTGTGCTGTTGTATTAGTGAGAGAAGGGAGAGACATTGGAGAGATAGGGAAAGCGATAGTTAGGAGGTCTGTTAGCTTGCTTTTTGCTGATATTTGTTGAGGAAAAGCACCCCAAACAGCTCTTTTGAGAGCTAATGTTCTTCTGATGTGTTTTTTTTGTGTGTGCCACTGACACTGCATATACAGCCATGTCTGTCACAGCTGGCCCTTGCTAATTGCTGTACTGTGCCAGGCCCAGCACATTCAGTGCATACCTTTCACTGCCTCTGTGTGACTGCACTTTGTATTATACAATACCACCACCAGTCAGTGCACACCTTTTCCCTGCACCTGTGTGACTGCACAATTGTATTATAGCAGCAGTCACTGCATACATTTTCCCTGCACCTGTGTGGCTGCACAATTGTATTATAGCAGCAGTCAGTGCATACCTTTTCCCTGCACCTGTGTGACTGCACAATTGTATTATAACAGCAGTCACTGCATACCTTTTCTCTGCACCTGTGTGACTGCACAATGTATACCAGTAGTCACTGCATACCTTTTCACTGCACATGTGGGACTGCACAATTGTATTATAGTGGCAGTCAGTGCATAAATTTTCACTGCACCTGTGTAACTGCACATTGTATTACACCACCAGCAGTCAGGTCAAAGTGTTCAGTGTCTTACCTTTATCAAAATTAATGAGGCATGGATCCCGGAGGGCTACTGCCTGCCCGAAGACTAATCCCCACATACAGCATCTCTGTCTGCATGCTGTGTGACTGCATGCCCCAAGACTAAGTCATTTCCCACACAGCATCTCTGCCTGCAGGCCGCTTGACTGCCTTCTCCGCTACCACCAACAGGGTCCAGGACACCAGGTAGATTCCTGAATTTTTATGGCTGCTGCTGCTAGCAGCGGCTGATATCAAACATGATATTTTTTTCTGGTGTGTGCACATGCCTAATTTTTTGGGTTGCACTGCGGCTGCAACAACAAAACAAAAGGCATGTACGTGTCAATCCCCTTCATGATCGTTACCTTGCTGCGGTGAAGGGGCTTGCATATCACAATGAAGCAATGACCAATATGAGTGTGTAGGGGGGGGGGGCACACCCAAGATAATAAGGTCGTTGCTTCATTGTGGACAGACCAAATTCGATCAGCTGGACAGTCACTGTTGTTCTGTAATTGAGCTACCTTAGCCCGACCATATGGGCTTGAAAACCGCCATTGCCTGCATTCTCACCATCGTGCGCACCAGTCCAACAAGGCCATCACTACACAAAGCTGTTTGCGGTGCTTTACACAGTGAGTTTGGTCTGTGTGAAGCAGTACATTACTTACACTAACTGCTGATCCATGTATACACACGCAAGATGTCTTCAAGCTCTTTAGGCCTCCACTTTAGCAATGCAATGCGATTTCTGCCTGTTAGGGATTATAACCCTGTGTGTCAAATCCGTAATTTTCCCCAGGACTTTTGGCATGTATACCACTCCGCCATGCTCCCCTCAGGGTGTTAGACCCCTTGAAACATCTTTTCCATCACTTTTGTGGCCAGAAACAGTGTTTTTAGTTTTTCAAGTTCGCCTGCCCATTGAAGTCTATTGCGGTTTGAAAAGTTCGCAGGTTCGCAAACTTTTTTGGAAGTTCGAGGTTCGCGAACCAAAAATCGGAGGTTCGAGCCGGCTCTATTCAACTGGAATTCACCTCACTCCATTTTACCAGCTTGCCTCATATCTACCCTTGGAATTGGCAGCCAAATATTGTTTTCAGTCAGCTAATGCAGCATTGACACTGACACCACATTCTGGAAAAAATATCTGCCTCAGCACCTTAAATAATACTGATTAATTATTATTTACAACAACAAATAAAATTTGTAGAGTGCTTTTCTCCCATAGGACTCAAAGCGCATAAGCATGGCTCAGACCATCGTGGTACAGAGGAAGAATTTTATAAGTCCGTGAAATGCCAGGCTAAACAGGTGGCTTTTCAGTCTGGATTTGAATAGCTCCAGGCAGTGGCGTAGCTACAAACCTCTGGGCCCCGATGCGGAATCTGGATGTGGGCCCCTCCTGGCAACAACAGCCCCTCCCCCCACAACACCCGATGCACACACATATCCGAATCCCCATAGCTGTGCATGGCATGGCTATATCAATTCAGCTTTGCAGCAGCATGGCTGCCACGTTCAATTTGCAAACATACGCAGCACCCAGAGGAAATAGGGCAATTAGTAGCAAGATGCCAGTCTGAAGGAATTACAGTAGAATCCTTTTATAGTAAACAGGGGCGTTGCTAGGATCCTAACAGATCCAGGGCACCAATGAGCACTGGCTGGGAAGGACCTGCGGTGCGCGCAGTGTGCCGTGGCAAAAATGGGTGTGGCCATGGGTGGGACCAAGTTACATGAACTTAACAGCGGTGTAACCTAATAATAATGGGCCTGTCCAGCAAAATGTTGGATGGAGCCCCCTAGCCTTTAATTAGATAGATTACTATCAGTATAGGCATAGAATAAAGTTGCATACACACATTTAATTTTGATTGGTCACTCACTGACCAATTTTACCACTACATGTAGTATGAGGGCCAAGAGACTTTGAATACTGTGAACAGAGCTGAGCTCTCATAATACCTAGAAGAAGTAAAATTGGCTATTCAAATTTGTATGTGTGTACCAGCCCAGGCTTTACAGCCAATACTGTGCATACAATACAGCTGGTTTACAACCAGTACAGGCACAGTGCAACACCTTATACTGTACATACTGGAGGTAACAGATCAGCACACACTGCAGCTAGTTTACTATCAGTAAAGGCACAGAGTAACAGCTTATACTGTACACGCTGGAGACAGCAGAGATCACCACGTGCTGCAGTTAGTTTACCATCAGTACAGGCACAGATTAACAGCTTATACTGTACACGCTGGAGGTAGCAGAGATCAGCACAAACTGCCGCTAGTTTACTAGTAGTACAGGCACATAGCAACACCTTATACTGTACATACTGGACGTAACAGATCAGCACACACTGCAGCTAGTTTACTATCAGTACAGGCAGAGTAACAGCTTATACTGTACACGCTGGAGGCAGCAGAGATCAGCACACACTGCAGCTAGTTTACTGTCAGTACAGGCACAGAGCAACACCTTATACTGTACATACTGGAGGTAACAGATCAGCACACACTGCAGCTAGTTTACGATCAGTAAAGGCACAGAGTAACAGCTTATACTGTACACGCTGGAGGTAGCAGAGATCAGCACACACTGCCGCTAGTTTACTAGCAGTACAGGAACAGAATAACAGCTTATACTGTACACACTGCCGCTAGTTTACTAGCAGTACAGGAACAGAATAACAGCTTATACTGTACACATTGAAAGTAGTAGAGATCAGCCCGAACCTAATGCTGGGAATACACGGCTCGATTCTGAACTGATAAGATGGCTCGATAGATAATTTCCGGAACGTCCGATCTGCCGCCCGATCGTTTTGCCGCTCGATTCTGCATTGGGGACGATGGAAAAAGATAGGGAAAATGAGTGGAAGATAAGAGAATTGCCCACAGAATCGAGCGCCAAAAATGATTGGGCGCAGAATCGAGCCCCAGAATCAACCCGTGTATTCCCAGCATAAGGCCTTGTTCACACTTACGTTTAAAAACGTTGCTGCTGACACACACACACACACCTGCTGCTGACACACACACACACACACACACACACACACACACTGCTGCGGACACACACACACACTGCTGCTGCTGACACACACACTCACACACTGCTGCTGCTGACACGACACACACACGCGCTGCTGCTGACACGACACACTCACACACTGCTGCTGCTGACATGACACACACACACTCTGCTGCGGACACACACACACACACACACTGCTGCTGACACGACACACACACACACACACTGCTGCTGACACGACACACACACACACACGCTGCTGACACGACACACACACACACACGCTGCTGCGGACACACACACACTGCTGCTGACACGACACACGCTGCTGCGGACACACACACACACACACACACCACTGCTGCTGACACGACACACACACACACGCAGCTGCGGACACACACACACACACTGCTGCTGACACGACACACACACACACACACAGGCTGCTGCAGACACACACACACACACTGCTGCGGACACACACACACACACACACACTGCTGCTGACACGACACACACACACACACACACACACGCTGCTGCTGCTGACACACACTGCTGCTGACACGACACACACACACTGCTGCAGACACACACACTGCTGCTGACACGACACACACACACACACGCTGCTGCGGACACACACACACTGCTGCGGACACACACGCTGCTGCTGACACACACACTGCTGCTGACACACACACTGCTGCTGACACACACACTGCTGCTGACACTGACACACACACTGCTGCTGACACTGACACACACACTGCTGCTGACAATGACACACACACTGCTGCTGACACTGACACACACACTGCTGCTGACACTGACACACACACACACACACACACACACACACTGCTGCTGTTGCTGACACACACACACACACACACACACACACACACACACACACACTGCTGACACACACACACACACACACACACTGCTGACACACACACACACTGCTGACACACACACACACTGCTGACACACACCCACACACACTGCTGACACACACCTACTTGCTGCTGCTGGCATGTGAGGCTAGTTCTGGTCAGGCCTAAGCTGGTGGAACCTGGTCTTCCTGAGCCTGGTGCTGTGGGGCAGGCCGAAAATGCCATCAGGGTCAGCGGGCACCGGGCAGGCAAATAGTTCAGCAGGGGTCAGCCGGTGTTCCAACATTTTAGCATAACAACGGCGCCGGGCAGGCATCTCCACCACGTGCAGGGGGCGGAGCTATCCACGCTCTCTCCAGCCCCCTGCTTTTGCAGTAGTTCAGCGGGCGCCGGGCAGGCATCTCCACCACGTGCAGGGGGCGGAGCTATTCACGCTCTCTCCAGCCCCCTGCCTTTGCAATGCAATTCAATCGCAGGCACGTCCCCTGCCTGGTGCTCCTGATTGGGCAGGGGGCGGATGGGGCAAAGTGCTGGCTGACGGCTGTGTTACGAGCGGCGAGCACCGCCCACAACATGGCGGCCACCATCTCGTACAAAACGGCCAGCGCCAGGCATACCCCCGGGGCCCGGGGCCCCTCCCGCCTCTTCAGGAGGTGGGCCCGGTCGCAACGGCGACCCCTGCGACCGCAGACCCTACGCCCATGGCTCCAGGGATGGTGCTGTCTTTACTGGGCATGGCAGGGAGTTCTTAAGAGTAGGGGCAGCATGACAGAAGGCTCTAGCTCCAGATTTTTTGAGGTGCACTCTGGGAGTGACCAAGTTTATAGAACTTGCTGATCTGAGGTTGTGAGAGGTGTGGTGCAGCTTCAGCAAGTCCTTCATGTATCCAGGGCCCAGATTGTGCAGGGTTTTGAATGTCAGCAGTCCAATCTTGAAGAGTATTCTCCATTCTACTGGTAACCAGTGCAGTGAGCGAAGGATCGGTGTAATGTGACAGTGGCGAGGCTGGTTTGTTAGCAATCTGGCAGCAGCATTCTGCACTAATTGCAGGCGACGCAGGTCCTTTTTGGGGAGGCCAGCATAAAGGGCATTGCAGTAGTCCAGCCGTGATGTGATGAAGGCGTGAACTAGGGTTGGAAGATCCTCTGGGGTAATCAGATGTTTAATCTTTGCAATGTTCTTTAGATGAAAGTAGGAAGATTTAACTACAGATGAAATTTGGTTTATGAAACTCAAATCCCCATCGATTAGTACGCCAAGGCTGTGTACAAGGTTGGAGCTGTTTATGTCGGAATTCCCAATCCTGATTGGTGTTGCTTTAGGATAGAGCTGTTTTGATGGCGAGCACTGGCTTTGGACAAAGAGGACCTCGGTTTTGTCAGCATTCAGTTTCAACCAGTTATCATTCATCCATGCCTGTAGCTCAGCTAAGCAAGAGTTTATTTTTGGAGTAGGGTCTGTTCCACCAGGTTTGAAGGACAGGTATAGCTGTGTGTCATCGGCGTAGCAGTGGTACGTCAGGCCATGTCGTTGGATAAGTGTACCGAGTGGCAACATGTAGATTGCAAACAGCAGAGGGGATAGGATTGATCCTTGTGGCACTCCGTCTCCAAATAGTAGAGGTGCAGGTTTGGACATTATAGGTCCTAGGGATACTCTCTGTGTTCTGTCAGTCAGGAATGATCTGAACCACTGGAGGACTGATCCACTGATGCCACAGTACTCCTGCAGTCTGTTAAGCAGGATTTCATGGTCAACTGTATCAAAAGCCGCTGAGAGATCCAACAGGATTAGGATGGAACATTCCCCTCTTTCCCTTGCCATGAGCAGATCGTTGCAGACTTGCATGAGGGCTGTTTCACAGCTGTGGTGTTTCTTAAAGCCAGATTGCAGAGGATGTTGTTTACTGACAGCCTGGTTTCAAGTAGCAGATAGACAGCCTTTTCAATAACTTTACCTAGAGGAGGTAGGAGACAGGTCTGTAGCTGCTCATTGCATCTGGATCCATGGAAGGTTTTTTAAGAAGGGGCTTGATGATTCCTTCTTTTAAAGAGGTAGGAAACCTCCCTGCTTGCAGAGAGCAATTTACTATTTTGTGAAATGCTGGACCAAGCAGGTCAGGGCATTTTAGCATATGTTTAGTTGGTCCAGGGTCCAGGTCGCAGGTTGTCTGGCGGAGGCGACGGAGGATGTCTGAGATCTCTTTCTCACTAATACTTTGAAGTCAGTCCAGGGTGTTAGGTTGTTTTTGCAGCTATTTCCAGGAGTTGCATGAGTCTTGGGTGCTGTGGACTGAATGAGAGACCGAATAGAGGATACTTTGTCAGCAAAGTAGCAAGCAAATTTCTCAAAACAATTGAGCAATCAATTGAAATTAACCGATTGCCACAAAAAAAATGTTGCCACAAGAGGAAAAAAAAATCGAATAAAAATGTTTTTAAATAAAGGAGGCAATCCTCACTAAAACTGAAATGTAAAATAAAAATCCTTCAAGGATTGATGATCTCCATAATCTTTCTAGATGTCTTATGAAGGACAATAAGTTATAGCTGAATAACAAGTGCTGGGATATGCTTGTAGCTGTTCACCTATACAGTTTAACTTTTATTCAGGAGAAGCTTTGATGTAAGTTATTTAATGTAAATATTAAATAAAAGGTATAGATATATGATCAGATGACGTTAAAATCCTATGCTTATGCAACAATGTATTTATTATTTATTGTATTTATAAAGCGCCAACATATTACGCAGTGATGTATTGCTTTTGTAACAACATTAAAAAAATGTTTTCTTTTCATAAAGAATATCTTCAAATGTTTTGAAAAAGTTCTAATTGTAAGATGAGTTTGCTTAAACCAGGAGCTATGTAAATATCATTGCCTTAGAAACCTCACAACTGTTGGAGGAAACAACTGTTCTGTGGTGGTCCCTCTCACCTTCCTGTATCCCCTAGCAACTGCAGAAATAATTTTAAAAAAAGGCTGCTCCCTGGTATATCCCCCACCCTCCTGTCTCTATCAGCAGCTGCTGACAGTTAAAAACATTTTCAGAGGCATCCCATCCCCTCACTAAGCCTTCTGTCACCCTGGAAGTGTAGAATAAAAATGGCTCCCACATGACCGCTTCCCCCCTCCCCCCGCCAAGCCTCATGTTTCCCCCGGCAAGTGTAGAATTATAAACAAACTTTTCCCATATGGCCGCTACCTACACCCCCACACCTAACCCCCCACCCCCGCTGCTAAGCCGCCTGTATCCTGGAAAGTGTAGGATAAGCAAAACGTTATTAAGCAGCGGCTCCTTCTCCACTAAGCCACCTCTGTCCCTCGGGGGCAATTGCATAGTGAAGCTCTACAGCGAAAGCCATACCTGATCCAGCCGGTGCGATCCACCTCCTATGGTACTTCTCATGACGAAATCCTCGGGCAATCCTCCTCTTGCGGTCTTCACACACCCGTGTTATGTCACGTGACCTCTGCATCAGTTCAAGCAGTGAGAGGGTGCCAGCGAGACTGTCGGCATGATAAGACCGCAAGAGGAGGATCACCCGAGGCTTTCGGCATGAGAACGGACCATTAGAGGTGGTTTGCACCGGCTGGATCAGGTATGGCTTCTGCAGTAGCGCTTCACTCTGCAATTGCCCGGAGGGACAGAGGTGGCTTAGCGGAGAAGTAGCCGCTGCTTAATAATGCTTTGCTTATCCTACACTTGCCGGGATACAGGCAGCTTAGCGGGGTGGCGGGTGGGGGAAGGTAGCGGCCATGTGGGAAAAAGTTTGTTTATAATTCTACACTTGCTGAGATACAGGCGGATTAGCGGGGTGGCGGGGGGGAAGGTAGCGGCCATGTGGGAAAAGGTTTGTTTATAATTGTACACTTGCTGGGAAACAGGAGGCTTGGTGGGGGGCTACTGATGTGTGTGCAGGTCGGGCGGGACACTCCTGGCACTAGCAAAATGTACTATTTGGACAATAAGACGCATGCACTTTTTCCCACCGTTTTTGGGGGAGAAAAAGTGCGTCTTATGGTCCGAAAAATACGGTAAGTCCACAGCCAAATTGGAGGAGCTTGTTAAGTATCCTGCCAGTTTTTAAATCAGTCAGTTTTGGTGAGTACACCACAGCATTTGCTAAAAAGTTGAGTGTTTTTTTAATGTAATTAATATCTCTTTAAATGTTTTAGGGCACTGATAAAGAAAAAAAAAATGTCCTGCCAAAGTATAGTACCTTTGCCAAAAGTTCCATAAATAAATGTTACTACTTTTCTAACAGCACTTGCAAGGTTAAGGGATCCCGCAAAACTGTGTATTGAAGGACTAAGCTGCATAAAATGACCCCTCCCCTTTTTTTTTTAGTAGCACCAACTCCTCAGAACAAACGCCCTACAATCTGGGTTCTGTCCTGCACACTCAACAGAAACGGCTCTCGTCAAGGTAGTGAATGACCTTACCCTTGCCAAAGGAATTTAAAACAAAAAAAAAAAAACCTTATAGTTTTTGAGAAAATTGATTTTAAAGTTTCAAGGAAAAAATATACATTTAAATGTGGTAAAAGACTAACGGTCGTGTATATTTACATATATCAAAAGAAAGAGCATGAATTTAATGACAGGGTTTCTAGGGGGTCCATGTGCAGTGTGTACAAACCCCCTGGAAACCCCTCCAGAGCTGCAACGTTTTGGCCAGGGATCGCTATACAGCCGCAATATGGCTGTATAAGGATCCTTGGCATATTTTCCTATGTTTTAAATTTTTTTTGATGTTCAGAGAGTGTGAAATAAAAAAAGAAATGACGTGGGGTCCCCTTTCTCGAGCATCCTTAACCCCTTGTCTCCCATACAGGCTGGGATAGTCAGAATGCGGAGCACCGGCCGAGTGGGGCTGTGCACCCTGAGCTATACCAACCCGCGTGATCCGTGGTGTGGTGGGCCTCCGGGGGAAAGGGTCGGCCAAGCCTTCCCCTCCCCTGGAGCCCTTGTCCAATCCATGGCGACGATTCCCTGGGGAAGTTCATGGTGGCATCTGGAAGTCCCCTTTAAGAAGGGGCCCCAGATACCCGCCCCCTCCCAGGAGAAACCCATTTCCACAAAGGGTTAAATGAAATAAAAACACAACAATGAAAAAAGTCCTTTATTAATCTTAATTAACCAGTCATACTTACCGGCACCTTTAAAAAAATGTTCCACGCCAATATCCTTGGAAAGGTCCCACGCCAATATCATCTAATCTTACAATCTTCTTAAAGTTGGTTTAAGATCTCCACCAGCCGCTGCCACACACGCTGCCCCCGCCACACTGCTTTTAGCTCTACTAAGTATAGCTTAGCGCATCCTATGCGGACGCTTTACCGCCCCCTATATATGAGGTCTTTTTTCCCCTTGTCCCCACTGTTCTTAACATATCCTGCAAATTCGATGTTTCTAGCATGTAAGGGGGCTTTGCTGTTAACCGCTAAATTCAGCGAGTTTTTAGTCACAAATACAGACTCGTGATTCGTGATGCAGTTATACGACTAGAAAACGCACTTGAGTCGGATATCCCTTTCTATTCATGATAGTGATCACGAGTCAATTTGGAAGTGGATGGAGTCATGCTAGTGATCACTCGTATTTGTGATCAGGGGTATCTGAGAAACTCTGTATGTCACCCCTTGTTTATATTATATGTATCCCTATTTATTGTCCAGCGCTGCGTAATATGTTGCTGCTTACAATAAATAATAATAATGTAGGGCTAAAATTAGATCTTCTTGAGTGCACCATTTACCGGACAAAGCAAGTGGTGTATCCAAGCACCAATGCCCAATCCAATGGTGCCAAAACAACCAGCTTTGCAGTTTTTAAACATAAGCTATAGGATCAAATTTTTTTAAAATACAGGTAACAATAGAGTATTTCACCATTGTCACATTCCAATGGCCTGGATTACACTCTAAACCCAAGGTACCTGATAAACTAAATTCAGAAAATAGCACTCATTCATCTTTATGAGTTAACAGACTTTATTATTATTTAAACAGACCACATCATTTAAACACAGTTATATTGTAACTGTTGCTGTGCATCCCATTTTAAATCTACATATATTTTTGTATCAATAGCATAAAGCTTTCGGATACTTTATGCTTTCTAACAATTTGCAAAGTCTGCAACTGTATATCTTGTACTATAGTGCTTGTTATTTTACTAAGACAGGAAATTAAAGC
This sequence comes from Hyperolius riggenbachi, assembly GCF_040937935.1. Classification (NCBI taxonomy): domain Eukaryota; kingdom Metazoa; phylum Chordata; class Amphibia; order Anura; family Hyperoliidae; genus Hyperolius; species Hyperolius riggenbachi. The sequence goes on from NC_090646.1 coordinate 153,383,989, forward strand.
AATAAAACAGTCTACGAATGATAAGGAATACTGATGCAGTCATTTCTCTTATGTTCAAGAATTACTGTTCAAAAAAGAATTACTCTTCAAAAGTCCTTTTATGATCATAATATTAAATTCTTTGAAGCTTGAAGAATGTGTTGAAGTCCTTGAGTTTCGAAGATGTAAAGCTCAAATATTCCTTCAGCTCATACATTTATTAAAACTGAGTATGAGGTAGCAACTTTTAAAATACAAAATACAATACAGTTAAATAATATATGACCTGATACATTTTAAATCCACATTACAGAGCACAATGTGGGTAGATTTGATTTAATGCAGAACTAAATCCATTTTACCATTGTCTTACCTTACAGTATTTGCCCAAATTCACTTCAGATGTGGTCACTCACATGAGAAACTGACAACAGCACAATATTGCACACAAAGGTTGGCAAATACTAAAACTGTCACTCACACAGCATGTTCAAAGAAATAAATTATATCAGGCTTCCTATTCAGAGTTTTATTTAAAAAAAATTTTTTTAACAGAACAGCTGTTAAAAAAGACTTGAAGGTGAAACAACTAGCATAATATTTCAACTAAAAAAATGTTTTTATTGTAGTCATTATTTTAAATACAGAGTATTTAAAGCAGTGGAACTTGTTTTAAAACACAAACACAGATTAGGGAGATGCAATAAACTTTCTTGGGGCCTTTTTGCCTGTCTTGGATTTTTTAAAGGATTTTACTGTTTTCACAATATCGTCAAATTAAAAAAAAAAAAAAAAACAATCAACAGCCTTTAACCACTTTACCCCCGCGGGTACGGATTTCTCCGCCCCTTTTTCCATCCTTTCACCCCCAGGGACGGAGAAATCCGTACTTTGCGCACTCCCGCCGCTGTCCGCGCCGCCGCTCGTAAACACGCCGCCCGCCGCTAGTAAACACGCCGCCGCCCGCTCGCCCAGAGATCAACGAACGGGAAAATCCATTCCCGTTCGTTGATCTAAGCCCCGCAATGATCTGCTGCCGCTCGGCTGAGCAGCGCGATCATTGTGAAAAAATAACAAAGTCCCAGCCTCTTTCTACTTCCTGCAAGCGTCCGGAAGGACGCTTGCAGGTCGCATGAAACAAATTGGTAAAACTACACCCTAACCATTTTTTACACACAAATAAACTTGTTTTACACAAAAAAATAACTCCTTACCTCCCACACTTCCTTTTTTTTTTTTGTAATTTAAAAAAAAAATAAAAAATTTACAATAAAAAAAAACATAAATAGTTACCTTAGGGACTGAACTTTTTAAATATTTATGTCAAGAGGGTATAACACTGTTACTTTATAAACTATGGGCTTGTAATTAGGGATGGATGCAAAACTGAAAAAAATGCACCTTTATTTCCAACTAAAATATTGGCGGCAAACATTGTGATAGGGACATAATTTAAACGGTTTTATAACCGGGATAAATAGGCATATACATTTAATGGGTTTTAATTACAGTAGCATGCATTATTTAAAAACTATAAAGGCGGAAAACTGAAAAATAATAAATTTTTTCCCACATTTTTTCCTATTTTCCCATTAAAACACATTTAGAATAAAATTATTCTTGGCATAATGTCCCACCTAAAGAAAGCCTAATTGGTGGCGAAAAAAACAAGATATAGTTCATTTCATTGCGATAAGTAATGATAAAATTATAGGCGAATGAATGGAAGGAGCGCTGAAAGGTGAAAATTGCTCTGGTGGTCAGGGGGTAAAACCCCTCAGTTGGGAAGTGGTTAATAAAGTTTAAATTAGCAACTGCATTGAATAAGTTACTATTGGAAATTCAAATAAACCCAACATCTTCCATAGCGTTGCACATAGTACAAAACAAATGGTGGGGCGCATAGATACACAAGAAGTTAAAAACTCTGGACAATTAGGACATCCAGAAACTGAAGTACAAATACATACATAGATGATGTGTGGTGTCAGGCTCAAGTAATTAAGTTAGATAGAAGACAGAAACTAACACAAAATAAACTAATGAACAGAGCAGGAGCTAGACTGAAATTAATATATGGAAAAACCTTCCATATAGCTTAGCTGCACTTAAAATACCAAATGAAAATAAGAGTCCCAAAGAATAAATTAAACACTTTAGGATTTATTTACTAAATCACTTATGCATTGATAGTGTAAAGCATGCTACACAAATAGTGATGGGCTGAATATCAAATTTTGGGTTTGCGAATGTCGAATCCGAATTTAGTGGTTAATAGCAAAGCCCCCATACTAAATGTTTAGGGTATGTGGAGGAGAGCAGTGGGTACAAGAGGAACATTTTTTTTCAAAAAAACCTTATAGTTTTTCAGAAAATCAATTTTAAAGTTTCATAGGAAAAAATAATACATTTAAACGCGGTAAATGACAGACATTGTATCAAACCTAATGGTAGTGTAAATTTACATATATCAAAAGAAAGAACAATGAATCTCATGACGAGGTTTCCAGGGCGTCCATACGCAGTGCATGCAGACCCCTGGAAACCCCTCTGAAGTCACAACGCTTTGGCCAGTAACCGCTATACAGCCTCAATATGGCTGTATAAAGATCCCTAGCAACTTATACCAATTTTTTTAAACCTTTTTTTTTTTTATGTTGAGAGTGTAGGAAATGTTTTATTTCCCCGCGGTTCAATTTCCCCAGGATTTTTGTGCAAAAAGTAATCCAATTCATTTTCAAAAAATTTGGCTTCAAGGCTCCCCGTTGGTCTATTAACAGACCAATAGGAAACCTTGGAACCAAATTAAAAGATGCTTTGAGCTCTGCTATACTAAGTATAGCAGAACTGCATCTCCTTCCTTCCATCTCCCTCCATGGCTTTCTGGTCTTCTCCCGGCACACTGCACATATAGCCCCCACCTACACTGGCACCCTGGAGCACCCTGATAGGTGCTATGGGTGCGCCAGGGTGCCAGTGTAGGTGAGGGCAATAGGTGCAGTGTGCGGGGAGGAGAGCGGAAAACCATGGAGGGAGACGGAGGGAGACACAGCTGTGCAATGGTGAGCGGCGATGGGTGGCGTTGGATGCACAAAGATCTTCAATCAAAGTAACTAAGATGGGGTTTCTAGCACATAAGGGGGCTTTGTTATTAACCGCTAAATCAGCGGCCACTTGCCTTCCAATAAAGTCTATGGGAAAACTGCGAAAGCAAATAAAAAAAAATTGGGGTAATGCAAATGTTGACATCCCTTGTTCGCAGCAAACTATTCACCAGCAGAACAGTTTGGTCTATCTCTATACACAAATAGAATCATTTCTGTCACCATAGCAACGCTCATGTTATCCAGGTAAAGCAGGTTGCACTAATTGTGCAATGTGTACTACATAACTCTCATTAATAGCCATAAAATTGCTGTGCACTAGCTGTTTTACAGCAATTTGGTGAATATGCCACTTTGGGCCAATGTGTTTGGTGTTTCAGAGGATCCTTGAAAACATTCAACAAAGCGGGCATGGTTACCCATTACTCACATTCTGAGGTTATTGGAAAGCCCAATATACTGTATCGCCTATTATCAATCATGCCATTGAGCCAGGATGTTGGCTTGAAGCTTTGCAATTGCCACGCTTCCACTAAATTATCATATGCATGATTGAATACATGCAGAAAAAAAACTAACTATCCAATTAGCAAGATTCTGTGGAGTAGCTAAGGAGCTATGGGCCCCAGTGCGAGTTTTACATTGGGCCCCAGTGCGAGTTTTACATTGGGCCCCCCCAAGCACTCTATACATAACAATTACCGTATATACTCGAGTATAAGCAGACCCCAACTTATACCCTAGAAAAAAACAGGGAAAAATGATTGACTTGAGTATAAGCGAGGTATATCCAGTATAGGTAGCCAGGTGTAGATGTCTGCAGTATAGGTAGCCAGCCATAGGTGCTCCAGTATAGGTGGCCAGGTGTAGATGTCTGCAGTATAGGTAGCCAGCTATAGGTGCTCTAGTATAGGTGGCCAGGAGTAGATGTAGGCAGTATAGGTAGCCAGCCATAGGTGCTCCAGTATAGGTGGCCAGGTGTAGATGTCTGCAGGATAGGTAGCCAACCATATGTGCTCTAGTATAGGTGACCAGGAGTAGATGTAGGCAGTATAGGTAGCCAGCCATAGGTGCTCTAATATAAGTAGCCAGGTGTAGAAGTCTGCAGTATAGGTAGCCAGCCATAGGTAAGGTGTAGATGTCTGCAGTATAGGTAGTCATCCATAGGTGATCTAACATAGTAATCACACTACTTCCTGTTAGCCGCAATGTACATGCAGGAGCCTGGAGACATTTGATCTTTGCCTGGAGCCGCCCGGAAGGTGAGACACCCCGCTGCCACCACTGCTGCTGTTATTTCAGGCATGGAGAGGGGACCCGATAAGAGGGAAGAGTCGGCCCGTAGCTGAGTCCCGCTGTTCCGTTAAGAGAGAGGAGGAGGAGGAGGGGTGTGCATGCCTGCAGTGGAAGTGGGGGCGAACTGTCTGCGGGGGAGGTATGCCTGGCCACCTATACTCTCTCGAGTATAAGCCAAGACCCCCACTTTGGGACCACTTTTTGGGTCCCAAAAACTCGGCTTATACTCGAGCATATACGGTAATACGGCGCACCAAAGTGCAACCACAGTCTCAGAGGTGCAAGAAGGGGATGGGGAGCAATTTCTTAATGATTACAATTCAAAGCATCTATAGAAGAAATTATTAACAAAACAGGATCAATAGACAGCTAATACTGTGGTTGAAGGAGGGCCCTATGGGGGCCCCTCTGGTCTAAGGGCCCCTTTGCGGTCGAGATGTCTGCAACCCCTATTGCCACTGGCAACATCCATATGCTAAACTTAACCTACTATGGCTTACAATGGCAGTAACCAGCCAATATCTCATTCTATTAGTGGTCCAGGGAGGTGCCTGGAAGTAAAAATTAACAGGCTTCATTGTCCTGTGTGTAGTGCATCTCCCAGAAATTAGTATGTTGCTGCTGAAACTGGAAGATGAAGGTTGACTATGACACAGGTATTATCAGTAATATTACATTCTCTTTAAAGTGTATGAAACCATTTTTTCCTAATAAGAAATCAAAGCATAGGCTTTCATCACTTTAGTAATGACTGCTCATTAGTATAAAAGTTTCTTTTCTTCCACAAAATAAGGAATGGCTACATTCTTTTTTACCTTAAATCGGAAACTAACAGATGTATTAAATAAAGCAAAAAGCAATCTCTAAAATATACCTTATTAAATCTAACTTGAAAAATCAAGCAAAAAGTAGAAATATCTTGTCTGGTGTATCGGGATAATTCATAAGACATAGGCCCACATGCAATTAACTTTTTCTCCTGAGTTTTCTCCTAGGTAATACTTTCACACTTAAATTGTCAATATAATTCTTTTTAAACCCCAGCAAGCACCAAAATACTAATTTCATCTTGTAAATATACTTTTTAATACTCTGTTTCAAAGAGCTGAAAGGGTCCATGCCTTGTAAGGGTTTTTTCACCTTCCTCTGGATCAACAGAGATATGTGAGGGAGCAGGCTGGAGTTGTACTTTGTACTGGTTGAACTCGATGGACGTATGTCTTTTTTCAACCAAAATAACTATGCAACTATGTATTACAAAGAGAAGATGAAAATGTATCACCTGTTAGAAAACGCAGGAGAAAAACTTAACCACCTAAGGAAGGACCACGTAGCACCAATAGCCGCCATGAACGCGCTGGCTCCACCAGGACCATGTAACATGAATTGGGGTTAAGTCCTAGGGGCGTTGTCTGCAGGGGATCGTGCACCGAACGCACGGCGACTGTTAGACGCTGTCTACTTACATTGTACAGCGTCGCAATCTATGACAGTGCGGTACTGGGGGACAGCCGTGTCACTCAGCAGTGCCCTGGGGAGGCTCAGAGCATTCAGCTCTCATAGGCTGATGCCTATTTGAGCCGATTGCTGGGATTGGTTGCCGGCGGGAGGGAGGCAGGAAGATAATAAAAATATAAATAAAATAGACGATTTTATAAAAAAAAATAAAAAAATTAACAGCCTGCAGCAGCGGTGATCAGAAACCCCAACATAAAGATTTTTTGGTGGGCAGAAAAGGGGGAGGGGGTAATTTGTGTGCTAAGTTGTAGTGCTCTGCAGCGAGCTCTTAAAGCTGCGGAGCGCTAAATTGAAAAAAAAAAATACCCTGGTCACTAGGGGGTGTAAATCTTCAAGTGGTTAATTGCATATGGGTTATATTGCATTACTGTGGAATAATATTTATTTTTTGGCTTATCTGCTCTGTTAACCAATGACAATATGCACTAGTAATTAGTGAATGCATACATATTCATTTGCTGCTATTGAAAGGACCTGATGCTTGATTGTCCATTGATAGTAGACAAGGCAATCCCCCTTCACAGCAGCTTTCAGAGGGCTGCAATAGAGCAAGTTAGGCTGGGTTGCAGTGCACAATGTCAGTTTGATGCTCAAGAATTTAGTACATGAAGGGAAGTTGATTTCTCATCAGATAGCAATTTACCTATATAGTCCAGTCAGCAAGATCAACAGTGTAAGGCAGTGCCATTACTGTAATGTTAATTTGCAGAGGAAAAAGAGGAGTGAAAAGAGTTGCTTATGCTGGCTGGTCTGGCCTGCGTGGATTATAGGTCTGGGTGGACAGACCTATAACCCACTAGACTTCTTACATAGTTACATAGTTATTTGGGTTGAAAAAAGACATACGTGTAATGATCTGCTCTGCTGTCTGCACAGGCAGGCAGCTTTTTGACCATTTTTCAGGTCTGCATGCTGCAGGTCCCTGGAAAGGAGACCTATTTTCACTCTGCAAGTTTCAGACTTGCTGCTCTGGTGAGGGATTTGCATTCACTTATCTGGTTATTGATAGCTCTGCCTCTTTTGAAGGCTTGCAGTATAAATGCCATTTCCTCCCAGAATTCCCTGCTGGTCATAAACGTTTGGTTCTGCTGGACTTACCTTGAGTTTCAGCCCCCTGCTATTGTTTGCTAATATTGTCTTAGAGTAGTTATCTTTGGGAGTGCACTAGCATTCCTTCTAGTGCAGTCAGGTTGTTTATTATTTGTATTGCCTAGTTCTGTCTTGTCTGTTTGGATTGCATTTGGCGGTAGAGGCGGTGGATCCTTCTGTACTCTGTCTTGGAGTGTAAGCCAGATCTGCGGTTGCTACTGGTTACTCCTTCTGTCTGTCTTGTCTGGTCCATGCGATGGTACTGTCGCCAGCGGTGGCTGACAGTGAATCGTTCTGTCCTGTTCTTAGATCGCATTCGTCCTAGCATTAGAGGAGGTGGATCTCTCCTGTCTGAACCTTGGAGTTTAACCTTAGCTGCGGTTGCTACTGGTTACTCCTTCTGTCTGTCTTGTCTGGAATGAACGCTTGCTGTTGTCTGGGTGAGGCAACCGATTAGCAAGCGTTCGCGTTATCTGTTTGCTTTCATTTTCCGTGTTTCATTTGTTATTCATGGTTGGTACGTTTTGTCGCTATTGCGCTTAATGTGCGGTGACCTTGGCTTGAACAAGCTTTGTCGCTTTTGCGCTTAATGTGTGGTGACCGCCCTTAGATATTCCTATCTGTTCCTTTGTGTTGGATTGCAGTTTGCTAATTGGTTCTGTCTTTATTCATTCTATGTCCTGTCTTTACTCCATCTAGTGTCTCTGTTAGCAATCACCATTCTTGTGATTGCTTTCTCACTTGGTCTTCGCTGTTGTATGTCAACCGTCGCTGGGTGGTGACTAGATTGGTGGACATACATACATTCTGTCTCTGTGCTCACTCTCTCTCGAGTGGCTATCTTGCCCTGTATTGCTTCACTTCGTACAATCTCCATCTGGCATCTGTGGTTGTACAGAGACCGTGTTCCTTTGTACTCCACAGCTCTATCTGCCGGTTGGAATTTCTCTCTACAGGTGCATTTGCACCAAAGCTGGGTTCCCTTATCCAAACGCTTGTGGAGGGTTTCCTTGTGGAGATCATTCCTCAATCCTTACAATACGTCCATTGAGTTCAACCAGAGAACAAAGTACAACACCAGCCTGCTCCCTCACATATCCCTGTTGATCCAGAGGAAGGCGAAAACCCCTTACACGGCATGGTCCAATTAGCCCCAAAAGAGAAAAAATTCCTTCCCGACTCCAGATGGCAATTAGATAAAATCCCTGGATCAACATCATTGGGCATTACCTAGTAATTGTAGATATAGTTGGACCAAACCTCCGACTTTAGGTTTGCAAACTTCCGCAAAAGTTCGGTTCGCGCGAACTTCCGCGAACCGCAATAGACTTCAATGGGGAGGCGAACTTTGAAAACTAGACACACTTATGCTGGCCAGAAAAGTGATGGAAAAGATGTTTTGAGGGGTCTAACATCTGAGTTTTTTGCATGGATGAGTGGGATAGATGCCAAAAGTCCCAGGGAAAAATCTGGATTTAATGCAAAGCAGCGTTTTAAGGGCATAAATCACATTGAATGCTAAATTGCAGGCATAAAGTGCTTTAAAACATCTTGCATGTGTATACATCAATCAGCGAGTATAATTAGAGTAGTGCTTCACACTGACACACCAAATTCACTGTGTTATGCACCGCAAAAAGCTGGTTGTGTGGTGACGGCCGTGCTGGACTGGTGCGCACCATGACTAGAGTGCAGGTGACGGTGGCTTTCCAGCCCATATGGTTGCCGGGCTGAGGTAGCTGAATGACAGAACAGTGAATGTCCAGCTGATCAAATTTGGTCTGTCCACAATGAAGCAACGACCTTATTATCGTGGGTGTGCCCCCCCTGACACACTCATATAGCCGTCGGTCATTGCTTCATTACGTGATACATTATGTGATACGCAAGCCCCTTCACCGTGGCAAGGTAATGATCATGAAGGGGAATTAGCACATGTACATGCCTTTTGTTTTGTAGTTGCAGCTGCAGTGCAGCCAGAAAAATTAGGCTGGCATGTACACGCACCAGAAAAATTATTATAGCGGCCACTGCTAGCAGCAGCCTTAAAAATTCCGGAATCCGCCTGGAGTCACCACCCTGTTGGTGGTGAGGGAGAAGGCAGTCAATCGGCCTGCGGACAGAGATGCTGTGTGGGGAACGACTTAGTCTTGGGGCAGGCAGTCACACGGCGTGCAGGCAGAGATGCTGTGTGTGGGGACTGACTTAGTCTTCGGGCAGGCCTGAGCGTGCTTTGCAGACCAGGCATCCATGGTCAGATGGACCCTTAACCCAATGCTTTGTGCCAGAGATGTCACCACTTGCCTTTCAACATCACGGTACAGTTTAGGTATCACCTTTTTGAGAAAAAATTGTGGCCTGGTATCTTCCACTGCGGTGTGTGGCTTTGCTTTTGTGTGCTGCTTTTCCTCAGGTGGTCATCCCATTGCAGTTTGTGCTTTGTAATCATGTGCCTTCATAAGGTAGTTGTCCCTACGCGGGTCTTGGTTCTTCCACGGCTCAATTTTTGGTGGCAGAGAGTACAGATGGCATTGCTCTCACTAAGGCATACACACACAAAAATTTCCACACCGCTGAGCCCTGGGGTTATGGCACTTTGGTGGTGGCAGCCGACTGAGTGTTAAGTGGGGTGCCAGAATCAGAGCAGGAGGAGGAAGATATGTCACGCTTCTGTGCGGAAGCTGAGAAAGATCAGGTGTTCTGTGTTAAATAGTCAACTACGTCCTGAAAATATTGGGGTTGATGGCACATGACTTCTTCTGAACATTGTACTTTGGTGGAGGGCCACACGAAATCACGACAGCGCGACCTCGAACAGACCTGCCAGGTGGCCTGCCTCTGCCTTTTCTTTTGTCTATATTGGGGGGATGAAGTGAAAGGTATGCACTGACTTGACTAATACAATGTGCAGTCTCACAGGTGCAGTTAACAGGTATGCACGGAGTGGTATATCACACTGCGTGCACTCACGTAAGTAGGTGGGTGCACTGAACACAACAGGTAGGTATATGCAGTGATGGGTATTATAATGTGCACCTGTCACACACAGACAGGTGCCGGACAGGCACAGTGACACTTTGTGCGCTCACATAGGTAGGTGGGTGCACTGTGAACAACAGGTAGGTATATGCAGTGATGAGTATTACAATGTGCACCTGTCACACACACAGGTAGGCTCTGAATGTGCTGGGCCTGGCAGTGGCACATACAGTAAGAGTTACCAAGGCTGTCTATGCAACACAAGTGTCTGTGGGACACACAAAAAAACAAAAAAAAATCACAAGAACAAGATTAGCACTCAAAAGAGCTGTTGATGGGTGCTTTTTTAGCAATAAGAATCAGCAAGGAGCAAGCTAACAAGCCTACAAGACCCTAACTAAGCTTTCCCTATAGGTCTCTGCACAGCAGCTCTCCCTTCTCTAATTACTGCAGGCACATGAGTGAGTCCAATGCCTGACGCTGCCTGCCTTTTGTAAGAGGGGGTGGGGCTCCAGGAGGGAGTGTAGCTACAATGTGCCTGCTGACTGTGATGTAGAGGGTCAAAGTAGACCCTAATGATGCACTATGGGGGCGAATCGAACTTCCAGAAAAGTTTGCGGTTCTCCGCAAACGCGAACCACCGAAATTCGCCGGAAACAGTTTGGGCCATCTCTAATTGTAGACATGGATGTCTTTCAACGCAAGGAACAACACACGAAGGAGGCTGGCACTGCAGTATAAATAAGTTATTTTATTCAGAAAAGGATAGCACCAATAAAATCAAATTGCTTCACAGCCAATCAGCAATCAGTGAAGCAATTTGATTTTATTGGTGCTACTGACACATTGATCCTATTTAAGGGGTGTGTTTTGTGATGCATGTTTATGGGCATTCTCGGCTTGAAAAAGGGCTGAAGACCTGAAACAGCGGGCTGTCGCCGCATAGCCCTATGATTTTATCCTTTTCTGAATAAAAGAGCTTATTTATACTGCAGTGTCAGCCTCCATGTGTTGAGCAGCATTGGGGACCGAGAGGTGCGGAGGTCCATTGAGGATTGGGCACGCCATTCCCTTGGAGAGAGTGCCACTCTTTTTACTATTTTGAAGCTTGGTTTCAACGCAAGGAAAGCATCTAAGCCCCCTTTAAATGCAGGTATAGAATTTGCCATAACTACTTCCTGTGGCAATGCATTCCACATATTAATCACTCTTACTGTAAAGAACCCTTTCCTAAATAAATGGCTAAACTGTTTTTCTTCCAATGCGCAGCTCATCCCCTCTAGTCCTTTGAGAAGGTCTAAGGATAAAAAGCTCATCTGCCAAGCTTTTATATTGCCATTGCCATCTGATGTATTTATACATGTTAATTAGATCCCCTCTAAGGCGTCTTTTCTCTAGACTACATAAACCCAGTTTATCTAACCTTTCTTGGTAAGTGAGACCTTCCATCCCACATATCAATTTTGTTGCTCGTCACTGCACCTGCTCTAACACTGCAATATTTTTCCTGTAATGTGGTGCCCATAACTGAATTCCATATTCCAGATGTGGCCTTACTAGAGAGTTAAACAGGGGCAATATTATGCTAGCACCACAAGATTTTATTTCCCTTTGAATGCATCCCAAAATTTTGTTAGCTTTAGCTGCAGCGGCTTGGCATTGAGTATGATTATTTAACTTGTTGTCGATGAGTACTCCTAAGTCCTTCTCCAAGTTTGATGTCCCCAACTGTATCCCATTTATTTTGTATGGTGCTAGATCATTGGTACGACCAAAATGCATGACTTTACATTTTTCAACATTAAATTTCATCTGCCATTTATGTGCCCATATAGCCATCCTATCCAGATCTTGTTGTAACATGTCCCTATTTTCCTGAGAGTTGATGATTCTGCAAAATCTTGTATCATCTGCAAAAATAGCAACATTGCTTACTACTGCATCTACTAGGTCATTAATAAATTGAAGAGCACTGGACCCAGTACAGACCTCTGTGGGATCCCACTGCTAACAGTCACCCATTTTGAGTACGATCCATTGACCACAACTCTTTGTTTTCTGTCCATTAGCCAGTTCCCTATCCATGCCACAGACTCTTCCCCAGTCCTTGCATCCTCAACTTTTGCACCAGACTTGTGTGGGGAACAGTGTCGAAGGCCTTTACAAAGTCCAAGTATATCACATCTACAGCATTGCCAATATCCACATTAGCGTTCGCTACCTCATAAAAGCTGAGCATGTTAGTCAAACAGGACCTGTCTTTAGTAAACCCATGTTGATGCTGAGAAATAAGATTATTTTCTACTATGAAGTCATGTATAATATCTCTTAGTAACCCCTCAAATAGTTTGCATACAACTGATGTTAAGCTTACAGGTCTATCATTTCCTGGATCTGTTTTTTGCCTGTAACGATTGGTATCAGCAAGAACAGATTTTCTGATTATTGGTGATCTGCAGTATCACCAATAATACAGATGCTATACCTGATTATGTAGTGATCTGCAGAATCACCAATAATGCGAGTATAGCGAGACACAGGACAACCAAATGTAAAGATAGGTGTTTGGTGCAACAGTAATACAGATAGAGATACCAACTCCCCAAAGGAGCTAGTAGAGGGAGATATCTCTATAGAACACAGGAATCAGCATTCCAGCTAGCCGGAGATGCAGATGAACTAGTAATCAGTTCACACGAGGAGCTGGTGGTGCACAATAAGACAACGTATACTGATCACCCGTGGAGCGGGTGATTCAGACTGCACTGCAGCCGGTGGTCACCTGAGGGGCAGGAGATCAAGACTGTACTGCAGCTCCTAATCACCTGAGGAGCAGGTGACTAAGACTTTACTTCAGCTACAGGTCACCTGAGGAGCAGGTAATTAAGACTGTACTGCAGCTACTGGTCACCTGAGGAGCAGGTGATTCAGACTGTACTGCAGCTACTGGTCACCTGAGGAGCAGGTGATTCAGACTGTACTGCAGCTACTGGTCACCTGAGGAGCAGGTGATTAAGCTGTACAGAGAATCCCTCACCAGGGACTAGGCTCACTGGTGAGGGCAGGAGAGTCAGACAAGCAGATTCGGCAACAAACGGACAGATACGGTACAAAGACAGAAGGCTAAATCAGAGTAGTGTTAAGGCTAGTCGGCAACAGGATCAGATAGGCAGAAGCACAGAATCAGTAAGCAGAAGAGTAGTCAAGGCTATCAGAAGGTCATAGCAAATAATACAATTCAATTAGTATTAGTAACTTTAGCTATCAACAGAATCTGACTAAGTGTGGATCCCCAGCTCCTGCTGGTTCTAGCACACTTTGGGATCTGACTAAGGTCTGAGTGCTAACACGTAGCATTTGCAACAGCAGACAAGGAGCTACTGACAGGCAGGTCCTATATATACTGAGAGCGTCCCACAGTGCCGCCCCAGTCACTCAGCCAATCAGGAGCACTGCTGGAAACAGCTGACCGGCCGATCAGCTGACTCCCCTTCTATTCGCATAAAGGTCCTGTCGCCTGGGGCTCACGCGTGTAGCCCTCAGTCTATGTGCAAATGAAGGACCAGGCAAAACTCCACCATGTAATTGCACGGCGGAGGCCGCCGGCTGGGACGCGGAGGCAGCCGCCATGCCGCTCACCGCTGCGGCGGCATCTCCGCTATCTATTACATTGTCCTTTCTTAAATAATGGGAAAAAGTGGGCTGTACGCCAATCCGCTGGGACTCTGCCAGTTGAATGAGAGTCACAAAAGATAAGATAAAGGGGTTTATTTATAAACAAACTGAATGCCCTTAGGACCCGAGGATGCATGCCATCCGGGCCAGGTGCTTTGTCTATTTTTAATTTAATTAGTCTTGCCTTCACTTCTTCCTGCGTTAAGTATTTAATATTACAGTTGGAAGATTGAGACTCTTCTGCATCTGTAATTTGCAACAGTGATGTTTCCCTTGTGAAGACAGAAGCAAAGAAAGCATTTAATAACTCTGCCTTACCTTGGTTACCCACCATTGCGTTCCCAACTTCCCACCCACATCCTTTAGGAGTCCAATACAGTCAACCTTTCTTTTTTTAGAGTTGATGTACGCGTAAAACTTCTTTGGGTTAGATTTGATATCCCTAGCGATTTGATTTTCAGCTTCAATCTTTGCCAACCTAATTTTTTTTTACAACTTTTATTGCACTCCCTATAATTGCTTAATGCAGCCTCGGTCCCCTCCTGTTTTCGGACCTTATAGGCATTCTTTTTCCCCTTCATTTTATCTCTAACCTTTCTATTCATCCATAGAGGCCTTTTTTTATTCCTAGACATTTTGTTTCCATATGGGATATACATACTACAATATTGATTTAGAATAAGTTTAAAAGCTTGCCATTTCCCTTCAGTGTCCTCCCCTTGTAGTACATTATCCCAGTTCACCAAACTTAGTGCCTGCCTGAGTTGATTGAACTTTGCTTTTCTAAAATGCATAGTTTTAGTGGTCCCGCTGCCCCGCGGCCCATCAGTCACCAGATCAAACGTTATCATGTGATCACTATTTCCCAAATGTTCTTGAACCTGCACATTTGATACATTATCTGGTCTATTAGAAATGATCAAATCCAGTAACGCATTCCCCCTAGTTGGTTCCGTTACCATTTGAGTCAAGTAACTGTCCTGTAGTGATGCCAAAAATCTACTGCTTTTACCAGAATGTGTATGTAACGATCGGTGTCTGCACACAGAGAGAATCTGATTATTGGTGATCTGCAGTATCACCAAGAATGCAGATATACCTGATTATTGATAATCTGCAGAATCACCGATAGTCCAAGTATAGCTAACCACTGGACACCTAGATAGTGTGAGTGTTTGGTGCAACAGTAATGACTTTGAGTAAACCACCCCAAAAAGCAGGTGGTCTTTGGCAGTATGGGTGATACTGCCCTTTGAGAAGTACAAAAGCCTTCCAGCAGCCTGAGACCTCCAAACGGGTGGAGTCCCAGGCTGAAGGTAGGAGGGACCTGTGCATGAGTGACACTTGAAGGTGGATGTCACTAGCAGGTCAGGAGACTATCTCTTAAAGGAGAGAGATAGCTCTCGAGGTCGGGCAAGCCAGGTCGGCAACACACGGACAGATAAGGTACAGAGACAGTAGGCTGATTCGGTATCCAAGGCAGGCAGGGTTGGCAACAGATAATCAGATAAGCGTAGGAACCAAATCAGAGAGCAGAGGGATAGTCAGGAAAGCAGTAGGTCATAACAGATATCAAACAATGCCTAGTCTTGGGTGTGAGGTCCGTGGTCTCTACACCCTGGAACTAGTCTGGAGTATAATAAGATGGTACACAGTATCCCTAGTCTTGGGTGTGAGGTCCGTGGTCTCTACACCCTGGAACTAGTCTGAGGTATAACAGAATGATAACACAAGTTCCCTAATCTTGGGTGTGAGGTCCGTAGTCTCGACACCCTGGAACTAGTCTGAATAATAACACAATGATAACACAAGTTCCCTAATCTTGGGTGTGAGGTCCGTGGTCTCGACACCCTGGAACTAGTCTGAATAATAGCACAATAACAAACAGAAGTAATCTGGCTCAGTGTGAATTCCCAGGTCCCAGGTCCTCCTGGTTCAAACACACTGTAGGATCTGACTAAGGTCTGAGTGCTTCAACGTAGTGTTCGCAACGGCAGCCAACTTGAGACTGAGCAGAAGTAACTATATATAGAGCAGCGCCCTCCGGCGCCACCCATTATTGATTGACCAATAGTCACTTGTTCTGAGGTCAGCTGACCCGCTTGGTCAGCTGATCCCTCCTTGGCTTGTCATAAAAGTTCTGCCTCTCAGCGCGCGCGTATTTCATAATCTGTGTGAACTAACAGACCCAGCCACACCAGACACGGAATCAGCCACCTTGCTGTCAGTACACGCGGCGGCTTTTCCGCGTTTCCTTACAGTGTAGCCTCAATACTCCAGTCAATGTCTGGAAAGCTGAAGTCACCCATAACTATGACCTCATCTTTACTTGCAGCTTTTTCAATCTGCTGTAGTAATTGCAGTTCTGCAGCTTTATGAATATGTGGTGGCCTGTAGCATACCCCAATAAGCAATTGGCAACCTTTATTTCCACCATAAATATTTACTCAAACGGACTCCACGTCTTCACAATCTTCCTCCATTTCATCGTTCAGGACAGCTGTAAGAGAATTCTTAACAAAGAGACAAACCCCTCCACCTTTTTCCCTCTTCTATCCTTCCTAAACACCAGTGGCGTAGCTAAGGAGCTGAGGGCCCCGATGCAAGTTTTACAATGGGGCCCCCCAAGCACTTTATACATAACAATTGATACGGCGCACCAAAACCTGCCAATGGCAACTACAGTGTCAGAGGTGCAAGAAGGGGATGGGGAACAGCTAGTTAGTGATTACCACTATTCAAAGTATCTATAGAAGTGATTATTATGAGCACAGGACCAATAGAGAGCTAATACTGCAGTTGAAGGAAGGCCTCTCGGGGCCCCTCTGGCCCAAGGGCCCCGATGCGGTCGCAACCTCTGCACCCCCTATTGCTACGCCCCTGCTAAACACATTTGCCTCAATTCACTAAGCTTAACTCCTGTCTTTAATAACTCTTCTGAGCTGTTTTACAGTTATCACAATTATATCACCATGGTGATAACTGTAAAACAGCTCAGAAGAGTTATTAAAGACAGGAGTGAAGCTTAGTGAATTGAGGCCACTGTATTCCTCCAAATTCACTATCCAGTCATGGCTTTCATCCAGTCCTGTATCTGTTATTCCCACAGTGTCATAGCCTTTTTCAATCAGAATGAACTCTAGTTTGTCCATTTTATTTGCAAGGCTCCTAGCATTGGTTACCATGCACTCTATGTTTTTATACAAATTATTTTATTTGATAAATGTCTCTAACATATTTTATTTGCATATTTATCTAGACTACTTCCTTACCACAAAGCCATAATACAACTAGAGATGGCCCGAACTGTTTACCGGTTGACAGTATTCTGCGAACTTCCGCTGTTCGCATTTGCGGCAAATAGTGAACATTCGGCATGTTCGACCCACCCCCTATACATCATCATTGAGCTAAAGTTTGACCCATTACCTCACAGTCAGCAGACACATAGCAGCCAATCATCTAGCACCCCTTCCTGGACACCCTGCTATCAAAAAGCAGTTGTGGTGGCCATATTGAATTCATTCTCTGCTGACAGATAGTGAGAGCAGGGTCAGACTTGCTGCAGATAAGTAGGGAAAGCATTAGCTAGGCCTGTTTTTTTCTCACTTGCTGTAAAAGCACTCCAAACAGCCCTAGCGCATCGGTCTCCTGTGTTTTTTTTTTTTTGTGTGCGACACTCCACAGCCCACTGACAACCAGAGCTGTGTGCACACTACTGCTGTTGCTACATTAAGTTGCACGCACAGTACCACTCCAGTGCATTATTATATCACTGTATTCTGATAGTACTATTGCATTCCTCTGTGTGTGACACTCCACAGCCCACACCCAGAGCTGTCTGCACACTACTGCTATTGTTGTTGCCTCATGAAGTTGCACGCACAGAACCACTCCAGTGCATTATTATTTCACTGTATTCTGATAGCACTATTGCATTTCTCTGTGTGTCACACTCCACAGCCCACTGAAACCCAGAGCTGTGCATAGTGTGATTTCTGCCCTTTAGGGATTAAAACCCGACTTTGCGTCAACTGCGTAATTTTTGGTGAGACTTTTGGCATGAATGCAATGCCACAGTCCAGGTGTTTGACTCCTTGAAACAACTTTCCCATCACTTTTATGGCCAGAAACAGTCTTTGTAGGTTTTAAAATTTGCCTGCCCATTCAAATCTATGGCGGTTCGCCAGATTCGCCTGTTCACGAACATTTGCAGAAGTTCGTGTTCGCCAATCGCAAACAGGAAACTTGATGTTTGCGACATCTCTAAATACAACTTCTTGGACAATGCTCATTTGTTTTGTTGAGCATCTACACAACTTATGCTTAGTGAGTAGAAAGTTAGACAACCCTTAGACTGCTGCTGACTATAAGCATTTCCGTGGTTCTGCATCTATGCTCCATGGACATCTAAAGGTGTTTTAGTACAGAACAAATTTTGCTAGTCACCAAAGTCTATACGAATATTTGTTTTCCTACCGTTTGCTTCTGTACCACAGATGTGGTGATAAGTGTGTGGTGCAATGTGTTGGCTCAGTGCAATCTTTCTTGGTATGAGATATGCAAATATTTCATATATTATAAACAAAACTATAACTTTAAAAACACCGCACCAAACCAGTAATATTGTTGAATGCAAAAAGTATCCTTTATTTAACTACATACATAAAAAAAAAAACATTAAAACATATCTAAAATGGTGGGGAAACAGTAAGTCCCAAATCTCATAGTAACCAAAGGATTCATGAAGTGCTACGTACAGTATGACAGACCAACACAGATCTGAACCTGAGTGCAAAGTGAAAAAAAATCACCACATATAATCAATGCATGTTACAGGGCATATAGTGAACCACATTGTACATAATACTCAAACCTGGCTAAAAATAGGAGTGAAGGGAAGGCCAGATAAACAATGAAAACAGGAGAGGAACCAGAAACCAGGGAGAAACAGGGAAAGGAGAAAGCAGAGAAGATTGCAAGAAGCAGAAAAATAGTGCCCTGTGGTCAGGGGAAATGTGCAAAACAAAAAAGCATCCACAATTGCTGGTTCACTTCCCTGTACTCTACTATGTCCTTTTGTTCATCCTGATCGGTTTGAATTTGACTTTAGCTCATGTCCTTTCCTTGCTCCTGTTATCTCATCCTGTACCACAAGTATTGTGAAATTGAGTATTTTGTATGTAGTTAGCTAGTCCCCACTATTTACTATGTGTTTGGGGAAAGATTAACTTTTTTTTCACTCATAACTATGTATGTAGCATGCTTAATTAAAAGCACTATTGCATTCATATCTGCATCCAGACTTATGCTGCTTAAAGTGATCACCAGATACATTGTCTTTGGGAGTCACAACATTTTGCCTTTAAAGGGATCCTGAGCAGCTCTTAAAAATGAAAATCTGCACTTACCTGGGCTTCCTCCAGCCTCCCGTAGCCCATGAGGTCCCTCTGCATTCTACGGGTCCCCTCCACATTCCCACTGGTGGCTCTGTTAACCCGGTAACTTCAGGTGAAGTTATTAGCAAATGTGCATGTGTGGCCTATCTTCGCACCTGGCTCAATCACACACCTGTCAGCATAAGCCTTCTGCGCATGCATAGTTGCTCATGACTTCGCCAAAATCCTTGGGTTAATGGAGCCGCCAGCAGGACCACGTAGGGGACCCAGAGGATGCCGAGGTACCTTGGGGGCTATGGGGGGCTGGAGGAAGCCCCAGGTAAGTGCACTATCAAACGTTTGATAATTTACTTCATGGGTAAAACCTAATTTTGAATTCACTAAGGTGTTATATATTTATCGAATGTTTTACCGATTAAACATTCAATAAATATATAACACCTTAGTGAATTCAAAATTAGATTTTACCAATGAGGTAAATTATCAAACGTTTGATAAAGTGTTTGATAAACCTCTGTGAATTGTGGCCAATGTCTGTGATGCACCAAATTACCAGTTACAGTACTTTCATTTTTTTTTTTCATTTCTTCTACTGATTGCTTCCCTTCCTTATTTTACCTATTCAGTTTTCATCATATGTAACTTTAAACCAAAGTTTATTTTCTATCAGTCTAACATTAATTTTATCTTACTCTATAAGCAATGGAAATAACTGACGGCTAAACAAAGGATGACTTGAGAGCATCATAAAACAGGCATCAATAAGAAAGAAAATGGTATATTAGTTACTATTTAATAACTTCACATCATCACAAGAGAGATAACATTTTGTAAACATGTAAGTACTGCAATTTAATACCAGTAATTTATTTTGCTTGTACTGTTCCCAAATAAATAAATAATTCTTTGTTATCTTCATACAGTTGACATACATTGGAAGTTATGGTGGTAGCTTATGATGATGATCCCTGTGATTGTAACAACCCAGGTTCATCTAAAAGACAAAAGGAGGACCAGGAGCCCAATGGTGCAGAATCGTGTAAGATTCAGAAGAGAAAATTGCTAAGTATGTATACACTCACAAAGGTGGGTTGCAAATCCTTGCAACCACGTCAGATCAGACGGGAAATTAACCGTCCCCACTTGGTTTTCCAGGTCTGTGACAGGAACTGGGTAGTCGCACTCCGAAAGTTCTTTAGGACAACTAAAAAACTATCACCACTAAAAGAGGTATGACAAGACACTTAAAACATCAGTGCATGTGCCCAATGCATAGAAGATAGGCTAATAAGCTGTTAACCTTATAAACAGAGAAGTAATCTTACCTCTCAAAGAATTTGACCCAGTTTATTGAAAAAAAGGTCATTTATTCGAGCACATCAAACTGACAATGCGTTTCGCGGGTGTTTGCCCACTTCCTCAGGTCAGTGAAAAAACAGGCGCCTTAACTGCTATGGCTGTGTAGCAAGCATGAGCACCTCTCTGCACAGAGATGGTGTTTCCTACTCTGTATCCAGCAAAAACAGTCCCAGACTATGGGCCTGATTCACAAAGCGGTGCTAACAGTTAGCATGCTGGTGAAAAGCCCTTTATCACGCCTAAACTCAGTTTAGGCATGATAAGTTTAGGTGTGATAAGTTTAGGCGTGATAAGTTTAAGCACCAACTGGGTTAGCACCGCAGTGCACAGCTGATCAAAAGTTTTGCGCTAGCAAAGTCTGGTGCACTTCGCATAGAGATTAATGGCGCTGATTTGCATGCAGGACTTTGCACACGATCTAAACTTATCATGCCTAAACTTATCACGTCTAAACTTATCACGCCTAAACTGGCTTTTCACCAGCATGGTGCAATGGTTATCACGCCTAAAGTCTCTAACTGGGTTAGCACCGCTTTGTGAATCGAGCCCTATCACTCTTCCTTTTACATGGTTGATAGTGGATGTCACACGCTGAGAAAAAAAATCCACTAAAAAAATTATTAAATGTCTCTGGAGTTCCATTTTAAATGCTTTAGTGAGCCCTGCAATAAATGTAGCATTTTCTTACTGAGGAAAACCTTCAACTATACAGAAAAGTTTAACCCACTCAATAAAACCAAGATCTCTATTAGATTATTTTTAATTGCTGTTTACTGATCAGAAAGTTAATGGTGGGAAAATATTATTATTATTAATATATAAAGTGCCAACATATTCAGTGACACTGTAAAAAGTAGGAAAACAAACATGGGGTACATAATGATACAGACAATGCAATACATTAATTATGGACATTGCCTTGTAAGGGTTTTTCGCCTTCCTCTGGATCAACAGGGATATGTGAGGGAGCAGGCTGGTGTTGGTGTTGTACTTTGTTCACTGGTTGAACTCGATGGACGTATGTTTTTTTTCAACCCAAATAACTATGTAACTATGTAATTGGTACAAAATACAGAACTGGTGGGTACAATGACAGATGTAACATGATGAATAAAATGTTTAACAGAGTGCAAGCTATGAAATGAACAAGATCCAAGACACAAAAGGGTGAGAGAGCCATGCCCTTGCAGGCTTACAATCTAAAGGAATGGGAGGAAACAAAGGTGGGGAATTATGAAGTATACATTCAGGCGCAGTGCATGTTTAGGTTACCTAGTAAGGAGTAAAAAAGAGATTGAAGGTGAATGGCCTAAGTTAGAGCATATGTTTGTCAGAAAAAGTGAGCTTTGATGGAGCGTTTAAAGATTTCAAAGGTTGAAGAGTGCCGGATGTGCTGTGGCAGGGCATTCCAGAGGAAGGGTGAGGTACGTGATAAGTCTTGTATATGTGAATGCAAGTAGGTTAAATCTAGAGGAGGACAAAAGAAGCTCCTGAGCAGATCTGAAATTGCAGTTGGGTTGGTATCAAGAAACTAGTGAGATGTACGGTGGTGAGAGGTTGTGGACAGCTTTGTAGGTAAGGGTTAAGAGTTTAAATTGGATCCTCTTTGGTAATTGGCAGTCAAAGAAGAGCTTGATAGAAAGGAGCAGCAGAGGAAGACTAAGAAGAGAGATGAATAAAACAAGCAGCCAAGTTCAGTACAGATTGGAGAGGGGAAAGGGAAGTTAATGGATTATGAGACGTTGATTGCATGATCAACATTTTAGCCAGTTACTTTGGAAAACAGACTAATACACCTGCAAAATTGGCAATGAACAATCACTCATCTTAAGTTGGATCAATATGGGTCAAAGCCAGCTTTGGATGAATCCTGTTTTTCATTAATAATGATGAAAACCATTAAAGCTCAGTAATTTTTAGCAAGACATCATGAGTAGACCTTTTTAGGAGATGTTGAGTTATTGACATAAGAAAACCATACCACAAACATGAAAGTACAATATAGATATAAAAAAGTTCACCTTTTGGCCTCAATATCAAGCCCTTCACATGGTCAATGCCTGCTTATGGCAGTTTGGAAAGAGTTGTACAGATTACCAATGTTTCTACATTTCTATAGAGAAACCTGAGATTTGCTTTGACAATTAATACAGTCAATAAAAAAGTTTCAGAATTCTGAAAAAAAAAGGTCCAGGTAAGGATTGAAAACAAAACTTTGATTCTTGCTCATCACTGAGACAATGTTTTGAAATGTAAGCTGCAATATTATCTATTTGCTGAGGATGTAAAAAAAAAAAAAAAAAAAAAATAAGAAATAAGCAAATCTAAAAATGCCTCCTCTGCAACATGATAAAGAAGTTAAAGAATTATATTTAAAATAACTTAATATTATATTTTAAAACTTGGTGAATTACTGCCTTCGAAATATCTTAAATTGTCTGAATCATAGCAGTTGTCACAAATGTACTCGAAATTCACCTAAGAAACTGTATCATCTAATTGTGTCGACTAAAACTGCCAGTAGCAATAACACACTGACATACATCACTTATCTGTTTCAAAGTTATAAAAATGTCTGAGAGCTATAATTTAATCTTCTTCCAACTGCAGAACATTTAAAACACCACACTCTGAAGAGGACAAAAACAGCATTAAAACATTTGATTGTTTCATTCAGGATTAGTGGAATATGGTATACAGAGTAAAATATTTAAAAGGAAAGCTATATTAAAGCAAAGCAAGCATATCTATGTAGGCCCATTGACTAAACACATATGATAAATGATATGTTATTGACTTTGAAAGATCACAAGTATACAGATCCAACCTAAAATGTTTCCCTAATGTGCTCAAAATACATTTTTATTTAATTTTTTTGCACATATCCAAGGAGATCTGAGATCTCCTGGATCACCATTGTTTACAAGCACTTCCCTTAATGCTAGGAATACACGGTACGTTTTTGTACCGTGTACTCGAGCCGATGATAGCTCGATTGATAAAATCTGACGTGCCCGATCACCTGCCGGATCAATTCCATGCTCGATACCGCGTGCAGGACAATGTAAGAAAATGAACAGAAGCTAAAAAATGCCCGCGGGGAAGAGCGGGAATCGATCCAGGTGCCCACGGGGACGTGCCGGAATCGATCCACCGGCTCCTTTACACGGTACAAAATGTACCGTGTATTCCTAGCATTACAGAGGCATCTACACAGAGACCAGTACAACTATGGAAGTGGCCTGCTGCTGTTATAGCTTCTTTATGGGCTTGTTCACATGGTGCATATAAATGTGTCAGGCATTAAAAAGTTTGAAGGAGATGTGCAACTTAACTCCACTGTGCTGATCTCAAAATATCAGACTGGTGCAGAAGAAAGACTATGATGTTTGCTGCACACAACAACCAATTTTTGCTCATCACTGTCCAACATTCCTGCCCTTTTTGTTCACATGACCTCCAGTAACAAAATGCACTGCTATTAAATTCTGTGATCTGTGAAATGTCCCCTCAGTGTGTGGTGAGCAGATGTTCGTGCATTGTATTGTTTTGGAAATATGGTGAGTGGCAGCTAAAAAGGGTGCACACAGCAAGCGGTTTAAAAGGGTGCTGCTTAGATTACAATGTATTTATGGCTTTTACAGCACTTAAAGTGAACCTCCAGACTAAAAATCGACTCAGCATCACTGAAAGGGCTTGGTGTTTCTTTAACAGTTTCACAGCATCAGAACTTTGTCTCTCTTATACAAACCTCATTTTTAGCTGCACAGAAGAAAACTGCCCGGGCATTTTCCCCCTGATGCTGTGCAAAGCATGATGGGATTTCTGATGTTGTTGTTCTCCTTCTGCTGTTTTGGTGCAAGTTTTTTTTTTTTTTTTACATTTTGAATTTGACATTTGAAGCCTAGCGCGCAGCTGGGAGGGGTTATCAGGACACAGGACAGTTGGAACTGTGTCTTATGCTCCCTGTCACCTCCTTTCAACCAAAAAGATGGCTGCCCCCATGACAAAGATGGCAGCCCCCATGAATCACAAACATTGGCCTGTTCTTTTAAAACAGGATGGGTAAAAAATGATATTACCTATCTATTCTAATTAACATAACTAATGTAACTTAATGACAGTATGTTTGTTTAGGCTGAAGTTCCCCTTTAATATGAAGTCTCAATATGAAAATCATATAGTGGAAGTCTTAATCTGAAAATCATGATGAAAATCATATAATGGCAATAGGATGTTTCAATACAAAAAAACATATAGCTGAAGTTTTAATACAAAAAACATAGGGAATATCATATAACAGCAAAAGAATCAGAATCAGAATCAGTTTATTTTCGCCAAGTAAGTTTGCACCTACAAGGAATTTGTCTTGGCAGTTGCTTAACAAACACAAACAAAAACAATACAAGGACAGACAGTGTGTATATTACAAGTCAAGGACATTATAAGTATAGTGGCAGTAAGCAATGTGAGAATTGTTCATTTACAGTACTGTGCTGATTAATTTCAAGTCCTAGCAGCTCTAGCGGGGTTCTGCATTTAGTATGGCTACCGCCTAAAGAAAAAAGCTGTTCCTGTGTCTGGAGGTTTTGGTAGCAATTGACCGGAATCTTACTCCTGAAGGCAAGAGCTAGAAGATTGAGTGAGCTGGGTGGGAGGGGTCAGAGGCAATTTTGTTTGCTCTCTTTCTACACCTGCTAGCGTAGAGATCCTGCAGGGAAGGTAATCTACAGCCAATTATCCTTTCCGCTGTTCGGATGATGCGCTGCAGCCTCACCTTTTCTAATGTTGAGCAGGAGTCGAACCATACAGTCATAAATGATGTTATGGTGGATTCAATGATTGCAGTGTAGAACTGCACCATTACATTTTGAGGTAGGCCAAACTTTTTCAGCTGGCGTAGATGGTACATCCTCTGTTGCGCTTTCTTGACAATAGTAGCAGTGTTGTTGTCCCATTTTAGGTTGTGTGAGATTGTAGACCCAAGAAACTTTAATGACTCTACCTGGGTTATTGGGGATCCATTTATGGTTAAGGGGAGGTGCTGGGGGGAGGGGGGGGTGATCTCCTGAAGTCTATTATCATCTCCATGGTTTTGAGAGTATTTAGTGCCAAGTTGTTGCTGCTGCACCAGGAGGAAAACTGTCCCACCATATGCCTGTATGCAGACTCGTCCCCGTTTTGTATGAGACCAACTACTGTTGTGTCATCTGCAAACTTCAGAACCTTAACAGATGGATCTGTGGAGATGCAGTCGTTGGTGTACAGTGAGTAGAGCAGTGGGAAAAGCATGCAGCCCTGGGGTGCATTAGTACTGACTGTCAGAGAGCTTGATGTGTGCTTCCCAAGTCTGACCTGCTGTCTCCTGTTGGTTAAGAAATCGGTTATTCATTTGCAGATGGATTCAGGTATGTGTAGCTGGGAGAGCTTGCTGTGTAGCAGGGATGGTATTATGGTATTAAATGCAGAGCTGTAATCTATAAATAAAATCCTGGTGTAGGTTCCTTGGGTGTCTAGATGCTGTAGTACATAATGCATACACATGTTCACGGCATCGTCTGCAGATCTATTAGACCTGTAGGCAAATTGCAGAGAGTCCAGCAGGGGATCTGTGATAGATTTCAGATAAGCCATTATTAAACGTGTAGGTTTTGATTTTTTTGGAATTGGTACAATGGTTGAGCTTTTAAAACAGGCTGGGACAGTTGAGAGTTCCAGAGATGCTTTGAATATGTCTGTGAATACAGGAACTAATTGATCGGCACAGAGTTTCAGACATTTTACAGAGACAGTGTCTGGCCCCATTGCTTTCCTAGTGTTTTGTCTTTTGAACAGTTTGTTTACATCTGATTGGCATATTGGTAGAGCATGCACATCTTGGGACAGGTTAGCAGATTGTGTCTGGCTTCCTGTGTTGTGTAGATGCTGAGGTACCGCAAGGGGTGGAGACCTTGGCTGGCTGGAGGAGTGCTCAGTTTGCCTGCTGCAGAGATGCAAATTATGCAAATTGACTTGGTGTGTTTGGCTTTTGTTGGTAGTGTCAAACCTGCAATGAAAAGTATTCAGTTCATTTGCAAGCTGCAGGTTGTGTAGTGAAAGTGGAGATTTCTTTCTGTAGCGGGTGGTTTCATGTAGAGATTTCCATATTATGGAGGAGTCAGCGTTAGAACATTTTTCCTCAAGTTTTTTAGAATAATCTTTTTTTTGCCTCAGTAATGGCTCTCTGCAGTTTGTATTTCACATCTTTGTAGAGGACTTTATCGCCTGTACGATATGCCCTTTCTTTATCGAGGCGCAGCTTCCTAAGATGTGATGTAAACCAGGGTTTATCGTTATTGTACCTGGTGCACTTTTTTGTGGTGATGCAGGACTCTTCACAAAAGGTAATATATGATGTCAAAGTGTCAGTGTATTCATTTAGGTCACTGGTGGATTCTTTAAATATATTCCAGTCAGTTAAATCAAAGCAGCTCTGTAGTTTTTCTACAGCTTCACTCGTCCATTTCTTAACTGTGGTCACTACAGGTTTGGCAGTTTTTAGTCTTTATATGTATGTTGGGATAAGCTGTATAACAGCATGATCCGAGTTCCCCAAAGCTGCCCTGCTGACAGAGTGATACGAGTCCTTAGTCATAGTGTAACAGTGATCAAGTGTCTTACCTTCTCTAGTTGCGCTTGTGACGTGTTGCCTGTATTTGGGGAGTTCTTTGTAAAGATTAGCACTGTTGAAATCCCCTAGTATGATAAAAAAAAGAATCGGGGTACTCCCTTTCCACCACGGTGATTTGATCTGCGAGATCTTGGAGCGCAGGCTGCATACATGTTTGTGGAGGGGTGTACACAGCAGCCAAAATAAATGAAGAAAACTCACGGGGTGAATAGTAGTGTCTGCAGTTTATGAAGAGTGTTTCCAGCCCAGCCGAGCATGTCCTCTTAATAACTGTAACATCCGTGCACCATCTATCATTAATATAGAAACAGAGTCCTCCACCTTTGGTTTTGCCAGAAGTAAGTGGGCCCTGGTCAGATCTGTAGATTGTAAATCCATTAATCCGCAGAGCGTTGTCTGGAATAAGCTCAGATAGCCAAGTTTCAGTGAAGCAAAGAGCAGCAGAGAGATGAAAGTCCTTCTTTGTCCTGATCAGTAGTTGAAGCTCATCTAGTTTGTTACATATGGACCTGACGTTAGAGAACATGATTCCAGGTAGTGGAGAGCGCAATCCTCTGCATTGAAAGCGAGTCTGGATCCCGGAGCGCTTGCCTCTTCTTCTAAGCCTCACTGCCTGGTTTAGAACAGTAGCTCCACTGGTTAGAATCCCCAGAAGATCAAGAGTAGATGAAATATTTAGGGGTAGATTATATTTAGCCAAGTTCCGAATGCTCAGTAGTTGTTCACTGGTGAAGGTTGTCCAGGTTGGGTTGCACAAGGCAATGTTGAATAACAAAAATACATAAAACAAACATAAAAAGACAGAGCAAGCTGCCAAGGCTGCCATCTCCAGGCGCCTCCTCCTATTTAGTCTCGAAATCTCGATATGAAAATCATACAGTGGGAGTCTCAATAGGCGAATCAAATAGAAATTCATATAACAGTAATAGGAAGTCTCAATATGAAAATCACATAGTGGGAAGCCTCCAGGCATCCACATTTCCCTGTAATGCCGTTAACTGCATCTATGTGGTGGGAGTGGGGTTGTTAATAGTTAGGCACCATGGGGGGAGGATTAAAGCTTAGGCACCATGGGGGAGGGGGGTTAAGAGTTAGGAATCGGTAGAGGGAGGGTTAAGGGTTAGGCATAGGTAGTGGTAGGTTTAAGGGTTAGGCATCGGTAAAGGGAGGGTTCTGTATAAAAGTACAGTTGGGTCATAGTAAAATATCGGTGAAAAATAACCAAACATTTTCAGAATTAAGCAGTAGAATAGCAGTAACTTTACCTATATTCTACTTAGTGGAAGTATCTAGTGCCCTTTTTTGTAGGTGCCTTTATTGCATGTTTGTAACTGGCAGGAGTACAGAAGAAACCATGCCTGTAATGTGTGCCTTGGTTGGTTCTTTCTTTTTTTGTAGTTTTCCATTTAACATCTCGTTACATTTGGTACACAACACTGCTGAAAGACCTGCAATATAGTCATGTCATTTTAACTGCCCCAAGAAATGTGTAAATCTTTATGAATAGTCCATGTGTTTGCACAATTTGCCATATTTATTCTTGTATTGTTCCCTTTATATTCAGAATCAAAAAAGTGGAACTAGGTGAACATGGATCACAAGTATTAAAATAGCCACATAAATGGACAGTGGTGTAAGATGTGTAAGGTACAGATAGGAGCATTACATGGAGAAAACTGAGCACATAACTGAACACGAGGCCAGGACAAGGTCCACCACCAACAGAGGCTTAGCTGCCCAAGTGCGCTCCCTGCTTCCTGAGCAGCATAAACCTACATGACTCCTCAGCAATAGTGCCTGTTCACTGTTCTAAAGTATGACCACAGATGCCAGTCGAGTCCTGACTCCATCTGGCAGAGCAGAATATGCTGAGAGGGACATTTAGGAGAAGGGGGTGCAGATCACCAGCAGCGTCAACCACCGGCATCGCTGTAGACAGCACTTGGAAATGGAGAGGAGAGGCTGGGGCAAAGAGCCTGCTGAGCACTGATTAGGGACTGTCTACAAATCTTTGTCTACAAAACTTTGTATGATTCCTTATCAGTCACTGAACAGATGCAGTCATTCGACAAATTGTGCGGAGAGCAGCAGAAAGCTTTTTTTTTCTGCACCCTTAGTTGTCAGTCTCCCTGGGGAAACAAACTTTTGTTTCCCTGGACTATACAATAATTTACAGCACCCATTCCTCAGAGGCTGGTGCCTCCCCAGCTTATGTGTAGGCCCAGCCCTGGATGAACACATAACTGAGATCATAGCTCACTGATAAATAGCAAACCTTAATTATAAGAGTCCTTCATCCAGATATATACAGGCGTGAGGCATTTCAGGATATTGGCCCATTATAGGTACAAAGTATGAATATGTATTAGTAGTGTGTACAATAGGGTTGAGAGTAGTGTAGTAGATATGGAGTTAGGGTCTTCTGGTGTTGCAGGATCTTCTGTAGATAGACAATGCAGGATTTTCTGTAGATAGACAGTACCCAAAGCGTTTATCAAAATCAAGTCTGTTTGTAGATGCACGTTCGTAGATGCAAGTTCTGGACGACAAGAGATCAAAAGAGGCCTCAAAGCAAATGGGAATAAGACAAGTAGGTGATACCTTTAAGCTGCCTACACAGATTAGATTGTAGCTGGATATGCAAAACATGATCACTCACTACAAATGTTCCCTTTTGTAATTGAGCACTGCTCAGACAGACTTGTATGGCCAGTCAAGAACGGTATGTTATTTCTTTTATGATGGAAGGGATGAAGAGTTGCAGACAAAACACTTTGCAGAAAACAATGACTTATTAGAAAAAGTATGACCTACATTTCACCCCATGGAGAGTAAAGCACAGAAGGTCTGGGAAAGGTCAGATGCATATTAGTGAGAGGACATTTAGGTATTTTGTAGCCCCTTGCACACTCCTTGATGTGCTTGCTGGGTAATCTGTAACTCTGTGCACTTTAAAACATTTATTTTCATTTGATGTGGTCAGAATCAAAACAACAACTGAATATAAGTAACTTTCTTAGGAGCACATGGTGTTGCACCTTATGAGTGAAAGGAATCTTAGAGAAAAGTGCTACTCAAAAGAGATTAAAAAATTAGCTTGCACATTATCTAGAGAAAATGATTAAAATCCACAGCACAGAGACCATGTATGAATAATGCAAGGTGGGGCAATATGTTGTAATGTTTTAAATTCTATTTGCCTAATGCTTTTATTTAACCTCTGCCTTCTACCATTAAGGAATTCATACATTTTAATTGTTTGGATGTAATCATAATCCAGGGAGAAACGGAAGTTAATTGGCTCCCTTGGAGTGAGTTACATTTGAGCAGAGTCCTTAGATAAGAAATACTAATCAAGTTGCAAACCAAACTTGCCCTGGAAATCAATTAATGTTATTGCTTCCTTTTCTATTACACCAAAAGCACTTACAATTTACTACGATCTCAGTCTCTAGTACCCCCAGTGTACTAATTCAGATGTAACAAATACAATTATCGTTTCCCTTTCTCTCAGCAAGCTCCTGTACTTACACTGCATCTAAGAAAGAATTGAATTATATTTATATCTGTCTTTTTCTTACACACAGCACACCAGGAAGCCAGACCACTCATGTATTGTTCCAGAACTATAAATGCATTGTTTTTAGATGATCAGTATATGATTTAATATCACAGTAGTCATAGTTATGGATGTGCATTTTGAATTTAAACATAATTGCACATTTGAGAAATGAATAGCTAGGTAAACAAACAAACAAACAAACTTGGGCATTTCACAGCTAAATTGAAAACAAGAATTGTGTGACAAAATCCATCAAAACTACAGATAATGCAGCACAGTGGAATATAGTGGATAACACTTTTGCCTAGTAGCGCGGAGACCCTGGTTAGAATCCCAGCACAGAGTTTGTATGTTTACCCTGTGTCCGAGTGGGTTTCCTCTGAGGGCTTTGGTCTCCTCCCACATTCAAGAAACATAAAGATAAGCTAATTGTCTTGTCACTAAATTGACCCTAGACTAAAATGGATACTATGTGAACCCCTCTGACAGCTTTAATAGTGACATGGCAATATATATATATATATATATATATATATATATATATATATATATATATATATATATATATATATATATATATATATATATATATATATATATATATATATATATATATATATATATATATATATATATATACATACAGTATATATACACACAGGATCTTCTAAAAAAATTAGCATATTGTGATAAAGTTCATTATTTTCTGTAATGTACTGATAAACATTAGACTTTCATATATTTTCGATTCATTACACACAACTGAAGTAGTTCAAGCCCTTTATTGTTTTAATATTGATGATTTTGGCATACAGCTCATTAAAACCTAAAATCCCTATCTCAAAAAATTAGCATATTTCATCCGACCAATAAAAGAAAAGTGTTTTAAAACAAAAAAAAGTCAACCTTCAAATAATTATGTTCAGTTATGCACTCAATACTTGGTCGGGAATCCTTTTGCAGAAATGACTGCTTCAATGCGGGCGTGGCATGGAGGCAATCAGCCTGTGGCACTGCTTAAGTGTTATGGAGGCCCAGGATGCTTCGATAGCGGCCTTGAGCTCATCCAGAGTGTTGGGTCTTGCGTCTCAACTTTCTCTTCACAATATCTCACAGATTCTCTATAGGGTTCAGGTCAGGAGAGTTGGCAGGCCAATTGAGCACAGTAATACCATGGTCAGTAAAACATTTACTAGTGGTTTTGGCACTGTGAGCAGGTGCCAGGTCATGCTGAAAAATTAAATCTTCATCTCCATAAAGCTTTTAAGCAGACGGAAGCATGAAGTGCTCCAAAATCTTCTGATAGCTAGCTGCATTGACCCTGCCCTTGATAAAACACAGTGGACCAACACCAGCAGCTGACATGGCACCCCAGACCATCACTGACTGTGGGTACTTGACACTGGACTTCAGGCATTTTGGCATTTCCCTCTCCCCAGTCTTCCTCCAGACTCTGGCACCTTGATTTCCGAATGCCATGTAAAAGTTGCTTTCATACGAAAAAAAGTACTTTGGACCACTGAGCAATAGTCCAGTGCTGCTTCTCTGTAGCCCAGGTCAGGCGCTTCTGCCGCTGTTTCTGGTTCAAAAGTTGGTTCATGCTTCCATCTGCTGAAAAGCTTTATGGAGATGAAGATTTCATTTTTCAGCACGACCTGGCACCTGCTCACAGTGACAAAACCACTTGTAAATGGTTTACTGACCATGGTATTACTGTGCTCAATTGGCCTGCCAACTCTCCTGACCTGAACCCCATAGAAAATCTGTGGGATATTGTGAAGAGAAAGTTGAGAGACACAAGACCCAACACTCTGGATGAGCTTAAGGCCGCTATCGAAGCATCCTGGGCCTCCATAACACTTGAGCAGTGCCACAGGTTGATTGCCTCCATGCCACGCCGCATTGAAGCAGTCATTTCTGCAAAAGGATTCCTGACCAAGTATTGAGTGCATAACTGAACATAATTATTTGAAGGTTGGCTTTTTTTGTTTTAAAAACACTTTTCTTTTATTGGTCGGATGAAATATGCTAATTTTTTTAGATAGGAATTTTGGGCTTTCATGAGCTGTATGCCAAAATCATCAATATTAAAACAAATAAAAGGCTTGAACTACTTTCAGTTGTGTGTAATGAATCTAAAATATACGAAAGTCTAATGTTTATCAGTACATTACAGAAAATAATGAATTTTATCACAATATGCTAATTTTTTGAGAAGATCCTGTATACACACACACACACACACACACACACACACACACGCACACACACACACACACACACACACTTGGTCTTTTTTGGTGCCCTATACTTCCCTAGTGGTTTGGGTCACCCTGAGCTGCATGGTTGCTCTGTTATACTGGTCCAAGCCCTATCCCATACAGCCATATCAATCCCTGCTATGTACTGATGAGGACCAACAGTCCAAAACAGGCTGTCTACATGTGACCTTGATATGGCTGTGTAAAATTTACAGGCATGCTATTCACCAGTGGTTCTGGAGCCTGGCTACAAGGTATAAAGAGATAATTTGCATATTCAGTAGCAGTGCATTTTGGGTAACCATAGAGGTTAACTTAAAGATGAATTATCGCAAGTACCTTCTGTTTTAATAAGGCAAATCACCTCAATTGCATTATGGAACTGACAGAAAATGAAAGTAAAAGAAGTGTGCTCAGCAGAAAATGAGACATGTCAGAATGAGGGATAAATATCCATAAAATTTCTGTTTCTGTGGAACTGAAGATTCCACCACGGAATCAATCCCACAAAATCTGCCCACTCAATCTTAACCAGAGTAAAGAGGCGATAACCTCCAAGGATAATTAGCATAGTCAGCACATGAGTTCAGAGGATTAAAGCCAGGTCAGGTTGGACACAGGAAGGGGTAGCTATTTCTATTAATTGCAGTCATTTGATATTTGCTGAGCTTGGGATAAGCAAAGCACAAAGGTGTACTCCATTAATATGTTAGTATAGAAACGGAAAAACAGAACTGGAGAAATGCTTTTATAATTTTATGCACTAATCAGCAGCAGTAAGTGATCCAGGCTCATTATCTTTCGAATGCTTCATACATTGCAGAACGTAGAATGGACACTATTTAGTACTGATGGAGGCTGAAGAACAACTATTCACTGCAGTTATGAGCTACCCGATTTTCATGCAGATAGGCATAGTACATACAGAACTTTATAACATCAGGTAAATACTGTAAAAATAGTACACAATGGAAAAAGCAAATATAAAAGTCATGTTACTACCTACCTCACACAGACCATGGCTTCAGTACTTTAAAAGGATACATGAGGCAAATGATAAAAAAAAAATCAGATTTACTTACCTGGGGCTGGGGCTTCCTGCAACCCGAAGCCTATGTGTGCCTCACCATCCAGCTCTGCTCTCGATCAGTCTCCCAGGGTCCCCTTCGCAGCGGATGCTGGCCTGGCCAGATTTATGTTTTCTGCGCATGGGCACCAGGAGTGTCTGCACAGGTGCAGAAGTACTGGGACTGTGCAGAACTCTCCTGATGACAGTAGTGCAGCTGCATGCTCACGCATGCACAGAGGCTGCTGACCTGACTACTACGGAGACTGGCAGAGAGCAGAGATGCGGCGAGGGACACATAAGCTTCTAGGGGCTGGAGGAATTTCAGATAAGAAAATCAGGTTTTTTTTACATTTGCTTAAAGGACTTACGAGGCCAAGTCCATCAAAAAAAATAAAAAAAAGTTAGCTACCTTGTTCAGCTTGTAAGGCACGGAGGACGCCGTCCGCGCCCTCCGTGCCGTTCTGCCTGGTCCCCGCCGCTGCACAGCCCCCCGAACGGTCCCCGACCGCGCGGCCCGGGTCGGGCTCCCCAGCCCTTACCAAGATGGCCGGCGGAGCTGGCCGCGGCTGCGCAGTCCGCATAGCCGCCAGTGCGGCTGCGCAGCTCTAAGGCCAACCCCTCGATCCACGCAACAGTAGCGTGAATCGGGGGGTTGGCCTTAGAGCTGCGCAGCCGCACTCGTGGCTATGCAGACTGCGCAGCCGCGGCCAGCTCCGCCGGCCATCTTGGTGCAGGCTGGGGAGCCCGACCCGGGCCGCGCGGTCGGGGACCGTTCGGGGGGCTGTGCAGCGGCGGGGACCAGGCGGAACGGCACGGAGGGCGCGGACGGCGTCCTCCGTGCCTTACAAGCTGAGCAAGGTAGCTAACTTTTTTTTATTTTTTTTGATGGACTTGGCCTCGTAAGTCCTTTAATGCATCCTTTAAGGGCTGTGCTCCTTGTTCAGTACTAAACCATGGCTAACATACTATTTTTCCGCTCCCCTCTAGATTGTAAGCTCGCAAGGGCACAAACCTCCTCCTATTGTTTCTTATTCTGCTGTAATTGTAATTTATCATATGCACATGTACCAATTTTAGTGATATCTCAAACCTTACATCAAGTATGTATATGTATGTGTACTTCCTGGATGTGATGAACATACAGTGTCTAACTTGTCATGTATCTATGTTCCCCAATATTTTTTTGTACTATGCATAGAGATGAGCCAAACATTTGGCACGTTCGACCCGACCCCTATACATCATTATCAAGCTAAACTTTGACCTGTTGATCAGCTAGCATCCCCTCCTGGACCCCCACCCCCTAGAAAAAGCAGTTGTGGTGGACATATTGGATTCATTCCCTGCTGGCTGCTGACTGTTAGTGAGAGAAAGGTCACACTTGCTGCAGATAGGTAGGTAAAGCATTAGCTAGGCCTGTGTTTTTGTTCCTCACTTGCTGTGAAAGCACCCCAAACAGCCCTTTTGAGGGCTAGTACATCGGTCTCCTGTGTTTTTTTGTTTTGTTTGTTTTTTGTGAGCACGTGATATCCCACAGCCCACTCACACCCAGAGCTGTGTGCACAATACTGCAATTGTTATTGCCTCATTAAGTTGCACGCACAGAACCACACCAGTGCATTATTATTTCACTGTATTCTGATAGCACTATTGCATTTCTCTGTGTGTGACACTCCACAGCCCACTGACACCCAGAGCTGTGCATAATGTGACTTCTGCCCTTTTGGGATTAAAACCTGACTTTGCGTCAACTCCGTAATTTTTGGTGGGACCTTTGGCATGGATTCTCCTCTGGCATGCCACAGTCCAGATGTTAGACCCCTTGAAAAACAACTTTTCCATCACTGTAAAAACTTAAAAACTAGTTTTAAATATAAAATAAAACTGTGGGATATCCGAAAAAAAGTCATTTTAAGAGAAGGAGCATAGATACAATTGTTTTTCGGTTTTTATTTTCACCTCAGATGTCCTTTAAGTAGTGACTTATCATGGTGATACAGGTATATGAAATGCTGGGTGCAATGACAACACAAATAGGTCCCAGAGTGTAATTTACCTCATATTTTATTCTCATACAGCTTACATACATTGATAGAATTTGGTGTTAAAATTGTATGAAACCAAAATGGTATATAATGATTCACTTTGAACTGAACTGCAACAGTTTGGGGTGATTAGAGCACCCTACAGATGAAAACCCCCCTCCCTTTCTTGCACTGTAAACTAAATTTAGTTAAACCATAATGTGCAAAAAATGTATTTTACATAATTGTAATTTGTACTAAACAACCGCTATCACCATTCACAGTTATTGCTGCTACAGTTGTCACACCATTTGTTTAAACATAAAACTATACTTAACTAGTTAAGGAGTTAAGTTTTCAACAAGTAAGGTGTTATTAGTGGAGTTGTGCTGGTAATTGGCAGAAATGTCACAGACAGCCACTAAGTAGCAATCTGAGCCAAAAACAAGGGCTACAATTTACACTGAAGATTTAAGTATGATGTGACAAGTTCAATCTTGTTTTGTAGGGAAATAAAAGGATGAAAGAACTGGCCTTTGATCTGTTAAGTAGAAAAATGGATTGAAAAAATATTGTTTCAAAATAATAGCTATCCTTACCTTTGTAAAACAAAGCTGTCATGCTGTCTGCACATAGCAGCCTTTTAAAACACTAAATAACAATGCACTCTTTTTAGGCTTAAACACTGTTGTATATGTATTAAACAAAAACAGATTCCTCAAAAGACAACTGTTAAAAATGCATAGTAGAGATGTCACAAACATAGAATTTTCTGTTAGTGAATGCGAACTTCCGGAAATGTTCGTGAATAGGAGAATCTGGCGAACCACCATAGACTTCAATGGACAGGCGCATTTTAAAACCTACAAAGACGGTTTCTGGCCACAAAAGTGATGAAAACATTGTTACAAGGGGTGTAACACCTGGACTGTGGCATGCCAGAGGGGTAGCCATGCCAAAAGTCTCACCAAAAATTACAGTTGACGCAAAGTCTGGTTTTAATCCCTAAAGGGCAGAAATCACATTATGGATGTCAGTGGACTGTGGAGTGTCTCACACACAAAAAACACAGACAACCAATGTGCTAGCCATCAAAAGGGCTGTTTGGGGTGCTTTCACAGTTAGTGAGGAACAAGGACACAGGCCTAGCTAATGCTTTACCTACCTATCTGCAGCAATGCTGACTCTGCTCTCTCTAACAGCCAGCAGCCAGCAGAGAATTAATCCAATATGGCCACCACAACTGCATTTTGATAGGGGGTGGGGTGTCCAGGAGGGGGTGCTAGCTGATTAGCTGCCATGTGCCTGCTGACTGTAAGGTAAGGGGTCAGAGTTTAGCTTAATGATGATGTATAGCATAGGCAAACACATTGGGGAGGGAGGGCTTACAACTGCCCAGAACCCTCAGACCAGGGCTGGTGCAGTGTCTGGGGACAGCTCACAGCACTGCCCCCTTTCTTTCCTCGCTACAGTTGACTTTGGATGGAGCAGCAGTGTGTGTACAGAGCATGGAGCAGCTCTGGGTAACTTAACAGAGTCAGGTATGAGCACAGCCCTGTGCCCTGCTGTTTGAATGCTTCACTTTCCCCTTCATTACCAATGTCAGCTGTCCTCATTATTCTCTGTATCCAAACTTCTCCTGATTGATCCAGTTGTCGGTCGGTTAGGAAAT